>NC_089800.1:24933380-25301505 GCF_029633855.1 Hoplias malabaricus | reverse complement strand
AAGAATGGATGACAGCAAGAATGTAGTATAAACTGCATTACCATGTCGATTATTTGGGAGAGAGTAATTTGTAGTGTGACATTTAAGATATCATTGGTGTTCTCCACTGGCCTCAGTGCACTGGTGTAGTTCCTGAACAAGTCCTTAAGCAGTCTCTGTGCATATTTCCCATGAGCGCCACTGCAGACTGAAACAGTCAGATGGTGACAGACAGACAGATGAGAAACTGTTATACGGATATAAACATGTTTAAAACAGGGTGGTACTGCTTATGTCATTGGTGTAGGACGCATGAGGATATATCTACAGCATCTTTAGCTAGAGAATATAAGGACTTGAAATCATATGAGACTGATTATATTTACTGCTGTTTTAATCTGGTTTTCAGGGGATGGACCATATTCAGTGAAGCAGTAAAATTATAACTGTAATGGCATCATAGTATTTGCTGTAAAAATATGACTGCATTTTACATCAATAATAAAGGCACCACAGTGTCAAGGCTGAAATTGTTGATAATAATCAACCAGCCACAAATGTCCAGGACGCAGCTTCCTTCTGTTCAGGAGTTGTATATTAAAACATGACTGAGGTCTTTCTTTTGACTGATGCTCTGTATGAAATGTATGAAGTCTTATCTAGCTTTCAGAACATGCATAAAACATTTCTTTGGTGATATGTACACATGCTGCACGGCTTAATCCATAAGGATAGGGATGAGGGATTTCCCACTAGATTACCCATCTGAGGCAACAGCAAAGAAGAGATTGGGTAAATCTGCCATTAAGAGGATGGGCAGATGTCATGAATCCCCCACCCACCCCCAACAATTAAATTACGCTGACATGTATCAACATCCTGTATCAAAGAAACCAAAACAATGCATTTGAGAAAAATGAAGTGTTTGACTGGTAAACGTACTAAACGTAAAACACTTAACCCCTTTTAAAACACAGTAGCTCACTTTAGGATAAATTGCCTCTGGTGGGAATTTAATGTCTGGAGAAAAGTCTTAGCAGTCATCTGGTCACAAGGATCTGAGCTTCCAAATGTCGCTGTTAATCTCTTTCAGGGTTTTGGAAAGAATATTAAGAAAATACTAAATACTAGGAAACACAAATCTACTTCTGTGTAATAAGCAATAAACTGTTTCATTTCACAGGTTACAGCTTCAAATTCCAATCAATAGTAAACCACATTAGCCTATCTCAGTGTCATTTCATAATTCAGATAGTTATGCACATGTTTTATTAGATTAAATGTAGATTTAAAAAACAAAAAAAATGCATTTCACGGATTAGAACATATTTTCTGTATTTAGTGTAGGCTTTTTGTATCTTTATGAAAACTTTAGAATGCTCTCCGTTTTATGCTACACTGAAAGTTCAATCATAAATGAATATATAACAATCTTTACCTGGTACAAAAATCATGCAGACCACGAATATAGAAAAACTGTGCATTATTCTGGCTCTTATGCTGCAAAAATAGATTTAGTCGTTTGGTTGTTAAGCAGTGAATACTGCAGTATGTCCAGGTCATCAGTTTTCATCCGTAGGTTCATCACAGCAGCATGCAGAGGGCGGACACTGCTCAGATGCTTCCTATAATCCTGTAAGTGGTGGACATAGCTGGTTTGCCATTGGTAGACTGTATTGTACAATTTCTGGTGTGTGTGTGTGTGTGTGTGTGTGTGTGTGTGTGTGTATGTAGAAATATCCAAATCTCTCTCAGAGCCATGGAATGTTTTTCAAGTTCAATGTTTTGAAATAAAAACAAACATGTGGCAAGGTCCCACAGAGTCTAAAACCAACAGCATATAGGAAGTAAACATTATTAAGGAAGAACACAATACAAACAAGGAGAACATGAAAACATTGTTGTGTTCTCACTTAATGTCGCAATGTTGTCTTTTCACTTATTGTTGCTCTCATTTAATGCCACTATGTCTTTTCCTTTTCTGTTGTTTGTTTTTGATTGTTTGTTGTAGACATGACTTTACCTCATACTTTAACACACTTCAGTCATAGTCTTCATGGCATCTAGGAATGAAATAGTCATTACTGAATTAATTACTTTGAAATATAGGCATCTTTTATTCTTAGAGATGTGAAACTCTGGGATTTGTGTCAGTCCAGAATCTGAAGCACTTTTATGTTGTGACCACTGTGTGGCGATATACCTATTTATACGTCATCATACACGTTCATACTTAGAGTAGAAATTACAGTATATTTATTGTCATTGCACAAGAACAAAGACATTACGTATGCAGCACCCTTACTAGATTGTAATAACATATTATGTAACAATACAATAAGAAATGCAAATGAATAAATGTGCTGTCATATATCTGACCTTTATAAAGTGAAGCAAAGTTGACACTGAACATAGCATCCTGACATTACTAAGAAACGATGTAGAGTGAACACAAAAGTTACTGTAAAGCTGTTGGCAGTGCAGTGCACTATATGTGTTTGTATGCGTGTGTGAGTATGTGTGGAGTCCTTAAAGATGCTATGTCACATTATTTATAATAGTACAGTACTAGTTTTGATGATTTAGAGCTATTGATAGAAAAGTGCTGATTCATTTCTGAGAGACACATGTCGCTGGAATGACAGGCAGGTTGCCTTTGGGAAAAATAGCCTTAATATCAACAGAAAAAAAAAAACAGGAAGGGAGACTGACATTTAGAGGCAAAGTCTGGCCTAGATTGTGACATTTTGCCTAGATTGAGGCACACTTGTGGTCTTGGACTTTAAGACTGAACACTCCAAAGAGGGTGTTTTAGTAGGCCAATTAGCAGACCAGTGCTTATCAGTTACGGTGTGTGTCTGCCCAGAGGCCATTCCTACTTTTACTACCAAATGTGCTTGTGTCTAGATTTAGAAAGGCTGTTCATGCACTTTGTGTAAATTGAACTGTTTACATTACCAACCTCGACAGGCATGGCGTTTCATTTCATTTCACTGACAATACAGCTCAGACTGACACAGTGCAGCTCTGAGAAGTGTTCTTCATGAATATATCAGGATTAACTGGAAATACGGTAAACATCAAGTTTAAACATATATTTAGACTGCAGATGAAACATTAGCCATTTCTTTAATTTGAGAAGATTTAGATGCTGTGTTTTTGCTCAAGCAAACTCTATACAAGTTTATAACAATTACAAATAGACAAAACGTAACTGTAATTCTGAGAAACATGATTAAAATGACAAAAGATTACATGCAAATGAAATGACATATTAATCCAAAACAATTGCTCTTTATTCTACAAACTTTGACACTGATAATTAAAATGTAGCATTGCCACATTAAAACTCTGTTAAACTCTGATTAAAAATACCATATTTGTTTGTTCACTGAAAAATGTATTTTAAGTTAAACAAGCACACTAGAATATTGTTGTGTATTTGTTTAACTAAACACTAAATACTAGTACAAAACCTATAATATGATACGGACTGGGTACAGAGTCTCTACATTTAGTGTTCTGCAAAGCCATGGTTAATCTGAACACACATTTCATTGTAACCTAGACCTGAAAGGGGAATGTCAGGACAACATAACCTTTGAAGTTTCACATTGGACTGAAGTTGAATGAAATCTGGCTGTAACCACAAGGCCTTTATGCTACTGCCTGAAAGTCAAGGCTGGAGGGGGCTGGTTCATAATTACTAATGCAAATATCACCCACACACTCCACCAACATACACTGGATCCAGATGATAATACTGATAACACAAACACTACTGGCATTTGTTACAGCAAGGCTTTAGCAACAACATACACAAAAACATTTGTTCTCAGCTCATTAAGACTGAACATTTTCTCCCTTTTTGTGTTTTGCAAAAATAATTGTAAAAATGAAATATTGATATTATTATTCAGACCTTATTTATTAAATCAACAAATCACTGCTGTTGTTTTACAATGTATATTTTTCATGAAAGATATAATAAAGTCCCTCAAAATAGGTAGTGTTAGGTCTTCACTTAAATATTAGTAACTTTTAAAATTACAGGTTAATGACAGGTGTAACTTAAAGGTGTAGATTACCTCAATCTAAGAAACTTTACTTTTTACGTCTGGCTTTTACCTTAAAAAAAATAAATAAATAAAAAATAAAAAGAAACAAAAGAGAAGCCTGTTCATACATTCACTACAATTACAAAAAATCTAATTCCCTTTCTTTCATTTTTATGAATTTTATTTTGCCCAGATTCACTGTGGTTAAGAACCCAGCCTTAGGCGTTTCCTACAGACACCACTTGGTTCCTGTTTCATACTTCATAATGTAAAGAATAATGTGACTGTGAGGTGAGGAAAAGAAGCACTGAGAAACTTCTCCATTTTGACCACAGTGTCTGGAAAAGGCAAAGTCTGCAATTACTAAGAACTCAGAATCATGAGTTCTTACACTACCTCCCAAAGAGCTCGGATTAAGCAACTCAAACACTCTGTTAAGACACAAAGACACAAATAAACGTTTTTTGTTTTTAATGTAAGTTAATAAAGTGAATTCCTTTCCAAGGTTATTTCTATCATGTCTGTTGATCAATTAATGATATTTACACAATATAAAGGACAACATGATGTGGCCAAATAACGCAGAAAGGTTCAATCCTGAAAAAATTGCTTTATTAAATCTATTTTGCGCTGAACTGTAAGTAGAAACATCCAAGAGCACAGAATGGATTATACATGTAATCAAATATCAAATCTCTGTTGCAGCTTAAATTGTGGTATTTAATTCCATCATAATCATTTTAGTGTATGGCCTTAGCAAGAGGTCAAAGGTCAATTTAGAATCCACATTTGAACTCAGCACATAACTGAGTCCTTCTATTCTAATTTTGACATATCTTAAACATCTAAAATGTATAGAAAAAAGTTCAATAATATTATCAGAAGATGTTTTAGTGATACTATGTGCAAATAATTTATTCATTCATTTTCTGTAAGCTCTTATCCAGTTCAGAGTCGCGGTGGGTCCAGACCCTACACAGAATCATTGGGTGCAAGGCGGGAACACACCCTGGAGGGGGCACCAGTCCTTCACAGGGCAATACACACACTCACACATTCACTCACAACTGAGTCGCCAATCCACCTACCAACGTGTGTTTTTGGACCGTGGGTGGAAACCGGAGCACCCGGAGGAAACCCACACAGACACAGGGAGAACACACCAAACTCCTCACAGGGAGATAATTCAGTTACCAGAAAAGTTGTCTGCAGTATTTCAGCAAAAATAATCTGACACCAGAATAAAACCTTTTACTAGATAAAATAATAATAATCATTTTTTTTGTTTTTTAAAAAATATGCATATCTTAAGATACTTGTACAACAATCTCAAAATGATTAAATAATAGCTGTGTTGTGAGGTTGGATAAGCTTGACAGAGTAATTACCTGATCTACTCCACCAATGCCATTTTTAATTAAAGAAAATCCAGAGGGGTGCATTCTGTGGAAAATGTGTATTTATTTTCCAATTAAAAAATAAACAGCTGTTATCATATGTCCAGAGACGATCAAACCTATGAATATAACTAAATATACAATACATTTTGAATTAAACAAAAGTTGCGCATTCGAGTTCCTCATTAGCTTGAATAGGGGTTTTAGAATGCATTTGTGGGCAAAGTTTTTTACAATAGTGCACAGAATTTTTTATGAACAACAGGCTTTGGGTTGAGGTAGGCATTTACAGCCTCAGTGAAAACTTCCTTTACTCCAAATTGATTGAGCGCTGAGCACTCAAGGTACTTAACAGCCTTGATTTCTCGAGCAAGGGCCTCGCCTTGCTGATAAGTGACAGGAGTGAGCTTCTGCTCCTTCAGTTTTTGCAAAACGTCTGGATCTTCTCTTTGGTCCTTTTTGTTGCCCACCAGCAGGAAGGGAACATTAGGGCAGTGTTGTGAAACCTCAGGATACCACTTAAGCTTGATGTTCTCAAAAGACGTTGGACTGGCAATGGAGAAACAGATAATGAAGACATCGGTTTGGGGGTAGGATATGGTACGCAGTCTGTCATAGGCCTCCTGACCAGCTGTGTCCCACAGGTTAAGGCTGATTGGTCTGGACTGGACTGTGATTTGTGAGCTGTAGTTGTCAAATACTGTGGGGATGTACTCCTTAGGGAAGGCGTTGGTGGTGAAGGAGATCAGGAGACAAGTCTTTCCCACAGCTCCATCTCCAACTACCACACACTTGATACTCTGCATTTTCAGATGTTTCCACCTCTTTCATAGACCTGAAAAAGTCTAAAAACACAACGCATACTTACTTACTGCTGTTGTGGTTTTGGCCAAGCTTTACAGAATCTCTTTCAACCTCATACAAATTCATTCTGAATTTACTATGTACACATGAGTGTTCTGTGCTATGCTATTTAGCAGTGTTCAGTGATTGTGCATATAGTCCCTAAATGTCATGCCAAAAGCCAAGAAACAAATTCTGCTAAGAATGGGATTTCTAATATTGTGAGTGCTAGGCTGGTTCTAATCATTCTAGATCAAACATGGACAATTACATCTTCAAACAGGCATTTTGCATTACTTATACTTTGATAACTGCATATTTATAGCCACTTCTTCAGTAAAGATCACTGTCACAAGGCATAGTGTTTTCAGTTTCAAATGACTGACTGAACCCTGGTTACACTATGTTATTTGGAGTTGGAGATATAGAAATCCAGTGCAAATCACCTGTTTGCTTTGAATCTGCAGATACAGACTTAAAAATGAAGTAGTAGTACTACAAATTTGATGTTTAAATTAAATTTTCTTATGGCTCTTTTTAATAAAAGTGAACTAAAACATATACAGTGTGAGCATCTGACAGTAATAATGCTCTTGGTTAATTTGCTGTAATTTTTCAGGTTTAATGGAGTCTGACAACATTTATGAAATGAGTCAGATCTCGCAACATTTCCTATAAAAGAACACATTTTTAGGTGGAGTGCAGATGAGTCAAATGTACAAAGAGTTTTGTTTATATTAATGAATGGTACTATATAAATTGATAATATATTTAAGAACACTGCTACAACACCTATGTTGAATATTGCCTTCCTTTTACTAAAGAAACATTATTTTTGATTATTTATAAAACAACTGTAAACGGTAACTGTAATCTGAAGTTTACTAAATAATACATTTACAGCAACATGTTTATTAAAAATAAAAAGCCAATATTAAGAAACCAAGTGATTCAAAATCTAAGACAAACTAATAAGTGAGATTATATGACTTATTTCTGTAAGGATCTTATAGTGTTAATATATTATTAAAGTACTTTTCTCAATCTTGATATGCTCTTCTCTATCTACAGCATTGTAACAAATAAATCCAAAAATATAGTTTGGTTTAAAGTTTTAACATACCCAGAGTGATTACGGCTTCGTTGAAGACTCTAGCCGTGTAGCTCTTTCTTGGTGCTATCAGTCACATGCAATGTTAAATTCAGTCTCCACACCCACAGACATGTCAGCTACAATCCCTCATTCTCCAAACAGAAACATTGTGAAGTCTCAGTAGCTTAGTCACAGTGAGGAAGTTGTCTGTCTCATAAGAAATGTCTTTCCTTTTTTGAGTAGTTACAAAACATCATGACTAGTGCAAAAGTTAAGAAATAATGCCTTTTAGAACTCAGAGGCTGCTTGTCTATATACAGTGTTAGTGACAGACAAAAAGGTTGAGGGCTCCTAACCAACTTTTTTCACAAAGTCAGCTTTATTTTTGTATGTTGTGCCAAATGAGTGAGACATATTTTGTTCTCTCAAACTTTTGGCAGCAATTTGGCTGAGGCACAGTTGTTTTATAAACTCCAGCATCAATGCTGTGTTTGATCCACTTTCACCAACACAACACCACCACGTCAGGGTTACTGCAGTGCTGGGAATGATCTAAAAACCCAAATCATACCTGCTTTGTTGTGGTTTTGGGGGGGGTGCAACTGAAGAACAGCAACAGGTGGACTATGTTCTGTAACTGTAGAACTACAAAGAAGTGAAGCTGATATACATTTAATATTTTTTCCTTCTTCCTTTCTTTCTTTTTTCTGTCCTGCCAGATCTTCACACTACAGTCTCAGGAAAACTGCAACTGTGGTGGTAAATTTTGCTGTCACTGTGGTGGTATCCCCAAGGATAAATACTCTGTAGGATATCGCCAAGACTTACATTCTGTTGTTTAATTTTACACAGATATATAATGAAAGCGTACAAATATTCACCTTTTCTTCTTGAGAAGAGAATGTATTGTACCTATAGGGAACACAATTGGAAAAAACAATTTGTACTTTTAAAGTGGTATTTGTAATGTGTGTATTTTTAGTGACAACAAAGTACCTGTACAGTACGTTTTATTCTGACAGTGTAGAGTAAAAGATATCTGTCTGGCCTTTTAAAATGGCAGAATATATCTCTGCAATGGACAATTTTACATCGAATCATTCTGAATGAATGACTTTATTTAAAGGAACCCTTTTTTTCGTTTCCTTCCTGTTGTAAAACAGTGATTATACTGATTCGTGATGAACAGGATGTATTATATATTTTGTACTAAATCTATGTTTAACATGACTGCTTGATGTAACTAGGAGGGTGGGGGGTTAATGTAAAAGGACTAAAAAAATTTAATAATGACTTCCATATATATTACGTGCCATTTTATGATTACTCCTGTAAATATTTACCCTGCACCCTCAACTCCACCTCTTTTGCCTAGAAATACAAGCAGATTCACTTTTTCAGAAGATAAAGAGAACACATCTTCCTCCTTTTGTACTCAATACTTTATACAGAGTGATAATTGAGAGTGTCATGACCAGCTGTCTCGATGTCTGGTCTGGAAGTGGCACTACAGAACGATGCAGCAGATTGTCAAACTGGCACTACTTCATCAAGGCCTCTCTTCCCAGCAGTGACACCACCTACGACAAGCACAGCATCTGCAAGGCCACCAGCATTGTGGAGGAAAGGGCCGAAGGCTGCAACATTTCTTCCTTTATATGGTACTGCTTTAACACATACAAACGTTTAATACCCATCAGCCTATTGCTATGTTGTATTGTCTAGTTATTATCCTGTTGCATTTCTTAGCATTTCTCCTGTGTGAGTACTATTATGTATGTTGTTTGTCTGCTGGTTTTATTGTATATTTTGCACTCATGTCATAGTGTTGTGTTTCTTCAGTTTGTGTAATGTGTTGATGCTTTGTGTTGCATCTTGAACCTTTTCGTTGCACCATTGCGTTCCAGCGAGGAATTGCAATAAAGATCACTTTTATTGCTTGAGATTTGTGGATTTTTTTTTTAAGTCGTTGGGTTGGCCTCTTTAAACTGCTTTGGCCTCGGGCCTGATGTACGCTTATCACCTACACAGTAGAGGGCAGTGTGGGCAGCGGCCAAAGAAACACAACCGCGTCGCTGCAGTGTTTCAAAAAAAGGCGAGGTGATTGCTGAAGAGGGCTGACAGTTCCTGAAAGCTTTCACTGACTATCAGAGGGTAGTTAGTTGGAAGGAAACTTCTGTGTGTTCAGAAATTTGAAGAGGTCGATTGGTTTTGTAGGCGCTAGTGATTATCACTCTTGTGGGTTATCTTACAGAGTCTCCGTTATGATCAATTGCCGTGCGGATAGCATTAGATAAACCAGGTTGAGGTTTTCTTCAGATGCACTGGACGATAACGACCAAACGTTAAAAACCTGCCAGATATTCCATATGGTTTTGTGTTTTATGCAACGTTAAACAGCTGCCGTCTGCGTGGCCTCTCCGGTCCTGACATTGCCTGGGATGGGAGGTAGGAGCGAGTAACGCTAGATTTCAACTGGAATTAAACCACGTATCTCTGGCTTGTTAAACAATTTGGATAGAACATATTTTAAGGCGTATCAGCATTCTCGTTTTTTAATCAACCAAGCTAAAATAGAGCCGGTCTTGCTGGTCGTTTGTCCACTGTGTTGATGGAGTGGCAGCGGGACTCTCGTGGGAGCTGCGAGAGAACCTAACCGACTCCGACTTTAACCACAAAAAGAAAAGTGAGAAACGGCAACAATTTTATATATACATATATAGCTAATTAATTTTATATGTAGTAGCGTCTCAATAACATTGATGTTTACTACGGGTTTACTGTCTAGAAAAGTACTGCGGTCTAAAGCACAAAAACGCAGCTGGTTAGCTTTTATATTCGCCAGTTTCTCTATAGAATTGTCCGTTCCACCTTAAATGGTGCAGCGTTTCCATTCTGCCGCCTTACCTTTTAAGGTGGAATTGAGAATTCCAATAAGCTATCAGTCCAGCCTTGTAATGGGAAGGTTGTTCATTTGACTATGGCCAGGGCTTGCCAAGGCATATTATTAAACCTTGTGAAAATAAAAATAAATTGATATGGGTGTGTAATGGTAGCTTACATTTTATCTTGTTTTTTTCTATTTTTTATTATATGATTTTCCTGCTTAATAATATTTCATTTCAATAATACTGTTTCTATTTCTGCCAGTAATAGACCTCATGATCAGTAAACCATGCTACCCTTACCTCATATCGGATTAATGGAATCAAATAACAATGTGCTTTTTAAGCTATAATTTTATGTTTCGTGATTTAGGGTGCCCATGGTCATAAGAAACTGAAAAATGTGTTGTTTGTTTCCTGTTGTGTTAAGTTAAATCAATCGTATCTGCTAGGACAGACCCATGGTTGTATGTTAGCAGGTTTAACATGGCCACAGTTAGCATGTGGGATGACATATTGGTTAACCTGTTATTTTTAATGGCTGTTTATTTTTTACAGAAGTGTCTTCTTAATGTTTATTAACAACACCTAAAAAGTAAGAAATGATCTTCATGTTGTAACTTGACATACAGATTGTTGCAAGCCTCTTAAACAAGCAACAAAGTGGATAATAAAACCACCATTTCTCATTTAAGACTGAAATAGTACATAATTTTACTTTTGCACTGCTAGTTTCTGTTATTGATTTTCCCTTTAAGGCACCAATGAAATCAAAAATCAAAAAACAAAATCAAGCAACACAACAAAGAATGGTAATCACTTGCTGTCCAGCAGTTGTTCTTGTAAATGAAGATTATTTTAGAATCAAATTCCATCAACTTGGTTTGAGCTTTTGGCAACAAATCAAATAGTGTTTGGATCTTAAAATCTCTTAAATGACTTGTTAATAATCTGACCAACTGTATTTTAATGTTTAAGTACTCTGTGTAAAACAGGAGAGTTTTGTTTAGTTATTCAGGAATTGAGAAAGATTGTTATGGTCAAGAATCCATCTGTTTATTTTCATTATCATCCAATGAACTTCCAAATCATCACCAGTACCTGCACCGCATTAACTGATCTAATATGTTTTTTTTTCAGTAACCCAAAAGGATTTATTAGATAAACTACCTAAGTTTAAACTTTTCAGTGTTATTAGTTATTGAGATTTCACATGATCTCTACATACATTATCCAATTATCCATAATAGCTGGCCTAACATAGCATATGTATATGACTATGTTGTGATAGTTTGCTATTATATTTTGTATATAAAGTAATAATTTATAATGTACAGTGTAAAACTAAACCATTTATTTTCCAGAATGCATTCAGAAATATTGTTCATTAGGTTAGGTTTTGTTTTAACAAGCTTTAACAAGTCATTGCTTTAATATGTCAAATGGGATTTAGGAGCTTTGCAGTTTATATTAGTAATTCTGTAGAAGAGTCACCAGACCAGTTACCATTTTCTTTTTACAAAAAACACAAGTTAGCCATCGATCATTCAAGGAACGTGCATCAGTCTAAATGGTCAGACACACAATTCTCAGTATCACAAATTCTGTCTTGTTTAAACTGTATGAGAGATGTATTAAATCTGACAAAATCTAAAATTTAACTTTCTTTGTTTCACAGATTGATTCAAGTGTCACTATGGAGTTCAGAAAATTAGCTGCTCTATGGACTGTGTGCTTGTGTTTTGTGGGAGTTTGCTGTACAGACAAGCTCAATCAAGTCAACACAGATCATGTTCAAGTCGACAATGGTATGTAAGATGTGTAGTGGAAGAAGTTTTCTTTTTTCAAAATCCAGTCACCACTCTCTATACAATGTAGTGTTTTCTAACACTCCTTAATACTTGCGTATTACAGAAACATCAGAATGCTTTTGTTGTGTACGTACAAGCAGCATATGCCGTAGCTGTGGTCTTGTTCAGACTCTAAATGTAGCCTTGCTGAGAATAGACAGGGTATGCATTCTCCATTAAGCACTGTCCTTAGTGAGATCATGGCAGTATGTCAGAAAAAGGGGAGTGGAGCATCTCAGTGTAGTTACTTCTTAGTTTATATATTAATAAAATATTGTGACAAACTGGTGGTAATTGCAGTATCGAGAATGTGTCAATGTATTACAGTAAAATATTATATTTAACACAGTATGAGTAAAATTAATGAACAGTACACAGTAATGAGTTACACAACTTTTACACAGGAATTTCCAAGTACTTTTAAACAGAAGTATCTTCTCCACTGTGTCCGATTGTCTCTTACTTATTCTGTTAGAATTTCTAATAATTGCATGCAGTATTTCCAGCATGTCCTGTGAAAATTAATCCTGAAATGTATCACAACCTTGATTCCTTTTCTTCAAACAGTTTATTCTAGTTTCAAAATAAAGGCTTTTAAAGTAATAATAATTAAAAAACATTGTCTGAAACAAGTTGTAACAAAGCCTTGACTTGGTGATATCATAACGTCCAAACTTGTCAGGTTGGCTTTAACTGAGTATCTCACCTCCTCTTTATTGCACAAATAACATAATTGATTTTAACAGGATGTGTGAGATGCATGTACAGTTGTAGGTGAGGTAAAGGCACCTCCGTAAAGGAGTGGCACTGTATGATAGATTCTGAAGTTTGAACTTTTGGCTTAGTAACTCAGGCACTGTGCCGTTGTTCACATGCAGTAATTGAAACTAGGTAGCGGAAGACCAAGGGACAATTTGCAATTGAGCTGCACAACTAAGATTATGCATTAATGTACCTTCCAATAGTCCATACAAAATAGAATTACTTGTTTTTTGGGATTTGGAATGAGTCAAATTAAATTATAATTTTTCTGTCAACACTTGTAGCCCTCATTTAGATGTTAAAATTAAAGAAATAGAAGTATAGATGCCTGGCCCATTTATCTGTCACGTTTGTAAACTGAGCTCTGTTCGCCTGTGTCAGTAAGTAGAGGACTTCAGCCCTGTCCCAAAGTGGTGTCACATGTCCTACAAAGTGCACATCGCAGATAATAAAACTAAAATAAAATAAAAAATACAGATCGTAATTAGAGGCTCATTCAATAGGGAAAGTTTGCTCAAATTCTTTTTGACATACAACACACAGTGTGAGTGCACAAACCATTATTTTATGACCAACTTTGCAATATAACATTATCCTCCAAGAATCGATTGCATTCTGAATGCAGGGACGATCAGATTATTTGCCCTATAAACGGGATAACGACTGAAACAATGACATATGTGGTTTGTGTCTGTAGTCTTTACACACTTAAAACAAAACAGGAATGGAATAACACAATTCCTGAAGCGTGTATATGATCTGTGTATAAATAACTCACACAAATTCAGGCAGAAGTGCAGAGAAAACGCATTAGAGTCTGACGTGGCTAACTGATTTTAATGGTCATTTTCTCCTTGTTATGTTACCCCCCCCTCTCCCTGACCCAAAGAGCAGGTGGGTTTCTGTGCTTATGGGTGTTGTAAAACTCTCTCCAGCGCAGGGATGGAAGCTATGAATAAGATAAACCGTCTTGCACATTCATTTACATTAGTGCTGCACTCTGTTACCAGACAATCGGTCCCCAATATGGCACCCATGCCAAAAGCATTACATCACTTCCACCCATGAATATACAATTATTTAAATCACAACATGTGTGCTCCTAGCCATTTAGAACTGCAGCACTTCAAAACAGTTTGCTGACACATTCAGACAGGTGTTGTGCATGAGTCTCTATCTCGGGTTTTCTGCCTAATTTTCTCCACTCCTTCTTCCCCCTTCCAGTAATACCACTCGCATTTGATTGTTGAATTTCTAGGAAGAAATTTCTATTGTTGCAGTGCTGACAGTACCATACTCTAATTCAATGACCCATTCTTCCACCAATGTTTGTAGAGGCATTCTGCACGGCTAGTTGTTGGATTTTATAAATCTGGGTGATTGAACAAAACACCTGAAAACAATGATTAAGAGGTGTGTCCCAATAGATTTGCTCCTACAATATTTATTGTATCATTTCATTTTTTGTTAATGTGTGTGTGGGTTAAGTAGCAGCAAGGCCTTAAAAGACATAACACAGCTAAAATTATTGACATAAAATGTTTTAATACTGTAAACTAACTGCTGCTGAGCATTATGCAGTACTATGGGATTTCGGTGCTGTGAGAAATAAGGTTTCTATAATAATGGAGGCTCAAGTTTCATATGTTTTCTTCTCATTTGTTTAGAGTACATAAGACCGATGTATGAATGGTTAGGGAAACCCAATAATGTCACTAGCGCAGTCATCCCCCCACCCCCCCATCTCTAACGGGAACCACAAGCTTTGAAAACCAGAACACAAGCGGTAAATTTATGCAGTTTTCTCATTGTGTATTCACATGTTTGTTTTTTGGACCAATCACAGAGCCCCAATTCTCACGTCACAGTTTTCCTTGTTGTTTATTCTGCTTACACTGGAGATTTTTTTTTGTTGGCTACCAACCCATGGAGCATTTGAACCTCTTCGAAACACCATGGGGTAATGTTACGAGCTGCCATTGTGAGTCGGATAAAAACAAATGTCGCTTCTGCTGTAACTTGAGAGATTAGTTCCAGCTAGTTTGTGCTGGAGCTCTGCATTTCATGTTGATTGACAGGTCTCTCTGGCAAATCAGTGCTCTGCAAGGTTTACATGTCACATTTATTACCAACTCAGCTCGATTCGTACCAGGTGCAAACAGGGACTAAAATAGTATCCGATTCCAGGTACCAGATTTGGCTAGTGGAAAAGCAAAAGGGCCGAGTTGGGTCGTGTAGTTTCCATGCAGTGGAAAAGCGCTATGAGAAAAATGGACTATAAAAGTGACATCTTTGACTGTTTACTTTAGTTCATTTGACCCCAAAACCCATTTGCACATTCTATGGAAATATCTCAGCTTGAGGAAGTTTCCAGATTGCAAATGTGGAGCAGACCACACATAAAAGGACAGAGATAGGACATTTACCTACTTATCTAGATGTGATCAGAGGTACCATGTCTAGCATATGTAAGCATGCAGCCATATATTTGTGGGACACTTGCAGTGGTTATCTTCAGCCTTTGTCAAAAAACATTCATACAGCAGCCTTGGTCTGAATGAGTGTCTTTAAGCCAGGTATGTTATGCAAGTGTAGACCTTCAGAATTCAGGAATGAGGCAGCATTTTTTTTCCCTTTATGCAGCCACATCTTGTGGTTAGACCTGTGCTGGCTGGTTAAGCATTTCAGTTCTTCCTATTCTCATTCATGCAAATTTGAGTCCAGACCCTTTTATACAGTTCAGTGGGAAGTATTCTTATTCTGATAAACCTGTTAGACCACCAGAATGAATGTATTGTGATGTGGTAATATTAAGTCTGCTATAATGATGATAAGGTTTTTCGGATTTTCTAATTTTATATGTAATTATGGTGATGCAAGTTTGTTTTGACACTAGCAATTACTGCAGCAATTTACAGAATAGTAGTTCAAATTAAAGTACGTTCCGAACTGTACATGTTTGTGTTTATTGTACAGACTTGTAATTCAGTTTTCTTGGTCCAGACAATTATACATTGTCACATTTTGGTCCTCGTTTGGTGTGAGTTCACATTGACAATTTTACAACTAAAAGAAGTACGTAAAAAAAGTGACATATGATGCATGTATGACATTTATTTGGCTATCCAGTCGTCAAGGTCTTCAGCTTAGATAATGCACCTTTCAGAGGTTTTTATAATTACCTGGGTTTAGTTTTTATTTATTTTTTTCCACTTTGAAACACCGAAAGAAGTGGTAAAAAGGGCCAAAAATTTCTCCACTGCCTGAACCTAGTGAATCCCCTACAGAGAGAATACATTAAGTCTGCCTTCTGTGCATTGTTTGTTTATATCTATATCTATCTATATCTATCTATATCTATCTATATATATATATATATATATATATATATATATATATATATCTCCTTAAATATAACTCAATAAATACCCCTTGTGGTGTCTTGTATGAGATCTTAAGCAGGAGTACATAGCTGAGTCGCAGTGGAGCTCAGTAAACAGTATGACAAAGATATATTACTTTATTTGAAGACATTCATGAACACTAATTTGAAGTTTTGTTTTGGCTATGTAAAACAGCCATTTTCACTAGCATAAACAGTACTTTAGAAATGCTATATTTTAGTCAGCATTTCTCTGTTCATCAGTGCCTCCAGGTGTGGAGGACCCAGAATCCTCATGTCAGACTTCTGGATTCTTGTTGCAAACAGTGACAAAATGACAGCTATTACATTCGCTACACCACACAACCTTGAGTGTTCTATTCGTCTTATTCTACAGTTGTACAAATAAAAATATTAACATGAGAAATTGATAGAAGAATAAAGCTAATGCAATATCAGGTTCCACATAGCTTAAGCATTTGCCAGACTAACGTGAAAGTAATGTTTTATCAGGTTGTCTATAGGGCATATTAAAACTCCTTTTGTATAATTAAATACAGTTTATTTCTGGCTGATTCCAATTTATTAAGTAAAATGATGGTACTGCTGTTACATTCTTTTTCAAAATCTGACTAAACAGGCCGGAAATTTGTATTTTACACAAGTTTCACAATTTGCTGAAGGAAATTGCATAACAGTTACAATGCAAAACGGACAGCTTTCAGCAAAAGTAGAATTCTTTATAGCAAATTGGACAGTGTTGTCTGAGTAAACTGCTATTTAAGTGAAGCTAGTTGCCAGAACAACCATGCAATTTAGCCCTCTGAGAAACGGGGTCATGCTTCTGTCAGCAGTGAAATTTCATTCCTACTTTGAATTCTTTTTCATTGTCTGTTTGTACTGTATGGTGCAGCTGTCAATGCTCCAGAAAGACAAGATAAAGCTGTGCCATATTGTATTGTGCGCAATAATATTGCAAAAATCTTTCAAACGATAAAGTCAGTATCATGATTATCGTGATATTCTGACTTGTTTATGTAAAGATGTCATGCAGTTACATGTAACATGGCATACATTCATTACGTGAATCGTTTTAAACACAGCAGCTGGTATGGTGGAAATTTGCTCTGTGTTCAAAGAATTTGCTCCAAAAGACCAGTGACTTCAGTCATGTAGAGGGGGTTTGGATAAAGAATATTGATATTTTATACAATGTCAGAATCTTGGTAAATATGTAAGCATTTGCTTATTTTGTAAACAAACATAACTTATTTGTTGTTCCTTCTGAATGTTTGAAATTGTTAGATTTGTCCATAAATAAAATGTTATATATAAGAAATTAAATACATTATTAATTGAATCTAATTAATAATAATATCATTTATCTTGTTGCAATAGTGTGTTCTGGAAACTATTAAAAGTATTTTTCAGTGATTTTTCGCCAAGAATATTGCTATCGCCAGAATACCCTGATGAATGAACTACGAACCTTGGGCCATCATCTGTTTTTTGACAGTGACATATTTACATAGTCCTATAACATGTCATAGCCTTGTTCCTATTGGATTTGCCTGAATTTGTGTTTTGATACAAACATAGTGTCGGCCTCTGGCCCACTTTGTGTGTGCAGACGATATTCTTATGAACCTTTTCATATGGCAACAAAAATTACAATAATTGTTAAATGTATTGACAGTGATTCTTAATGCATTGTATTATTGCCATTGTTCGGTCGTAGTTGTGGCCTCATAGTTTAAGGACTGGGCTTGGTACAGGAAGGATTGCTGGATCGAACCCCACGACCGTCAGGAACATGCTTGTTTGAAGGGTGCTTGAGCAAGGCACCTAAATTCTTAATGAATCCTGGGCACTGAGGATGGCTGCCTGCTACTCCGCTGGTGTGTGTTCACTGCCCCTTATAACTTGTGTGTGTGTGACAAATGAGTTAAATTTCATTGTGTTCTGTGATCTGATGCGGTATATCAACGTTTTAATTCTCAGGGAACTTGGAGCTTCCGTATATTACACAGCTCTTTGAAACCTTACTTCAAACTTCAGAGTAACATTCCATAGTCACCATAACCTCCACTGCAGAACAAAACAGCTGTACTGATTTGGTGTCTAAAAATAGGAGCTGCTAGTTTAAGTTAATACCATAGCCACTCTTATTTTTAGAGCTCTCACGGTTTGTTGTGAGCCAGAGAGCTCCACTCTCAAAGTGGCACTTCTAGGAAGCTCGTGCAGAATTTCTAAATAGCCTCCAGAATTGGATTAGGACCCTTTTCAACTGATATTATTACTAGAATATGTTCTTTAAACAGGTGACCAGAAGCACTTGGCGGAAAAGTTTGCTGTCGTTTAGGCAACAGGAATTATCTTTTCACATAAAGTGAATGATGTTAAAGCTGTGTATTATAAGGTGTTATATTCTGGTGTATAATTGGGGGAAAAAAGCCAAGTGTATAATAGGTTAAACTGTGTTTTAACGTCTGTCTAGTTTTATTTCAGTGCTTCTCTTCTGCCTGTCTCTTTCAGAGCTGTGTCGCATCGATGAACCCCTGTGCCAAGATGAAAACGCCATCCTCAGTTTTGAGGCCATCCGCAGCATTCACAAGCAAATGGATGATGATGCCAATGGAAATGTGGATTTTGCAGAGACTGATGGGGTTTGTTTTTTGTTTGAGAGTTTGATCAATTCTATGACACAGTTCTAAGAAACAAAAGGAAAAAGTATGTTTTGAATGCAACAGTGAAAAAGTTCATTCATTCATTCATAATCTGTAACCGCTTATCCAGTTCAGGGTCGTAGTGAAAAAGTTCTCTCTCTCTCTTTCTTTTTTTTAAAAGGTGCATGATTACTTTATTACTCTTAGGAATTATTTCATATGGCTTTTTGTTTGCATTTTGCCAGTCTTTACATTTTAGAATCTCATTTGCTTCTGCAGTGGAATCCCTTATATATGTAGGGATATATAATTTGAGTATCTACAAACCATTCAGCAATTACTGAATACGTCCTGCTGTGTATGTGAACCAGCTCATTCTGCAATTCAGCATTGCTAGGGTGGGTGTGGTTTGGTTTCAGACAAAAATTTCAAAGCACCTGTCAGTGCAAGCTCAGTAAAAGACTTTCAGGGTCCACTTTTGAGAATATATTGAGATATTTACCGTAGTCACGACAGGAGCAAGGAATTGCAAATTCTACAGCACTTGGTTATTTGCTGTCCTATATATATATATATATATGACACATTTGAAATACAGTTGTGGAGCTCTCCTTACAGAAAGCTGTCATAAACCCAAGGTCTAAGTAGAAACGGTGAGGTAAATGAGAAATTTACTCCTGGCTCCAGTGTTGGCTCTGATCCAGTGCTGAGGAATGCCTTCAAAAGCTAATACATAAGCTTTCTGCCCTACACCAAAGCAACACTGATCCACTTCCTCCCACATTGATTTGACTACTCCCTCAATGGACTACAGTTAACCACTGCTGTTTAATGGCATGAGAAAGAGTGAAGTTTCTCTGATCTGCCTTAGTATATATTCATTCATTCATTCATCTGCATAAGCACTTATCCAGTTCAGGGTCGCTGTGGGTCCGAAGCCTACTGAGGTTGCAGGGCAGGAACACACCCTGGAGGGCACGTCAGTCCTTTGCAATGTGACACACACTCACACCTACAGACACTCTTGAGTCGCCAGTCCACCTTCCAACATGTGTTTTTGGACCGTGTGAGGAAACCGGAGCACCCAGAGGAAACCCACGCGGACTCGGACAAAACACACCAAACTCCTCACAGATTGTCACACAGAGGAAAACCACTCTTGAACACACAACCTCCAGGTCTCTGGAGCTGTGTGACTGTGACGTTACGTGCTGCACCACTGTGCTGTACATGTTGATGGGACCCAAAATCTGTGTGAGCAGAGGTTATTTATTTATTTTCCTTTTCTTTATTTATATTTTTATGGGTTTATCTGAGGTGCTATCTGAGGAGTTGCTTGCTGGAAGCCTGTATTTTGATCATCGATTAGGTTCATTTGTTAGTTTAGGAACAGAAAATCCATTTATAATAATGATGCTGGTTAGATGTAGTCTGTGAAACAAGTCTGTATTAGAGTCTTGAAGTGGCTAGTTACTGTTAGTGGGATCTAGGATTTGAATAGAGATATTATTACTGAACTTTCAGCTGGTCAAGCATACAGTGTATAGGTGTTGAGCAGTACTATTTCGGCAATGGACGCACAAATGCTTCTTAAAAGTAAATCAATACCAATACATTACTGCAGGCAAGAAAAGCATAGTTTACACAGTAAACATTTGTAACTTGGGCATTCCACGTTGACTAAACAAATGTAACCAGAGGAGCGCTTGTTGTGGATAGTTACTGCATGTTGGCAAATCCAAAACGGCAATGCTCATGTGAATATGTGGGTTCCCTCTTAGCATCTCGAGTCATCTCATCTGAACTGCAGTCTATGGCTACTGCTTTTCCTGGCTTCTTGTCATATGAGCAGTATGTTGTGGGGGCGTGCTGTCCTCCTGCAGCCAGCTTTTTCAGGCATCACCATGATAAATCTGTGCATATTTTAGCATCTCTGGGATCTGTTAATTCTTTCTAGTGGCAGGGTTCTGGCTTTTTTTAAAAGCTATCGTCAAGACAAAATGACCTGGCTTGTATCATTCTACTTCAAGATCAGCTTTAAAGTATCTTAACTATGGGAAATACAGAACAGATACTCATCCGGTGTTAATAACCACTGTGAACATACTGACCCATGCTTGGTACACTATGACCGTGAGTGGGTGTTTGGAAATGAAATGCCTTGCTTCCATGGTTCACATGACGAAACTGATGACTCATTCAGTTTTTTTTTAAAGCATTAATAAGGTTATAGCATTATTAGTGGCAGCATTTACATTGAGCTTGTTTAATTTTTATTTGAACTGATACTGAGGAATAATTCTAGACTGTTCATGATTAACATGGCCGGATTGTTGCTGACACTTGGCCACGTGGTATTGAAATGGTTGTCTCTAGAGCAGTGTTTCCCAATCTTGGTGGACCTCTGTCCTGCACATTTTTGAGATTTCCCTGATACCAACACATCTGATGCAGCTAATGAGCTAATTAACAGTGGATGTGATGGTGTGAGGTGAAACCTGCAGGGTAGTGGCCCACCAGGACCAATAAACACTGTTTGAGTAAAAGTAAAATAGTGCAGTGTGATGCTGAAATACAAATACACAGCGACCCTGAACTGGATAAGTGGTTACAGACAATGAATGAATGAAAGAAATTAACTATTAATCACCAAGTCTTAAACATTCCTCGTTAAAATGTTAGATGTTTGAAAATGAGTCGGTTTAAATACATAATATTTACATGTTACAAACAAATGCCATGACAATGGATTAAAAATTAACCAATAAGCCAGTTATTTATTATATGCACAGTGCTCTTAAACAATGTTTTGTACAAATGCTGACATTTAAATTAACATGTAGTCATGCTAGCTTTGTGTTGAGGTTTGCTGAAATGCACAGGTGCCTCAATTCCCACCATGAAATGCACTAATTCAGCAGTTTGTTGTTTAACTACAGTTCTGTTTCCTTTGTACACGGGATCCTTCAGTCTGCACTCTGCCCCTCTGTTGTAAGAAGTAATAATTTTCCATCAGCTACGGTTTTGGTTCACATTATACATGGTCATATTTATTCAATTCTTTGTTTTTTTTTTAAATCATCACCAACTCTTAATCCTTAAAACTATGATTCAAATACCTGACAGGTGTAAATGGTAACAGCTGGTATTGAACTCACCAGTAGATTCATTACACATAAGTAACCAAAGGTACCCTATATAATTTATTATACTTCAGTTCTTATTTGTTGCTCTTTTAATGGCACAGCAGATTGTCTTTAGACTTTATCAGGCAAATCGCTGTAACTCTGAATCAGTTGAGGCTTTCTGTGTTGTCTCACAGTTCCTGAGGGAGGACCTCAATTACCATGACCCCAAAGCAAAGCACAACAGTTTCCATGGGGATGACCAGTTCATCACTGTGGAGGACCTATGGAATTCATGGAAGAGCTCTAAAGGTAGATTTAATTTTTTTTTTTTTTTTAAATTGGCCATGGATGAATTATTTAACACTTTTGCTGCCTAATGAATCTTCAATCAGCAGCTGTAACTTTACAGGATGTTAATAATATTTTTCCACAACCTTGTGTCCTCTATGATATATGCATTTTGGGGAAATAGCACTTGCAAAATAGGGGAAAATTTGACTCTTATGTAATGTTGCTTTGTTGATACTGATGCGCGTCATATTCCCCTTCCTCGTACACTGAAATATATTTTACTAAGCAAATTTTTTTTTCTTTTTGAAAACCAAAACTAATTGCCTTACATTTCCATAGAGCTTCATTAATTATGTATGTACCAATTAAAATAGTATATTGGGTACTTATTAATGACTCTGGATGTAGCTGTTGCCATTTTCTGGTGTTAAGGGATTCATATTGCTTGTTGTTCAGGTGTTTCCACACTAGCCTGACTAGCCTAGTTCATCATTCTCTGCATCTGTCCAGATTTGGAAGTTTATATTTTGATATAATTGATAAAATCAATACTGTGTGATTATGTTCCTGTACATGACCCAGGACAGGAGCTAGTTATGTGTTTATCAGGTGCTGTGTCTGAGATAAGTAGAGCAGAGCAGGCCACTTATTAAAAGTGGTTTGAATAGCCACATCAACACCTAGCCTTCAACAGCTCATTCAAGTTCTGATAAGCTTCTCTGCAGTTGTTCTTTTTCTTAAAGCCTGCTACTACAGCTGCTGTGCTGGCCTATGTGTCCTGCTGGCTTGCTCGCTCTCTCTCTCTCTCTTCCTCTCTCTCGCTTTGTTTACCCTGCATTGCAGCTCTTCTTCGAAGGTGTGCTTGGAAGTCTGATAAAACTCAGCCTTACTCCTGAGTGTTTTTAGAAACACATATACATACCATAACTTGCATGACATTTGTGACATTTTGAACATGTCACCATTTTGATCCCTGAAATGACATGTTTTTTTTTTGTTTGTTTTAACATACTGATTAATCAGTATTACATTTCATTCAATTAAATAATGAAGCAAAAACACATTATCACCTCTCAATGCAATGATGCACTGAGTCATTCCCAGTAGACTTTTGATGATGATAATACTTGTTTTGAGTGTCACGATCATGACTACAGTTAATGCTAAATCCATTAGAGTTATTTATTTATTTATTTATCCCACTTTGGCTGAACCCATTTAGTCAGTTACCAAACAGCTATTTAGCAGTTTTCTCACACTGCAGTTTATAATTACTATTTTTTTTTCTTTTATATATATATAAAAAAACTATTATATGAAATTTTGTTTCTTTATTGCACAGTATATAACTGGACTGTGGTGGAGGTGGGGGAATGGCTAGAAGCCTACGTGGAGCTACCGCAATATGTTGAGGCTTTTCGGAAAATGAACTTCAATGGAACTTCAATGCCCCGGTGAGCTATCTCCGGTTGAAAGCCCAAGACTACACTCTAATTTATCTTTATTTCCCAAGCAGAATTCATGGTTTTAAAATAAATTTTGTATCACTGGACATGGAGACACTGACCTAGGCTGATACATTTGTTCTTATTATGTAAAGTGTGAGAGTACATAAACATAACTATGATAATTTCCGTTTTTGTGTGCTTTTAGCAAAATGTGCATTCGGTCCATTCTATACATTGCACACACCCTATTTTAAGGGTTTCTTCCTTCTCGTTTGTTCAGTTACTGCACCTCAGTACTCATAATGGGTTTTTTTTTTTTAATTCTTAGACTGGCTGTGAAGAATGCAACTCTAACAGTGACAGTATTGAAGATCCTGGACCGCAGTCACACACAAAAACTTCAGCTGAAGGCATTGGACACTGTCCTGTTTGGAGCTCCAATGAGTGAGAGCACACTTTTTTTTTTTTTTTTAATTTATTTATTTTTTTAAGTGGCCAACAGACAGAGAATACAGCCTGGTGTGTGTGTCAGTCATTGATATCTAAAACTAAACATGAAAAGATACTTCTGTTGTCATAGTTCATGTCACAAACTATCATTTCTGAGGAGAAAAAAAATTTTAAAGTTAAAAAAAAAAAAGAAAACAGCAAACAAAACTTTTCTTAAACAAGATTGGGAATATGCACACATTATGTTTAAATCAAACATGGCAAAATCAAAATCCTGGCTTTAAGCAAACATTGTAGTTGGGTTTTTAGACAGGCACTTTGGGGGGGAAAAAACATTGCTTGCTGTTTGTAATGCTTTTGGATTGATTTTAGACATTTGTCCATGTGTTCTATCTACATAATTGTGGTAGATCAAAACACATTAGATGTCTCTCCCAGTTTTTACATCATCCAGTGCATGCAACACTCAGCTTAATATAAAGGGTGAACAATTTATGGGATATTACAAATTCCAGCATTTCATACCAACACTTCTACTGTACAATACTTTTATTCTTTGTAAATTGTAATCTAGTTCTGTTTTGTAAAATCAAGAATCTTGAATGCCTGATATATATACTGAAACACTTATTTAAATGACACATTTTCAAACTTAATATTTGATATGGAAATGATTAATGTTTGTAGGCCTACTCCATGGCCTTAGAATGTTTCATGGGATTTCCCTCCAGGGCACTGCTCAGCCTGGGTTTTCTGTGTGTCAGAACAAGCTCCTGTTGACTGAGAGTGGAAGGGTTTTATAGGATCATTCTGTATTCTAAGCACAACGCTCTGCCGCTCTAAAACAGATAGGCACTACAGTCTTCCTTTCTCCTCCTCTCATCTGCCTCAGGCTTTAAAATGCTGAGCTCAAGGTTGAATTGGCTCAGGTGTCAGTGTCCCCACATATCAGTGTTTATTTCTCTTATCATGTAGACATTTTTTTATTATTTATTTTTCCTCTGTATGGTCACAGGCCTTGACATTCCTAGTGAGCCTGGTAATTAGCTGATCGTCATATTTCTGTTCAGAATGTGTTTCCTGAAATGTTTTTGTTGCAGTCCTAATTTATATCTGCATTGCTTAATTGCAATATAGTCCCTTCAAATTTCTCTGAAACTCTATAAGCCTAACACAGTTATCAGAACAGAAACTGTGTTTGTAATGCACAAGAAGAAAAAAAATGTACCTCTTAATAGTGAGAATCTAACAACATCCTGGAATCTTACTGAATTACATTACTTGATTCAATGTCAGATGCCTGGCAGCAGTGTCAGAAGTAAGTAGAGACAACAGAGTACAATTAAAAAATTCACCAATCAAGTTTGCAGCATTGAAACAAATCTATTTTGTTTAGTAAATTGGGTTAAAAAAGGCAAAACTCATTTGAAGCTGTGTGATGATAGATTTGTAAATAAATTGGCTAATATTTTGAACAACTTGATGTTATTTTGAATGTTTTACAATATGATCCAAAATGCCTACAAGTATGGGCAAAAAATACCCCTTAAAATTAGTTTCCTATCCTGCATGTCAGAAGCACATGTTCATTTTGTGTCGTGGCGCACTGTAAATAGAACGCAACTTTTGTTTCTTGGAGGCTTACTGTGAGGGTACAGGTCAAAAGCACCTGTGGGTCTGCATTTGTCATGTCTCATTTTGCATGACAGGCTTAAGAGTCGCCCAGCTGTGGTGAACCTGGGGAGTTGCTGCAGGCTGAATGTGACATGTGATGTGTAGTCTACCTGTACCCTGCTGATTTCAACAGATTGGCTTTTGTTTAAACAGCCAGCACCACACAGTGCTTTGTTCAGGTTTTGCACTTCTGCAGATGACGTTTGGGTAGTCTGAATTGCTTGCATATTTAGTCTACTTAACTGATTATCTGTGGACTTTTGATGCAATGTTTCAAGTTGTATTTGCACGTTCATCTGATAGTGACAGGAAAGTAATGCCAAGCATTTACTGTGTATTTGGTACCTTTGACCCTTTTAGACACAAAAGAGAAAAAAGCATAATTTAACTCATGAGTAATAATTGAGAATACATTTATTGAAGAGACCTTTCTGAGAGTTTATCCAAAGCTATAAGTCAGTGTTTGCATGATGACACCTGCCCAAGTGTCTCATCTCTATTTAATTATTGTAGACTACTGTCATGGACTTACAAAGAACAGACAAACGGCTAATTGTTTTGACTTTATGGAATATTCACAGATATGTCCACTGTAAAATGGGCTACGTTTTGCAGTTAATTTTCAGAAATTGTATGTTAGTAGATTGTCTGTCTATCACTTATGTGCTTTTCTTTAGGACAAAGTATTGTTGCCACATGTAAAACTTCAGTCTTTCTTTGTCGTCTTTTTAAGTATCTTTCTGTGTCTCTTTCTATCGGACAGTGAACAGTCACAACCATTTAAAGGACTTCATGCTGGTGGTATCCATAGTAATCGGTATGGGTGGATGTTGGTTTGCTTACATCCAGAACCGCTACTCAAAGGACCACATGAAGAAGATGATGAAGGACCTGGAGGGTCTGCAAAGGGCCGAACAGAGCCTTCATGACCTGCAGCAAAAGTGAGATCCTAAACTTATCTTTTGATTTTACATTACATCCTTTTCTTTTCATTTATTAAAAGATCCCTCTATGACCAGTGCATGTCGTACTGTGTCGTAACTGCACTCAAAGGAATACTATGTGATGTTTTACATGTTTTAAATTAGTTTCAAAATCATTGTGATGCTTCACTGAACTGTAATAGGGGGAATAGAGCCTCTTTGCTACTCTGGACTTAGCACTGCAGAAACTGCACAATGTAACTAGATAGATAGATAGATAGATAGATACTTTATTGATCCCCAGGGGAAATTCAAGAAACTCTTGGAGGGTAGGATTTTTTTTAAGTATCCATCACAAATATTTGACAATATCTGATCACATAACAATCAGGGATAGAGGACAAGATGGATGAACTGTTTTTAAATTATCCTCATCCCTGTGCTTTGAGCTGTGTTCACTGTGGCTAATAAGCATATCATGAAACTGTTAGCTTGAATGTTGAGAATATGACACTGAAATGTCCTCTGTCAAATCCCTTGTAATATTGGCAGGGCCCCTTAATACCATAACATCCTGATCTGCTTTCCACATAGACGCAAAGTCTGTCACCTTTTTGAGAGGCAGCAGTGAGAGTCAGTGGAATGAGTGGAAAATATGTGATAGGGCTGAGTGTAGGAGGACACCCAACCTGTTCTGTTATGAAGCAAAAACCCATGACGTTTTCCGCTGCTCATTCGCATAGTAATATTCAGAACAGAAGAGAAAGAAAATGTTGTCAGGGTCATATATAAAGAATGCAAACAATTTAAACTAACCACTTCTACCAGTTTTAATGCTGACACAAAAAACAGCTCTTTTTCTGCACGTGATTTCAGTGCTGCTGCTTTGTCAATTGCAGATTTATTTTAGGTGCCATTTTGTGTAAGCAAAAATATGAATAGAAGTATGTCCTATCACCATTTGCTTTTAATGAAGAAAACCAACATTATGCTTTTAATTATGCGATATTTGTTTTGAACAGGTGTGCATTTTTGTGTGAAAATGTGTAGTGTCCCTAAGAACATAGGCACAAGTCTATTTAATGTGAAAAACTGAATAGCACCCCATTTGTGGAGCAGTGTGGGTGGCACCAATTTGTGCTGAATTGTAGGCTACTTATGAGTGAGTATGTATATAAGGGAGGTACAAACCAGTCCCATGAGGTACTTCACATTTACTAAGGCAGCATTTTACGTTTTATACAGTGATGGGAATACAATGATAACACACAGAATCCTGAGTTTACTGACAACATACTAATCTTGTTTCATGCCCTATGTGAGCAAGCACACTGTCCTGGATATTTTTGTGTCATCTTTAATCTGAAGGTTTTGAGTTATTGAGCCCTGCACATAATGGGAAAATGAATGAATGGGTGAAATTATTGTAAGGACGTATTCACGATAATTGTATATTTTGCCCCAAAAAATCTTTTGTACGTGACTACATCAGGCAATTTACTTAAAAAAAAGTGCATTCATTTGTTTTTGTTTTTATGTGAACATTATTTTTAGTTTTGAGTGATACAGCTAGTTGCATTCCTGGTAACAGAGTAACATCTGGCATTTTGAAGTATAAAGATTCAGCAGCTGCCTCTAAGTATGAAATGTCCTGTTGAAACTGCAGAGGCACTGGAATTGTTTTGGTTTGTTTTTTACTTCAGATTTTAGCATAATTGCAGACATTGAGTCAGGTTACAGTATAGTAGCATATGAACAGCCTCTTTTGTGTAGTGTAGAGATGTAACACACACACACACACACACAGTCACAGGTCAGTAGAAATAATGTTCTTGCCTGATGTGGGCATGAGGGCTTTATGATCTTCAGTTTGATGTCCTCCACCTGATAATTAGTGTTTTTTTTTTTTCTCCAGTTGTCAAATCAGCTTCTTTTTAGACAAACAATAGGTGCTGTGCTGAACATGGACTTGATTATGAGAAGTAGAAATATTGAAATATTATGTTCTCTAATGTCCAGAGTACTTTGGGCTGATGTAACTGTTCATCATTACTATTTTTAATGCCCTCCCATTGTAGTCTGCATTTTGTCCAGAAACCTTTACAGTTTAATAAAATAAAATGCACAGACATCACATTGTACTGGAAACAGGTAGTAAGTACTATATTTTTTGCACAAACATTATATGTAGTCAAGATATCCAGAAATGTGTAAATAACTGGGTTCTTGAATTTTAACATTGAGTGACTCCTCATAGGCAAGAAGAGCCATCTGTGTTTGAACGAAGGGGGAAAGAGAAAGATAAGACAGTACATGATAAGCCTCATAACTAGTTTGAATGAATCCGGTCATCATTAGAGTTACAGTTGTGGGCCCTGAGAGCAGTTTCACTACAGAATTAAATTGAAGTCTGATTTATTGCCTTCACTTCAAGAAATGATTTATTAAGTTATTATGGGATTTGTGTTATTCACTCCCTTGTGCTGTTGCTGTTTGTTCAGATGATGCATCAAGAAGTCAAGGCCACTTTGGAAAGGGAAGAAAAATGACAGGGTAGGTAGAAAGCAAGGAGAGTTAGCAGACACTTAAGAATGAAGCAGTTGCAGTTTTTTATGGTTTGTATATCTAGCATCCCAATAGTTTACTTTCAGTCCTATTAGTAATCAAATAATGTAGTCATTATTTTGATTGTGAAGTCATTTTTGAACCACAATATAAGCTTTTTCAGTGAATGAAAAGCCATCGTATTACTTGTCACTGTGAAGATTAGTCCTTGGTAAGTGTAACACAAAGTATTGGGCTTACAGTTACACATAAACGTGTATGCTGTATGTATGGTGGCTAGTAAATGGTAAAGGTCAGCGTTTGGTGTATTAGGAGTTCGGATTGCTAAGATTTTCCATCTTGGATCTCTCCTTGGATCATCTTACACTAGCCCTTCACCCCATTGCTGCCTCTTTATTCTTACCCTCTTCATGCCTCAGGAACCTCTTACTGCCTCCCACTGACCTAAATATATATTGCCTTTGTTACTTTGTCTAATATTAATTCTGAATTGATTTTATTTTCTGGAAAATAAGCAACACTGCAACACTTTAACTGAGTGTAGTTAAAACACTGCTGACTAATGCAAAAAACGTGAATAAGGGCCCCATGCAAAACGCTCTACAAACATGGATTCCACGCGTTATTTGCTATTTGATTATTGCCGATTGATTAACAGATGTGCATTGTAAAGCAAAATATTGCAACCAATTATTTTATTTTATTTTTTTTCCCTAGGTAACAAGAATTTTTTTTTTCTTCCCCCACAAATGCGCCCAGGTGTCCAGAACTTTAAAATATATGTTCTATATGGGTCTTATGTCTTAAAGTCACTACAAAATGGATTTATTCCATGTAGACTCTCAACCCACTGTGACCATGACCAGGATGAAGTGGTTACAGAATATAAATGAATCTGAAAGGTGCACATAGTTATTTTCTAAATTTAACCTATATATATATATATATATATATATATATATATATATATATATATATATATATATATATATATATATATATATATATTTTCCTGAAATGTCAATATGGCCATCAAATTTCAGGGCTAGGAGAAATGTGTTAAAAATAAATTTGAAAAATGTCCAACCTCACACACACATCTGTATTAACTGCTTTCATTCTGTGAACTACATTGGTTTTTCTCTGCAACTCTTAACAGCCAAAACCTGTCAAGGCTGCACTAATTATTAACTAAGAGCGGGTCTAATCTGAATTACTTGAATGGAAAAGGCTCAACTTGAACAAAAGTAATTTTTATTGAAAATGGTTTTCTTAAATATTGGGTTGTTAATGTTCAGGGTTTTATTTTCTTGCTATTGTTTGTACAGTGTTATAGAGAAAGGCTTGGTTCATGATAAAACATTTTAAAGACCCTTTTTTAATTTAAATTCTTTCTTTTCTATACTCTCCTATGAACTCGTCATATAACCTGCTTTTGTGACATGCTGAAATCATGTCCAACAGACAAAGGCCGTTCCCATGAAGGACTTTTATCTCTTGCTTTATATAGGCATTCAGGGTTAGCATGGGTGTGCTTGCTGCTGCCGCCAAGAAAATTGTTAATCCCATCATAACTCTGAAAGGCCATGTCTCTGTCGTCACGCTCTGCTTCTTCCGCCTGCTGTGACTTCAGCTTATTCTGAACTCACTCTATTGTTTAGCTGCTTCTCTACGACAGTGCCCCAGTTCAAGCACTAGTTAACCCACTTTCTGCACTGGTCAATATGTTGTCAAATAAGTAGAAGTAAAAGATAGTGAAGTGCTGTCCAGGTTTTTTGCTGTGCTGATTATTTTGCAGCCTTCACAAAAAGACTTATAATAAATCAAATAAAGCCTTATAAATCCTTTATATGATCCCTTTTTAAGTGCTAACAACAGTATATTAATTCAAATCTGTACATATTATGGATGTCTTGCAGAATGTCACAAGTAATTAACAAAAAGGGCTTGGTAAATCCAAATACACTATATTAAAAAAAAAAAAAATTGTAAACTAAAAATGTGCATTATCAAGAAATAATAATAAAAAAAAGTGGTCAATTACATAAGTAAATGTCCTGTATACTGCATCTATTTGTACTCTTTCAACTTAAACAAAAATACTAGTAATACTACTGCTACTAATAATACTTGTCATCTAATGTTTGTTTTTTATTTTGAACATAATGGTGCCATTTTGAAATTAATGGTAATAAGGGCAACAGGACTCGTCATTAGCTTGAAGATTTATAATCTTTACGTGTTTCACTACTAATTTCATGGGACTCATCCGCTCAAATTAGTTTTTGTTTTAAAGATATTCTTGAAAGTGTTGCTCGGCTGAAAATGTTCATTATTGTTAGAGGAAGTACCCTAAGACTAAACGCTATTATTTTGCTGCTCAGGTTGCGCATCGCCCAGGAGGAGCACCGTACAGTGGAGGTAGAGAAAGTGAACCTGGAGCAGAAGCTCAGGGACGAGATTAACTCTGCAAAACAGGAGGCACAGAGGCTAAGGGAGCTGAGGGAAGGAACAGAAAATGAGCTCAGCCGACAGAAGTACGCAGAGGAGGAACTGGAGCAGGTAAGGTTTTGTCTAACGGTAGCTTAAATAGCGATACAATCTAGGTTCAAAAGTGCAGTTTCTCATTCATTTAGTAACACTACATATTTCTGAATTAGTTTTTTCAAACTGCAAAGGTGCAGAACACCACCATCATGCTGTCCTTTGTCAGACTAATATTTTAGAGGGATACTTGCAAGAAATGTCTAGCAACCGTTAAGACTATTTATGTTTTAGGCTCTGAGAATTTTAATCAGTCTACAATTGTTCTTAATAAATACTCACTGTGAACAGAGTAATTTATTTTTGTTCCCCATAAATAATTTCTGGTCAGGATAATGCAGTCTTTTTACCGCTGTAGATATATTGTAACAGAACTGTGATTTGTCATTCAATACTACTTGTGAATGTTTGTCAAGTCTTTCCTAGATATAGCAATATTAAGGGTTAAAGGCAATAATTTTCCTGTAAGCTAATGCTATTCTTAATTTTAAATTATATCAATTTACCATACTAAGAACTAGAACTAAAGCTGGACATCTGATTTGATTATATACTTTGAAGTCATTATTATGGTGTGCTTTTTGTATGTTTAGACTAATTAAAAAACATACACATGTAATTTGTATATATTAGTCAGAGGTGCTGAGAAATGGCAAGAGATGACAAGTGGTGTTTGCCAGAGGAGTGTGAGAGCATTGTGCATGGCAATTCCTTCATTACTGGCATACTGAACTACCCTGTTATAGCTGATATTTCAGGTCAGAGAGAGGCCTCCATACTCATTAGATGGCACTAATGAGTTTGAGTACCACAAAGGATCAACACTGTTTTCATCAGCCTCTTCTCTCTTCCACTTCCTCCCTCTCCTCTGTTCCTCCTCATAGAAACTATATGGAGGCCTTTTGTATAAAGAGAAGTAGCCTTGCTGCATTTGGGACCATTTGAACAAATTTGGCTTTTTCTGTCATAGATTACCAGACAAAGGCATTTTCACACCATAATTGACCCTCACATCTTGTGTACTTTATCTCTTCATTCAAACATTATGCACTTTAAGATGCTTGATTAGTACCGTGCCCAAACACATTTCCATTAGTTGCTGGGAAACCACGTTAGAAGAGTAGGTGTGACTCTATTATTCCACCATGCTTATGATTTCTATCTCGTTTAGGGCTGAAGTAGGGCTGTTTGGTATACTGAACCGTTATCAGGTTTCTTTTTAACCATGTAGTCTCCAAGTTCTGTGAGCTGGAACCTCTTAGCACAGTTTTGTAGCATTGCTTCACTGCATACTGCTAATATTGAGCTGACTCTGCTGCCCCCTTCAGGTACGTATGGCCTTAAAGAAGGCTGAGAAAGAGCTGGAGTCACGCTGCAGCTGGTCACCTCCAGACGCTCTGCAGAAATGGCTGCAGCTCACACATGAGGTGGAGGTGCAGTACTACAACATCAAAAAACAGAATGCAGAGAAACAACTGCTTGTTGCCAAAGAGGGGGTTAGTTGCTAGTGTATAAGTAATATGCTTTTAAAACCATTATGCATTATACTAATTATGCAGAGTTAAAGTTTTTAAGAGTGATCTAATGTTTTTCGCAGGCCGAAAAAATAAAAAAGAAGAGGAATACGCTATTTGGGACCTTTCATGTTGCACATAGTTCATCGCTAGATGACGTGGATCACAAAATCCTGGCAGCTAAGTGAGTCTGCTTAAATGTTACACCAGCTCAAATATTGTCAGTGTAGACAATACAAATACATTCATTTGCCACTGTTCTGGGAACCAGTACCCAATACACTGTCCAATTTCTCAGGTCTACTAACCATATATGTGCATTTTGCAGTTCTTCAATGACAAAATGTAGTCCATCTCTTTACTTGTATAACTTTTAGTCCCCTTTGTCCATTTAAATCTGTGGTCAGGACCCCATAGACCTTTCACTCACATCACTCACAGGATTGTGCTCAGCATATAAAGTGACACATGGTAGTGATGTGTTAATGTTTATATACCTTGTACAAGAGTTTTAGCGTCTTTTTAAAGGGCCTATTTTGTGAAAAATATTTATTTACTTGAATCTTGACAGATTATCCCCAAGATTATAGGTCTGAGGTAAATAATGTCAATTGTTTATTTACAGTGTTACCTGCCAACAGCTGAATTATTTTGGGCAGCAGGTGAACAAACAGTCAGTTCTTGAAGTTGATGTTTTGGACGCAAGAGCAATGAGGTTTAAGATCTAAGTGGCTTTTAAGTAGACATAAATTGTCATGGCATGTCCTAAGGTGCAGGTCTAGTGGGTGATACCAGCAGTGGTTAGGACGTTTAATCCCTATCTAGAAAAAGTGGTCCTAAGAACAACAACTGGTGAAATATGTAAAAACTGTTTGATCATACCTCATGCCAAAAATGTGCATATGTGTATTATTATTATTATTATTATTGTGGGTTATAGAAGCTCATGAACCCTTTCTGTGATTTCAAGATAGTCACCATATTTTTTTTTTTGTCCATATTCTTTATTTCCCTTACTCTTTATTTATTTTCTATCCACATTCTTTGTCTCTCAGGCAGGCCCTTGGAGAGGTAACAGCTGCCTTGAGGGAGCGGCTCAACCGGTGGCAGCAGATCGAGATACTGACAGGATTTACTATAGTAAATAATCCTGGTCTCCCTTCTCTGGCCTCAGCCCTGAATCTGGACCCCAGCTTCATGGGAGGCCGTGCCACACCCCAGCACTTGGTCATGTCTGATGATATGGATGACATGGACGAGGACATTGTGGCACATGGAGGTCTGCAATGTAAGGACTTCAGGGACTCAAATGAGCAAAATGCCAGACCCACTAAGGGTTCTTTCAAACAAACTAAAGGCCTTTTTATTAAATCTAAAAAACCCTCTTTCTGACTGGGGTGGATCTTCTAAGTCTGTGTCCTCTTTTTGCATTACATTTCAGTATTCTCTCTGATTACAGATTCAGGGATACAGACTTTGAGAGTCGTATTGTGTTCAAGCTCAAGTGGTTCTAACTTTCTCTAATGGAATTGTTTTTCTTACGTTGTGTTGGCCTTCAGGTTCTCTGTCTTCTTATGGATAGTGCATTTTCCATGCAATGCTTTGTCATGGCACTTAAAAATACATGAATTATGGCATTGCACATTGTCATTTTTCATGGTCTTTGTTTCTTGAAATTTAAGGAAGGTCAGTGAGCTAACCCAAGGCCTTCTGGGACTTATTAGGAGGTTGAGTATTTCTGAGAAGCCACAACCATTTGTATTTTCTCATATAGAATTAGAATATTATGAAAAGGATGTTGCAGCTTAATTGTACACAAGGACTGACTTTCAGTGGAAATTTTGTAGCTTTGCAGCTTGTTGGTTTTTTAGGTTCCACACCTAAGGCTTTTCTCTTTCTTGAAATGTTGCATTGTATGTAAACTAATTGTAGACATCTATACCAAAGTGTTTGTTCATTTTTTTTTTGCTGCCATCTAAGGTTTTTAGCTATGATTGAAGCTGTATTAAAGTCATTTATACTCTTTAACAGTTGATGCGAGTAAGTAAGCCTGCCCATGCAGTATTAACCACAACTATTAACAGCCATTCCCCTCCCCTTGCCACTTGCCCCCTTTCAGATGCCGCCCGATTTATGGACCGCCGAACCAGTGACCTCAGGTCCGTAGGTTCGGACCGCCAGTCGTTGCGGAAGTACTCTGGTGGGGCTAGGCTGCTGTTCTGCTTTTAATACCTACTTTTCACCCACCCACTTCAGCTATTCTGCCTCTTTCCTTCTGTCAGCTGCTCCTTTATCTTTAAGCCTTCATGTACGAATCTGTAGGGCATGCACAGATTAAGTCAAGGAGATTCAGCATCACAGTGCTGTCTGAATGTGTATTGTTTTTAAATAGCTGATCGATCCCTGTCCTTTTCTCTCCAGCTATATTTACTGATTGTGCTTGAAAGACAAGGAATCAAGCTTCGTAGCTTAGTAGGTTTCATTCATCTGTAACTGCTTATCCAATTCAGGGTCGCGGTGGGTCCAGAGCCTACCTGGAGTCATTGGGCGCAAGGCGGGAATACACCTTGGAGGGGGCGCCAGTCCTTCACAGGGCAACACAGACACACACACACACATTCACTCTCACACACACACACACCTACGGACACTTTTGAGTCACCAATCCACCTACCATCGTGTGTTTTTGGACCGTGGGAGGAAACCAGAGCACCCGGAGGAAACCCACGCGGACACGGGGAGAACACACCAACTCCTCACAGACAGTCACCCGGAGCGGGAATCGAACCCACAACCTCCAGGTCCCTGGAGCTGTGTGACTGCGACACTACCTGCTGTGCCACAGTGCCGCCCCTTAGTAGGATTATTATTATTATTATATATATATTATTAATATAAATATTAATATTCAATGAACTAGTCGTCATGTTATGAAAATAATTATTTAAATAATGGATGTTTTATGCAAATATAACATTTGATTATGTATTGTTCAGTCCTCAATGTAGATATGAAAAATAAATCACCAACATGTAACAAAAAAATTAGGTTGTCACAAAAGTAGCGCATTTACATGCATGTCCAATGCAATTTTGCCAAACACATTTATGTTCAAGTTATGAAGAGGTTTTCTGTCTGGCCTCCTTTTTATGGCTGTACTCTTATTAGAATATAATTCATTAGCATGGGTCTACCTTACAACAACAGAAATGCAAATTCCTGCTAAATTCCTATTTGAGAGAGAGAGAGAGAGAGAGAGAGGGAGAGAGAGAAAAGTTTGAGATGATCAGCTGTTGTCCGTTTGTTTCACTTTATTGTGATATCCTAAGAAAGCTGATGAACCTATACCCCCACCCCTCCACCCCATACTTTTTCCTCACAACACCCTAGTTATCTTTGCCTGTGTCTGTGTATCCGAACACACCTGCTGTCTCCAAGCTTTTTTTTGTGCATCTATATCGACATATGCTGTATTCTATTTAATATTGGTTGTTTTGTGTCCACAGCTCCCAGTATGCTGTCCCTGCGGCAACGGCACCACGAACCACAGTTAGCCTTGGGCTCACAGAGGTTGGTAGAGGGCGGCCATGTGCCTGGGGGCCAGCATGGGGAAGCTAGTTCATACCCATCCTGGCCAAGGTCCAACCTGTGGCAGAATCGTAGCCAGTCTTTCGGGCAGTTTGAAGCGATGGGCCCTACCCCGCTCTCCTCAGCTGTTTCACATCCTTCCATCATCTGTGCCTCCTCTTCCACCTCCTCCCCTCCCTGCTCCTCCTCTTCTTCTGCACCTCATTCTTCCTACTTTCACTCACCTTATTTTCAACCAATGGACCCCATCCCAGATTTGCCCTGTGATGCCACCCCACCGCGGCCCCGCCGCAGTGGCAGCTATGGGTACCTCCTTCGTTTGCCTCTTCATTATCTTTGCCTGGCATGATAGTTGGCTCACAGTGCATTATGAGTATATTTTCAATGTACTTTCACTTTCAGTAGAGTCTACTGTAATATTTCTGCCCTTGCGGGTTGCTGTGTTTGTCAGCAGTTGTTGTGGTTTCAGAGGCAGTAATACCTTTGGGCAATGTTTCATCTTCTTGGCTTTCGCCATTCCAACAAGCATGTGCACATATGCCTTGACTTCTTTTCTGCACTTTTATTACCTGCAGCCCCAAGCACACGCATGCAAATATCTTTTTGCCTCCTACTTACTTAGCTAGTGCTGTGGATCTTATGTGGTTTTTTTGACACAGTTTTTACGTATGTGCTTCAGCTTAAATGACCAACATTATAACAAGTAACATTCCTTAGATTGAGGCCTTGGGTTTTGACACCTTCCATTAATGGCATTTGTTTGAATGCTCAAACACAAGAATTGTTGGAGAGGTACCTTTTTCAGTCCTGACCTGCTGATTTTTCCTCTTTAGGGACCTGAATCGCTCTGACTCTGACTCCTCCCTGTCTGTGTCTCAAACTGGTGAGCAGCTGCGCCTTTCCTACAGTTCTAAGGGCTTTCCCATTAAGCCCACCTCTCTCAACCATGGCCCTCACTCTCGCTCAGAAGAGTCGGCACATGCCCAGACCCCCAATGGGGGCAACAGAGTCCAAGACGGTGGGCCTTCCCCTGACGGAGGCTCAGACAGTCCCATTCTAATGAAGAAAATCTATGGCATCGAGAAGTCTGCTAGCATGAGCGAGATAATGTCCATGTCTGAATCTTCACGCTCCCTGAGTCCAAACTCCACCGACCCTGACACACCATCACCCACTGGCCAGTGTGGGATACCAGGGGCCAAACCAGGGACCCGCATCCCACAGCTGTCTTCAAAGAAGAGTCCTCTAGAAGAGGACAGTGCCTCCACAGGTGAAGACACTGACTCAGCTGGCAAAAAGAAGCACACCTTCAAGATCTTCAAGAAGCAGAAGAAGTAGCGAGTTCTACAGACTGCTTTATAAGCTGGCAAAGCTTTTCACTTATGTACTTCATAGTTACAGTGGATGTCCTGAATTTATTTTTTCTTTTCATTATTATTTTTTTTTTTTTTTCCCCCTTTTGTATTTTTTTTTCCTCCTCCCCCACTGGTCATGCTCTGGCACAAGCAAATTCATTTTTTAAGGTTTTTGTAGGTGCTCCTTCTAAGGAATTTTTAATTGTGTTTTTTTTGTTTTGTTTTTTGTTTTTTATTGTTTTAATTTTCCTCTCTTTTTTTTCTTCTTTTTTTTTTTGTCCATAATTAGCTTTTGTTTTTATGAGAGGATAAATCTCTGGGGGTAAAGACATAATATTTATTTTGCAGGTGGCAGTCTTAGTCCTCGTGAAGGTTACTCCTTTCTGACTGGACTTGTTGTTTTCTTGTATAATCCATATCAGTTTGCATGTCTTCTTCACCTTTGTTTGACTGAAATTTGAATGCTCTTTAATGTTAGCTTGGTTCTTGTCCCCTGTTGCCTAAATACAAAATATCATGTGTTTCGTTTCTGTCAGTACACTCTTTTGTCATTTCAAGTATATTTAAAAAAGGAAAAAAAAAAGGACAATTAAAAGCAACTGTGAGATCAGTGTTAGTCAATGGCAAGGGGAAATGAAAAGGGCTGAACCATACTTGTAAAACCCTCCTTGAATCTGTTGCACTACTGTTGAATGTTATTGAATTGGTTTTGCAGAAATCAGGAGTACATGCTGAAACACTTACTTTGACATATGACCTATGACATATTTCTGGGATGTCAAAGAAATAACAAAAGATTTACAAACTGTATGGTCCATTTCAGTACCTAAAGTGGACTGTGTCCTGTTGATACGCACATGCACAATGAATAATAAGAAGTGTCTTTTGGCTTGTTTCCCCAACAAAGTCTTTAAAAAGGTTATCAATTGTCAGTCAACACTGACTCTGTCTTCAATACGTCAGAAAGCAACGGCTATTGGTTTAGTTCCATATCTTTAAGTATCTTGCTCTTGCTGGCAGCTTAGGTTGCCATTGAAGAGAAGAGTATTTATTAAAATGATTGACTGTAATTGAAAACCAGCTCAAGTATTTTCGAAAGAAATTATCATGTTTGAAGTGCCAAACCAAAGATTTAAAACTTCACATAGTTCTCCAAGTTAAAATGTTGTAGTAAATTCTGTCCCAATTGCTCTAAACCCAGCAGAGATTTGTTCATGTGTGTAAAAGTTTACATGATTGGCACTAATTGAAATGGTGATTAAACTCAAAATACTTTGGACATCTTAAAACTCAAAGTTTTTATTGGGGGGAGGGTTCATTTCAAGTTCTCAGAGGAGCTGATGGTGATGTTTTTAATGCTGCTTTTAGGGTATATAATTTTGTGGGGCTCTCTACTATTTGAGGTCTTCATAGGCCTTTCTCTTAGGCAGCTTCAAGATAACTGGAATTGTTTTGATGATGCTAAATTTGTTTTGTACCTTCTCTCACCGAAGCTATATGTCAAATAAAGATTCCCTACCAAAAGTCAATAATGGGGTGTAGGTGTGGAGATCATATATAAATAGAGAGTGTTCAAGAACATTCAAATTTGGATTTTTAAATGATAATTATATTTTTGTTTAACTACAATAGTGAGAGATTTTAGGCACTATGCCTATTTCCAGCAGTTCTCTGTGTTTTAAAATGACTGTCTTGGCTTGTTAGGGTTTCTTTGTCCTGGAATAACCAAAGCAGTGTTCTCTGCCGTCGACTCATTTCTGTTACAAAAATGGTATGGGTATAAAAAGTCTGCATCACAGATGTATATCAGTCAGTCTAAAACAGGTATGCGCTGTTGGACAAATTTGTTAATGTGTCATTTGTACCTCTTGTGCACGATGAAACTGTAAATTAACTGTGTGTGTGAGAGGGAGACAGACAGAGAGTGATTTCAGTAACTAGTCATCATTGGGTTGATGCATGTTTACCTACTGCAATACCAGTTCGCAGATTCAGAGATTGGAGAAAAATGATAATTTTGGACTCTTGTCCCACCCCAGCTATTTCCTACTCATGTCTCCCTTTGGGCTTCTATTTATATTTACACATACATCTGTACAGAAAGAAATGGGGAGAAATTATTTTGCATCATCTGTAGTGTTCAAGATTGTAGTCTTAAATCTTCAACATTTTCTGGCACTCCTGCATGAAAGCAATAAACGGTTTTAAATGAAAAGTTAAAAAACTCTCTTTGTTGATTGTGCAAAAAAACAAGAAACAGGTCTGTATGTACATTAGAAACCACCCAGATATACTCCATTTGCATCATGTAGGACAGTATCAGAAGGACAATATGCAAAAGCAGTAGTTTAACAAGGTTACATATGGTGAAAATAAAGCCGTTGCATTCAAACTATCAACACTGGCTAAGCATAATTTAGACCTCAGGCCTTTACTAAATCTGGCTGGGAACATTTGGATCCTGACAAGCAGAATATGCCCACGACTTTTAAAAGTGAATTTTTGAGGTGTGTAATAATATACCTACAGACTTATTTTCAAAACGTAGCTTCTGAAAAGCCTGGAAGTGGTAATTAAGGCAGATGCACATATTGACACATTTTGGTCATGTATATAGTTTAATATATTTGATCACTGCTTTATTATTAAGCAGACAAATGAACAACTTATACTTAATGGCCTTTGTTCACTGGAAATTAGACCTTGCCTCTGACTTTTTCACACTACTGTAGAAAGGCATTTAAGAATGACTTTTGTTCAAAAACAAACACTACGATTTCCCAACCTTGTATCAACTATCATTGTTCTTGTATGTTTACTGATTTCCCTGCTAACACTCTTAAAGTTCAGTGTAATGATATCTAGTTTCCTCGCTGGCAATGTGACATGAACTGAAAGGGATCGAATCTGATCGGGTGCCCTCACTACCTTTCTGTTTCATACAGTTGTACACAGTTCCACATCTGATTAACCAGTCAGGGCTCAAGCACACCACACACTCTTGACTACTCAGCTGAGTGTTTAACTGGCCAAATCGTTTGCGGGTGGAGCTGTGAAATCTGTTTGCCCAGCTTTCAAGCCAAACAGGATATTCTTCCGTTTTATCAGTTAATACTACACACATCCATTGAGACCAGTTATGTTGGTCTTACAGAATTGGTGCACTGTTGTAAGATCAGAAGTGGATATGAAAACCAAAGCGGATAATTAGTTACTAGCAACCTGAAACTCTTCCAATGTACTTTTATACTTGACTAAAAGTTGTATTTTTGACATCGGATTTATCACATCGCTTTATTTCCTGCACTGTGAACATGGGAGAAGTTCAGATGGTCTCCTCTTGGCTGTGTGTTCAGCTCATTCTCCTTGTGAGTAGACGTTTAAAACAAATAACATTCATTCAAATCTTATGTTAAAAGTAGAATTTAACTCTTATGCCTTTTAAGTAGCACAATAAAGTAATGATGTAATGCTTCTATAGCTTTAACACCAGTTATTTGAAACCACTTATTAAATTAAAAATGTACTGGTTTTATTCGAAAGTGAAATACAGTGGCACATCAAGTGTGCGTTTCATATATCTAAGTGTTTATTTTTGTTGTTAAAATTTAAATAGTTTATTATAAAATGTATTATAATTAATTGTGATAAGCTCCACACTTTTCAAATCTAAGACATTCTGAATATTTATTTATTCAGTGATTTTAGGTTATATTATTACTTCCTTCTCAGTCTTACAGAGGCAGGACTCTTCAGGACACGTAACTTTTCTTACTGTTTAGCTTGAGAATATAAATTGAATCTTGCTTGTTATCTTAAATAATATACACATTATTTAAAAACCACCGTTCCACCCCCACTATTTCCAGCCAGAATGTTGATTAAATATATTATTGTTCCTCAAGGTTGTTCATTTTCTTTAGAGAAAATAGGACACGTAAAAAACAAGTATCAAGTGTCACTATTAGATAAGTATCTGTAAGATGAAATGGACAAACCTGATACTGTAATGATTTCTAAAATCCTATATTTTTTTCAAGACAATGTGAATTGTCTTTCATTGATGATGCTGAAAAATGATGAATTTTGACTGTAAAGGAAATTAACACACAGTGCTTTCTGCCCCTTCTCATTCAGGTAGTTTCCCATGTGTGTGTTAGCCAAGACGGCTTGGATACAATCGTTTACGTAAACCCACCTGAAGAGCCGGAATCAGCGTACCCTATGCAGGTCCAGTACTCTTGCAGGGAGCCCTCAGTGATCCACCTGCAGGGTTTGGTTTCTTTTGACACTGGAAGCACTTTAATGATGTTCCACAGGTGGTGGTATTGTGTACCAGGCCCTCTTAGGACCAGGCTTGTGGTTCTTCACTTCCCTGACTGGCTGGTATATCACCCAGACTGGAGCATACAACTATCTCCCTGGGTACTTGCGTGTTTTTTGCGTGGCTGGGTGAGCAGCAGTGCAGCTGCTGAACCCAATCTGTCATCTATGGCAAGCGCAGTGGTGTCTTTGACCGTTCAAAGTCCATTGAGTCGCCCTTTTAAACAGCATTTGTCATGCCCGAGTTGGGCCACTGAGCTTTGGTGGAAGGTTTTCGGAAGTAGACTACAGTGTCCAAAAGAAAATGGTGAGAATTGAAATGTTTTGACATTTGGTCTCTGTAATTACCTTAAAAATATTCCTTAGTCCTGAGTGTTTTATGAAGCATTATAAAACTTGGAGTTCAGATTTAGCACAAAGAGCCACATTCCATGCCATTCTGTTCTGTTCAGCCCCCACAAGTTCAGAATGTGTCAGTAAGATGTCTGTTCTGATCTGTTTAGAGGTGTTCACACTGCTGTCCTCATTATATGGATCCACTGGAGAGCATTTTGGCATCACTAAAAATCTCCAGCCCTACAACAGTGAGTTGCTAGAGGGCCTGCGGCTAAAATCAATCTCATATCCCTGGTAATTTACAGAGCTGTTTGTTTTAACCTTTCTGATGTAAATAAATGGTATGCCATAATGAATATGTTCTGAAAAACAGATGCCTTTCTCCTCAGGTGTGCCTTCACACTATGGGTATTATTAGACCAACCATGTGGAGACCCTCTGTGTGGACTTCTACACCACATAGACTCACAAGAAAACTATGCTACCCCATCCTTGTTCCTCACTAACACAGGTATCTGACCAGAGACAAACTGTGACAAGTTTGATTACTATGCTATTTGTAATGTTGTAATTACTAAATGAAAAGTAATAATAATTATAACAAACCAGTGTATCTTTTAGAGGAAGTTTTAAACTGGGTTCAATTTGTTGTCCACATTTGTCTAAATGTGTTCCCTTTTTCTAATATTTGTGATTAATCTCATATCAGTACACACTGTTTCTGTTGTCTGATTATTTTGTAGGTCAGCTCCACGTGCAGGTACGAGGGGAGAATGGTCTTTCATCAGCTTTTCTCACTTCGTTCACTCTGCCTTTAGGACTGTGGTGTCTTCTCAGTTTTGATCTGCGGGGCAGAATGGTCAGTATCTAGGCTTTCAGTGGCTGGTAGAAAATGAATATTATATGTAAGACAAATGATTCAAATGGTTGTGTAAACTAGAGTATCTATTCGGGTATCTTTTTCCTTTTTGGTCACAGGGGAATATCACAGTTGCATGTATCGATGGACAAAAGGAACCGCTTGTTTACTCTTCGGAGCACGTGTAAGACTTATTTTGTAGCTCATAATTGTCTTTTGAGAGTCTATTTCCTTTCTCCATTGTAAGCTTCTGGTCTTTGGAACAGGTTTGGTGTAGCAGTGCATTTGGATGATACGGATGGCTACTTTGTGGTTGGTGGAGGTAAATACATAAGGGGAGTGAAAGGGTTTTATGGACCCACCATGTATTCCAGAACAAGTGTTCCCTCACTTAACCTGGTAAGATAAACCTTTGTTTCTACTTTAAGATAATGTTCATAATTTTAAACAAAAACCCCTTCTTATAAAATTCTCACAAACGTACTCACCCTTGTCTAGCTCTCCATTCTGTTTGTGAGCTTGGGTTTTTTAGATTACTAAGAGAACTCCAAACATTGAAAAGCATGAACAGAGAAAGATTTTTGCTGTGTTTCTGGTGTGTAATATTGACAACAAGTGATAATTCAGATTACTAAAGGTGGAACTGGCCAAATTCTGGAGGGTGCTTACTGCATAAAAGCAAACAGATCTGTACTGCTACAACACTAAACAACTTGAGTTACAAATGAGGGAATACACCCTGGAGGGGGCGCCAGTTCTTCACAGTGCGACACACATTCACTCACACCTATGGACACTTTTGAGTAGCCAATCCACCTACCAACGCGTGTCTTTGGACTGTGGGAGGAAACCCACACGGACACGGAGAGAACACACCAAACGCCTCACAGACAGTGACCTGGAACCCACAACCTCCAGGTCCCTGTGACACTACCTGTTATAATTTAAACTGTGAAATATATCAAGTTGAAATTCACATACAAACAGTCATTTCCTTTATCATACATATCATTCCACCTTAAAAGACTTCTTCTGAGTCTTTTAAGGTGGAATGATATGACAAGCTTCTGAATGTAAATAAACCAGAAAGAACAGTGTTCCCCCACAATTGTACAGTAGATGCTCCCTTTAACTGTGTGCTTTTCATTTCCATTTTAATCTTTATCATTAAAACATTGATATACTTCTAATCAATGCAGTAGTGCTTGTGTTACTTGTCTATGCATCATTTAAAATTTTCAGGGGTCATGCACATGTATTCTAAGGCTAATTTAATTTATGGTTATTGTGAAATAGTGGCAAATCTGAAAAGTTCCTCAATTAATTGATGGAAAAAAATCGAATAAAATTATAATTGTGTAATTATTACAAAAATTGATTGATTAAGACTTACTTTCATAAGTCTTTCTCTCAGTTTTGACCATAAACTGGAAAATGCATTTCTTACAGGTGGAGTTTGAGCTTCCTCACCCTATAAGAATGGTGAATTTATCTGGATGGTTCCAAACCTGTCAGGAGTTTAGATCAGAAGTTAACCAAAAAATAGCAGAAACTTCACATGCAGTGACTGCACAAAGACTGCCAGGTAAATCACACTGTGTCCACAAGATGGCATGATTTCCTGCAAACCAGACATTAGTCAATATTCACTATATGTCTTTTTTTATTTTGTTACAGAGAGTTGTGTTGATACATACACAGAGCTGGCAATGAAAAGCACTCCAAGATCTGGAGCAGAATGCAACTTTACTGAACCTCTCAGCAAACCTCAGAGACGAAAGGTGGCTCAGCTGATAGAGAAGCTCTGCAATAAATATGGTAACAAATAAGGATAAAAACAGGTTTAGAGATATTTGTTTAAATTAAGGAAGCACTCAGATTTATTTCTGATTATTGAAGACATTGCGTTTGTGTTTATAAGTGTCTCCATCCTAAACATCTTTAGGCACAGTTGATCCGGCAGCGCTGGGCAGAGTGCTGTATTCTGCCGTCCTTAATAAGCTGAAAACAGCTGGCAGTGTGGAGGTCATGATCAGGCTGATGCCTCCTCTGTTGCAAGCTGGATGCTTAGGAGATAACAGAGCACTTCATCTCTCCTCTGCTCTCTACAGCAGTGGACTTGGTGTTCAGAAGCAGCCCTATAAGGTCTGTGCTTAGAAAGAGTCAAGTAATAAAGTCATTAATCAAGCTTAAAATTCAAAACTACTGTGTTTGTGGTACTTCAGGCATGGCTGCTGTCATTGCTGTCAGCCCAAAAAGACTGGAGACTGGCTCTACTCCGTCTTGGACATCTACACCATGTTGGTGACCTGCCTGTACTTCCAGACCCAGACCTCTCCTATGCCTATTACGCCAACATTGCTAAACAGACCTCATCTGACCGACTCGCTCCCTCCTCAGGACAGGTAACCTTAAGAAATTTTAGCAATGTATTTATTCAGATAGTATAATTGTTATAATGTACAATATTACAAAATTAATTACAAGCTTTTCTTCAACACAAACTCTATAAACGTTTGCTAAAAACCTTAACAGCAGTGTAAATGTGTCACTTGGCAGCAAACTGAGCACATACTGTAGAGGATTTTTGGCTCCAAGTTATATGACAAACTACTAGTGTAACTTACTCAATGTTTTGTGTGCTGCAGACGTTTGTTGAGTCAATATTCCTGAACGATGAGGAAACGCTGAAAGCCCAAACCAACGAGAATGATGATATCTTTCATTGGCTTAAACTACAGGCCCGCAATGGGGTAGCAGATGCTGAGGTAAAGAAGCTCAACACACTCTACAGGTGGCACATTTACACAGAAACAAAGCCCTCCCTTCAAACATATGCTCGTGTTTTTCAAAACTGTTGTCTCTACAGCAAGCGGTAGCCCGGATGCTGTTCTGGGGTCAGCAGGGCGTAACTTCAAATATCCAGACGGCTGTGAGGCACTATGAGAGAGGAGCCATCAGATTGCAGGACCCCGTGTCCATGTACGACTATGCCATCGTCCTGCTCATGGTCAGAATTTCTGTTTTATTATAAAAGAGCAATGTATTTTTGCCATAAAATTAAGCAAATATTTATCTAATCATACATTTTATTTAACGAAACATGGACATTGATGCTGAACAATCGATCTACTTTATAGCCCCAGTTCATGAACCAGTTTATGTTTCATAGTATGTTTCCCCTACGTGGGGGCAGCCATGTTTACAATAGTTGGAGTACAGAATCTCTGATACTTTCTGGCCACTGGGGGTCAGTATATTGGTTTATTCATAACATGAATATTCTGTTCATTTTTATCCACTGTTAACAACATTAGAGTATAATTAAAAATATAATTTATTTAGACTCCTTAAGCTAGTTTCACGCCAGATGCAGAATTCCAAACCTGCTTTACATGATACGCTGCCATATATTTATCAGTGTAGCCTTCTACACCACCGTGATCGTCATGTGTGAGCGTCATGCAGAGATGAGTGTCCTGTAGGCCAGTCTAGCTGTTCCTATGCAGAAACAGTACTGAAGTCTGTAATCTTGCTGAATGTAAAATCAGGGCCAACAGACATGTCAACATGCACCTCCTCAAGTGTGAAATCAGCTTTAGAACTGGCAGTAAACAAGCTCCGGGATGGGTCTGGTTTTAGCAATTAACAAATACAGATTGGCTAAATGAGTAACTAATAAATACTTAATCACACTGTAACATTTGGTGTTGCATAACCATTTCCATTCATTCATTCATTAGCTGTAAGCACTTCACCATGTTTAGGGTCCTGTTTGGTGTAGATCCTATTCTCAGTCACTGGGTGCAAGGTAGGAACACACCCTGGACTGGGCACTGATCTGTCACAGGGCTTCATACACTCACCCAATCACTCTCATTCTCTCATGTGGACAATTTCACACACTCACCCAGTCATTCATACAGTGGACAAATTAGCACAGCCAATCCTCCTAGCAACATGTGTTTTTGGACCGTGGAAGGAAACCAGAGTATCCGGAGGAAACCCATGCAGATACAGAGAGAACACAGGACACACCTCACAGTGACGCAAGGCTGGGATTGAGCCTGCAATCCCAGGACACTGGAGCTTTTTGGCAATTATACTACCTGCAGCACCACTGGGTGCCCCATTTTCTTTCAGTAAATGAAATCATTTGGAACAGCATTTCATTTTTTTTTTTTTTTATTTTTTTTTTTTTACAGTTAAGTGGAAATGAGGAGAGCAGCAATAGTTTGGCCAACCTCCACAGAATGTCTTATATGAAATATTTCTTTAAAAACATATTGGATGTGTTAGTGTAGTTAAAATTCTATTAACGGTATTCAGTGTCACCATTGTATACAGTACAAGCTCAGTGTATGGTTTCAGTAGTCATGTAATGACTTACTGATCAGTAAAAATAAATTAGGTTACAAATTATACTCAGATCTTAATCTCCTTTCACTTACAGGGCCAAGGAGTTACTAAAGATGTGCCAAGAGCTGTCGGTTTCCTGAAGAAAGCAATGGAACAGGTACTTAGGCAGTCCATAATTCTTGTCCCGAATTTTTGCTAGCATATAAAAGCCTCATATTTCCCAGTCTGGAAATGTTACAGGTGAAGGAACATTTCCTGTTCTCTTGTTCCTCTGTTAATTAAAGATTTGATTCTCAGAATTTTACTTTGCACATTCACCATCAAATTTTCAGAAGACATGAAGTTCAGTTGTTTTTTTGTTTTTTTTAAATGGAGTTGGGGAAAAAACATTTTGTCAGTAGTAAAAGTATCAGAGATGATGTTTTGGAGATGTGAAGTTTTTTCTGACACCATGGTTATTCATTTATATTAAGCAAAAAAGTATGCTATTTTCTCTTTCCCAAAAACAAATAAAAATGTAATGCTACGCTAACAAGCCTATGCTAATAACAGCGTGGGTGAAGGGCTAATGACTACTGATCTGTTGAGTCGATCATCAGTGCTTTATCTCTGCAGGGCTTTGCTCCTGCCATCACAGCTTTGGGCTGGTACTATGAGCAGTATGAAAGAAACTATGAGCGAGCAGTGGAGCTTTGGGAGAAGGCAGATCTCATGGAGAACCCTGATGCTGCCATGAATTTAGGAGTGCTCTATTTGCAAGGCCTGTATCCTGGACAACCTGCTAATAAAGTTTGTGCACAGCAATTTTACTAACATTAATTTATGTTTGGCATGATATTTGGGTTGTTTTTATTTTTTTGAAGCATTTTTGAGAAGGCTTTGCAGATGATGATTTCTTTTCTTAATACAATCTTTACATTGGTCTGTCTTCAGGTTAAGGCTTATAAGTACTTCTTGAAGTCAGCTCAAAGAGGTCACATAAATGGAGGCATTGAACTGGCTGAAATTTGGAGTCGAGGGATTCCTGATTATGTGGCAAGACATCCATCAGATGCAGTTCTGTAAGTTTTTAAATTGCAAGTGTAACGTCTTCTAATTTAGAAAATTATCCTCTTTACCCTTAAATACAGTCTTAGTTGGATACATGGGATTAATGTAGTAATGGAGGTGTCTGCCACCCAAAAAATGTCATATGGATTCATGTTATATTAGCCTAGTAGCTCCAGAGCAAAACTGAACAAGCAGAGACCTGACACCATATATACGTTTGTTCATTGCCTACATTAGGGATACAGGGAACATTGCATGTATTTGATGGCAATCAAATTCTTTAAAATGTTGATAATTTACTGATATTTCCCTTTGGTTTTAGGTGGGCGAAATGGGCATCTGAGCATAACGGATATCTTGGTACACTATTGAGGAAAGGTCTAAATGCCTATCTTAAGGGGAACTGGTAAAATCAACCTTTTATTATTGCACTTTGTTTTATTAGACAACATTAAACTTATCAGATTGTGAGGAGAGAAAACAGCAGCCCTTTTATTGTAAACTCCACCTTAAAGTAACTCCTGTCTTTCATAGGTTCATGGCATTAATCTATTACCTGATGTCTGCTGAGTGTGGTTTTGAAGCTGCTCAGTTTAATATGGCATTCTTGTGTGAGCACAGTTCTGTGAGTCAGTCCTTTGTCTGGTTATCAAAGACATTTTACCTATTATGATCATTCTAAGCATGTATAAGTTGTTGAGTGTCAATTTGTCACAATAATGTTATGGGTATAGACTGTTTAGCTCATATTTTCCTGATCTACAAAATATTGTAAACATGCTGTGTCTTTTGACTCCACCAGAGTAGGTCCCTGAATCCAGAATTTGTGACTCAGTGCATGTTACGATACTACAACCTCTCCATTCAAAGCAAAGATCCTGCCTCATATGGTAATGCATGACATTTGTTCTAAAGGGTTGATTACAAAGCAAGTCCTCAAACTGATAAAACCCTGTTCTTCAGAAATGTTGAGTTTTTTCCACAAAATTAAATAATCTGTGACAATAATAATTTTCTATAACACGTTTCAAACAAAAATATGATATAAAAAGTTAAGTGTAACTGCAATTAACGGCTTGATTTAAAAAGGGGGGGAAACAGTTAAATGGTAAACACAATAGTGCAATGAAAGGAAATAAATGATTAAAATGATCCAAAAATATTAAATACCATGAAAAATAAAAGCATTAGCATGAAGCTTAATTGACAAATACCTGTGATCTAGTACCTCAGAAATACCTTTGTAACTATCCATACAAAATATTTCCAATATTTTGGCTGACCAACATATTTGTAAATATATACATCTTTTGTATATGATGCATGCAACACACTCCAAGAAATTTGGGACGTCTGCAAAATAAAAATGAAAAATTCATAGAATATACAAGTCAGTTTTTTTTTTTTAAGAAAAAGCGATATAACAAAACATAAGTTCTTGTTTTATTTGTATGTACACAAAAAACCTCTAACAAAACACCTGGAAACTGGGTGAAAAAATTAACGGTAAAAAAAAAAAAATTTTTTTTTGTGCACAAATAATTGAGTCATTTTTTTGTTAATGTAAGCATTTTATTTTTCCTTTCTGATCAGCTTTGGTGAAGATAGGTGACCTGCTCTATGAGGAACACACTAGAGGCAAAAGAAGCCTTTCAGATGCAGCTGAGATGTATAAAAAAGCAGCACTCAAAAACAATCCTCAGGTAACTCAGAAACATGGAGTACGTTTAGAGTCCAACACTCAAATCAGATTATTATATTATTATGTAATATGTTTTTAATTGGATTTTACATTTAATGACTTGAATAAAGTGTTGTGGTAAAAAAACAAAACAAAAATGGCAACCCTGAAATAATCTTATTTATTTATTTATTTATTTATTTTTAAAGCACAGAGCAGTCAGCCCCTTGCCCCTCCCATCTCTATCACCCCCTTGATTTGAATGCCAATATTAATGAATTCATATTCATTCAACAACATTATTTCCAAACTTCCTAGGTAATTATACATCATTAACAATTCTTCCATTGTTTCCAGCCCAAAGAGTAATACATTAAAAAATACATTTATATATATATTATATATGAAAAATCCTTGAACGGCCTCTATCTTTGGCTGGTGCACTGTCCACATCCATGGCAACCCAGATAATACGTTCTTCATATTAAAGTCCCTATCATATAACTATCTCTCTGTATGAACACACTTGCTTCTCAGAGGTCACAGACTCAGGCTGTAGACAGGCCTTAGCCTGTGCTTTGCTGTGCGGGAGGTGCTTTGATGATAAGACTCAGTATCTCTATGAAGCCTTTGTTAAAACATAAAGTGTACATTTGATGTTTCCCAGAATTCCACGAGGCTACATGGGGCTTCTTCAACATAACTGATAGGACTTCTCAGGCCTCACAGATCTCACAAACAGAGAAAACCATCTTCACAATTTCACCATTAATATTTTAGTGGAGATGAAGTATTTTGCACATTATGAAAGCAAGCTTATGTTGAGGTCATATATTAGATTTTAAACTGAGATTTTATTGTGGCTTTATCCCTTGCCATATGTGCTATGATGCATAAGGTATATTCATGTGTGCATGAAGTGTATAAATAATGTGATTTTATTATTTTGTAAAGAATATATGGTTAATAAAAAAAAAAATAGAAAAACTGAGTTTAAGAAAACCAAAACAATCATTAGAAGGTCCTACATCAGGATAAATTATGATCATATGGCTCGGTTTAATATCCCTCTAAAAAGAGACTTTGTGACAAAAGTTCTCTGAAGCCCAGAGTGACAGAACATCTGAATCGGCTTGTAATTCTGTATTTTCCTGTATTGTTTCTGCAGGGTTGGTACAGCCTGGGTCTGCTTGTTCAGGAAGGAGAGAGATTATCAGCAACTCTACTCTCTGAACTCAATCTATTGCAACATTATTTTTCCGACAAGCTCACACTTCTCACAACCCTGTACCGAAGGTATCTTACTTGTTCATGCTTGTTACAAATGTTTGTAATAGTGAGGAGAATTATTTTTCGCTGTCGGAACATCATTTGTTATTCCCCTTGTTGTTTACATTAGATGTCGAGATTCCAACACTGAAGAAGCACATGTTCCTTGTACACTTGCTCTACTCGCTTCACATTTACGTTCTATTCAAACTCTTGGACTTTGCACTGTGAAGGTTTGTGTGTTCCTGTTATAGTCCCATGTCACATTAAAAACCCTGAAACTAGGGGTTGGCACTAGAACAATATTAATCATATACTGACCCACTGCATAATTTACTCTGCTATAAAGGATTTAGTGCAGTGAAGCAGATGCAATGTGAAATATATTGTTTTATTCATAGATTTTGTTAGTATTTTTAATTGTGGCGCTGCTATTTTTTCCTCCAATTATTAACATGATGCAAATTGCGTATATTATACAAGTTTCAAGTATTATTGCCATATAACCCCATCAGTGCTTGTTCAGCTTATGTGCTTTTTGAAAATTAAAATATAATGGTCCTTAACTACTTATAATAACATACGGCTGTAAATTCAAACGCATTGTTGTTAATAAAGCTTTCTCTATGGGTATGGGAATTGGGCAATATCTTAACCTAATATATCTACATGCATATTTATTAATTCTGATGCCAATACATAAATAATTAGAATGTTAGCAAGGAAAGGGAAATATAAAATACTATAGTGTACTGTACAAGTACCTACTGTATAATGTAGGTTTATGCAGAATAAGTACAATTCAAAAAATGCTGTCATTTTAGGTCCAGTGTCAAGGAGACTTGCTACACTTCCAGAAAGCAGTACCTTTACTGGTTTGAGATATTTAAAATCTCAACTTATGTTCTTTCTAACCTATATTTCTATTAGCATTTCAGAGATATCTGTTTTCGTAGCAACATTGATAGTATTTGTGCTTTTATATTTTAAATATCTGGAGGCATTTTAGCTTTGTAGGCATGTGCTTTTTTAGCTTTTTTTCTGCTATTTTTAAGACTTTTCTTCTGCACTGTCTTTTTGTTACTCCAGCTCCTGAGTGCTGTGGCGGTTGCTGTTGCTACTTTCTCTTTTTTCAAAATCATCCCTGCCATTCTTCGCCAGAGATCAGCTTCCAATCAGCAAAACTCTGCGTCCTCAGAGGGCGGCCAAGATGCAGAGCATGAGCCTTCAGGAGTTTGAGTTGGATGAGGGTGGAAAAAAAATCCTTCATGGACTCTTCCCAAAAAGAACACAAACATACTGAGCATGTACTTTATTTTTTGACAGGGAACTTAAGTGGCTGCAACCCAAACACACACATAAACACTGAACAGTGTGCAGAGTCAATCACAGGGAGAAATATAAGACATTTTAATTAATCAACATCTTAATGCACACACTCTAGCACATTTTTTTAATCCTCATATAGCATAATGTGTCAGTTGACTGTGTTTTTTTTGGGGCTAATTGAAGCAGATGACAAACAGATGGTTTATTAGTTGTATTTGACAAGTAATGAGACTCTGAGGACAAAGCTCAGAGCTGCAATTTAACTGCCCATGAAAAAGAAAAGCAAGCCATTTACTTCCACACATCAATTATTTTTGTTATGCAGTCATTTAAAAAAAATGTATTTCAATTTCTCTTATGCCGTGTGTTTATGAATACTTACATCAATATATGAATGTGTGGGTGTAATGAATGCCAGGGTGTTCTCGGGGGAATGACTGTACTGACGGACAGCAACAGCAGGTTTATTGTGCTAAGTCACACTAGGAAGGGAGAACACACAGTGCAGCTAATTAAAACCCAGCCGAACTGCTGATTAATAGAAGAGAGTATTTCGAACTGCCTTTATGTGGGTGGTTGAATCGTCCTTGGGATCTTGTGAAAAACTGCTGGTGATTAAAGTGATTAGGCACTTGCTGTGAAACTTCGAATCAGTTGTAATGGTACTTTTTGTGTTCACAGTGAAATATTTCCAAGCAGGTTTTACAAGGTTAGAAAGGTTAGAAGGTGCAGGTATATTGCCAACATTAAAAGAGCAAATAGGATAGCCTCAATAATTCAATCCCAATTGCGTTTTCTAGTAAGTACAACAGTGTATAATTCTCCAAATGTTTCTCACCCTGACCATTGTAACTTTCTTCTTACAGTCTTATTTATTTATTTTTTTTAAACTAAAATGAATATTGTGATCGGGTCCAGGCATGGATCAAATTTTGGCTACATTCAAACCAACCCATTTCTGACTGTCTATGAACACTATTAAGGGGCTATTTTACATAAATAATGTTACTGCCATTTTTTAAAAAATGTTTTAAATATGCAAAATGAGTTAGGTATTTTACAAATAACCATACACTGCAAAAAAAATGAAATGTAAAACAAGTAAAATTTACTTAAATCTAGTCTAAATATCTAGTATTACTCATTTGGACTCAAGTGTCTTTTTCCATTGGCAGATATTTTTGCTTAATTCAAAAGAATGGAATAAGACACTTTCTGTAGATTAAATGATTTAAAACAGGTACAAATAAGTTAGAAATAAGTTGAATAATCTAATTATATTCTTATGACAATTTCCAAATGAGTAATACTAGATATTTAGATTTAAGTCAATTTTACTTACTTAGATTTTTTTTGCAGTGTATGACATCATATTTGCTCTCTTTAACTTCATTCAACTTCTGAACACAATGTGGATGTATATTATGTTGTGTTTTGTACATTATTTGTGCAGTATTAAAGTTAACTAGATAAATTTTAAAGCACAAAAATTAATAAATTGCTTGGTTCAATTTACAGTTCTTAAGAGCTTTCTTTTGTAGCATGAAAACTGGTTTACTGTTAGTTGCATGTGTTTTCCCATACCTCCACACACAATAGGTCATGTATGGAACTATGAAAGAACAATAGAGCGTATAAAGTGAACTCTGCTTCAGGATATGTTTAATTTTATATACTATTGCTATAATTTTAGTTAGCTATTTTTATTTTTACATTATATGTAGTTTCTAGGTGCAGCAGGTAGTGTCGCAGTCACACAGCTCCAGGGACCTGGAGGTTGTGGGTTTGATTCCCGCTCCGGGTGACACTGAGGAGTTGGTGTGTTCTCCCGGTGTCCGCGTGGGTTTCCTCCGGGTGCTCCGGTTTCCTTCCAAAGTCCAAAAACACACGTTGCAGGTGGATTGGCGACTCAAAAGTGTGTGTGTGTTGCCCTGTGAAGGACTGGCGCCCCCTCCAGGGTGTATTCCCGCCTTGCGCTCAATGATTCCAGGTAGGCTCTGGACCCACTGCGACCCTGAATTGGATAAGCAGTTACAGATAATGAATGAATGAATGTAGTTTCTAACATAATTTATGATCAATTGTCAAACCCAGAAATAGGTTTTCATATCATTTCACTCTTGCACTGTTTCTATTTCAACATTATTGACCAGAATTTTAACTTATATATATGAAATCTATGGATTGCTGCATATCTAAGCTTACAAACCTGTTCATCAACATATTAATCTCAGTTTTACATTTAACCTTTTCTAAACTATTATATTTATACATCTTATGTACAATAAAACGGTCCCTCCTTCCTTCATGTAATCATATAAGCGTCAATTAGTTTTTAGACATAAAATTCACAACCTTTTCTTGTTGTCAGACTCTTCAAACACTGCATGCTGCTTCTGTATAATACTGCACTAAAACCTGAATCACCTGCTGATAATATGGCACTCTGCCTCTGCCCCCTGACCTTGGCTCTGCCTCAGAGCACTGCCAGATTGATCAGAGCAAAAACTCATTAACCTTGAGAAGTAAAATTAAAAAACTGATTGTAAGCCTGAACTCTTACCACTGAGGAGGGTGGAGTCTGAGCTATCCACAATATTTTTTGAAAGATACCCTGAGAGAACAGACAAAAAGAAAAAACACTTTATTTAGAGCAGTGTTCATGACAACCTATATAACACATGTTCAAAACATACATTTTAGAGACTTATTCCAATAAAGCAATGAGAATTCTTTGATTCCAATTCTACAGCAGATATACTTTAATTGTTTTGTATGATTCTCATAAAAATCAGGTGGGTGGTTGTAAAATGTATCATTTTTGGGACACAAAATCATCATGTAACATTAATTAATTCATTCATTCATTTCCCGTAACCATTTCATCCAGTTGAGTGTTGCACTGGGTCTGGAGCCTGCACAGAATCATTGGGCACAAGGCAAGAACACACCCTGGGCAAGGAGCCAGCCCATCACAGGGCACTGAACACTCACAGAGTGACTCACACAATCACACCATTGGACACTTTGGCATAGCTGATCCACCTACCGACATGTATTATTGAATTGTAGAAGGAAATGGGAGCACTTAAAGGAAACTCATACACAAATGGAAATACTCTGACCTGAAGTGTATATCGAACAAAGCTCATCACAGTCTTCTGAAAATAGTTTTTCATGGCAATGAGCATATGCAGCAGCACAGTAACAATGACCAGACTGAAAATCCCATGAACAGCCAGAAAATAACAGTCCTGTTTGGACACCAAGTATAAGTCCAGGCCCGAAAGCTAAAGTTCTCATTAAGCCTGGAGTGAAGTAAGATACATGGAAGGTGCTAGAGCTGGTTAACATATGGAGAAAGTTTTAGACCATGGTAAAGAGAGTCTATATATGAAACATAATCATGGTTAGTTCCACACCCACACAGATAAGAAGTTCTAGTTCATCATTCTTCCTCTATAACTGCCTCATTGCAATCTCCTCTCCAGGGTCTTTTGGTAAAATACAGGGTCTATATTTCAATTGTGTTAAGGGTGCCAAAACTATGTCAAATTTTATATAGCGCTTTTCACAACAAAAAGTTGTCACAAAGCAGCTTTACAGAGATCCAGGTCCAAGCCTCCTATGAGCAAGCCAGGGACAAGGTAAAACTCCCTCAGCACATGAGGAAGAAACCTTGGAAGGAACCAAGACTCATACGGGGAACCCATCCTCCTCGGGTCGACACCGGAGACACAACAGAGAACAGAACAGAAGTAAAAGTGGACAGATGAATGGATTATAGTAATGTGAAGGTAGAATATTAATGATATATGAGTCTGAGGAAGGAGGAGGTCAGTGATTCTGTTTGAGTTAAAAGTAGTTGCAGAGTTAATTTGAGATAAAACACCATGGCATTGCAAGTGTAGATGAGACAAGGCCAGGATCTTGTACAGGACACACAGGGTCAGGGGCTGGATCAGGGCAACACCTGGAAAGCAGCAGGACATCTCAAAGCATGAGAGAGACAGGAGTTCTAGCTCACATCTAGAACTGTGACTTTAGGTGAATGTGGGGTTGCTTCACTGCAATCTGTTCTATTGATCAATGCTTTTCTCTTTATGTTGTAAAATCTTTTCCTTTTTTGTGCATTTCAACATTGGTGTCATCAGTGGTTGAACCTAAAAGCAGCCAAATTCAGTAAATAAAAAATGTCTCTTGGCACTTTTGGAAATACAGCTTCAATTTTAAGCTGACATTTCAAGATCTTACCTCATCATGTCATCCGTCAGTTTGCAGATAGATATCTGCACAGTTCCTAAGGAATCGTGGCCTGGTAGGACATGAAGCAACAAGCTCAGGTCTTTCTTGTCTTCAGTCTTCTTGTCCTACACATAATTAAAACACATACATGTAAGGGCTTTATTGATGGTCCACAATCATTTTGAATCTTTAGGAATACCTGTCATGATGATGGACATTTTTATTTTTCTCCCAAATATAAATCTGCTTAGATCCGCTGTCCACATATCGGCTTAAAACCAGCTACAGGGGTCCAGAGCCTACCTGGAATCATCGTGCGCAAGGCAGGAATACACCCTGGAGGGGACGCCAGTCCTTCACAGGGCAACACAGACACACACACATTCACTCACACACTCACACCTACGGACACTTTCGAGTCGCCAATCCACCTGCAACGTGTGTTTTTTTTGGACTGTGGGAGGAAACCGGAGCACCCGGAGGAAACCCACGCGGACACGGGGAGAACACACCAACTCCTCACAGACAGTCACCCGGAGCGGGAATCGAACCCACAACCTCCAGGTCCCTGGAGCTGTGTGACTGCGCCACCGTGCCGCTATGTACTAGATAATACTATATAATTACATATACATGCAAGAAATACTAAAACATGTGTTTAAAGAGCTTGTCTTTACTACATAAACAGAGTCACACAATGTAATTGATGACACAATGAACAGTGCCCCTTGTGGACATTTTATTACAATCCTGTTCGATGAGCTGATTTGCATAAAAAGTATGTCCTGTACCGCCACATAAGCTTTGGCTCACCTTTGTGCTGGAATTTTGGCAGAGGTAAAGGCTTTTAGCACCATTTAAATGCAGTGTGAAGGGTGCCAGGTACATGCTGAGTATCAGTTTATCCAGGATGCTCCACAAGTACAGCAAGCAGGTCCCCAGGCCCGCAGTCCAGCACCTTCTTACACTCGAACCTAAAATTAACCTGGTCATGAAGTGAATGTGACTGCAGGAGGTTTTGAGACATTCTGTCATGTAATGTTTACTGTGTATGTCCTATAACAAGTCTGATGCCTCACCAACAACACAAATAATATTTGTGGAATATGTGTTGTGTGCAGAATCTTCAGCAAATTTTATTTATATATATGTGTGTGTGTGTGTATGTTATTGAAATGTATCCTTAACAACAAATGCCATTTAAGTCTAAAATTAAACGTTCTAATTTTTTAAATTAAAGAATGCTTTGAAGTGATGAAACAGGGCTGAGTTTTTTTTATAAAGATCCCAAAAGGCACCAGAAGTTTCCAGGTTGTTGTCCTGCCCCTCAAAGCTGAGAGACTGCCACACCAAATGGACGACAGCACTTGTGGGCAGATGGGATGAGTCACAAACTAGAAGCGTGAAAGAAACGGTTAAATACCGATGTCGGCTGTCAGTCAGGCTATTTGTGTACTGCCAGTGTTAGTATCTGATCCCTAGCACATCATTTATCTGCAGTGCTAAAGGTGTTACTGAATCTGGGGCTTGATGTGTAAAAAAAGGTGTGCTGTGAAAGATTCCTTGCAAAGTGACAGTTGTTTCTCTGTTGTCTTAACACTGCTTCAGTGTAGTACTGCTCACTTTCTAGCCTCTGATTTTATCAAAGGGAAATTCAACAGATTCCAAGATTTACAAGGACAGTGTTCAGTGTTTTTGAGAAATGTACAGGATCACAATCATCACCAGTGTTGATCACTGGTGACAGGAACAAGAAACAAGACAGAAAAACATTTAAAGCCCTGAAAGCTATAGCATGAGATGTTTAGAAATACTCTCTTTGATGCCTGAAGTATTTTGTTTACAATGTAATATAACAGGAAATTTGGCCTATTTTTATTTTTTAACCTAGTCATGGCAGTTACTGTGTTATGGGTCAAAGTGATCTCCCAGTAACACGTTGTCTTTTTAACCTAATACATTTGTACCATTTGTTATTTTTGTTGTATTTTTTGTAAGATATTTTCATTGCGTCATTGATTTATTGCAGGAAAAGTATTTTTACTTGAAAATGGATTTAGGTTACTGTCACCTCTGACTTTATTCCTACTTAATATAGGCTCAATAAAATGTTTAATTTATTATTGTTGCTTATTTAATAACACGTCTAATATCACAGACCCTTTTAAAGTTGTTGGATCATTACACAACAGGAAGTGCGGTCACCTATTTTTTGTTGTAGTTAACACCAAAGTAGATTAGTAGGGGATGGACTGATCAAGAGATTGATTGATCTTTTACAGCTGCTTCATCATGTTCAGGGTCGTGGTGGGTCTGGAGCCTACCTGAGATAGGGTGACCAGACGTCCTCTTTTTGCCGGACATGTCCTCTTTTCGGGACCTAAAAAATGCGTCCGGCCGGGATTCCAAAACTGTCCGGGATTTTGCCGTCCACCGTCTTCCCCCTGTCCCAATTATTACAGTAGGCCCTAACCCCTTTTTTGAAGAGTGCACTTCGATGACTTATGATGACGTTGTTGTAGGTGAGCAAAAGGGGCGCGCAGGGATCAAGTGTTCAAGGGGTCGGAGCTTAGAGCAGAAATGGGACACACGTCGCCGCTCGCCCCGCTTGTGCTTACATCACCTTCAGCTGAGCTTTACTCCACATCGCAGTGTTTTACTGGAGCCTCGAATAGAAATGTGTTGAAAGTTGTGAAGGTAATTTATCACAGTCTCTTCTTCGTATTTTGAAGCGTTTCTGTGTCACACGAGCCTTTCACTTTCTGCTCTATATTTTACAAAACTGAAAGTCGTCACTTCCGTCCCTATAACGACACAAATACACGGACACACCTGACCGTTACAGACTTTCTGACGAGTTCATCCAGTCACATCTGCGCAGTTTTTCTGTTTAACATTAACTTTAGAAGAAAACAGGCAACTCTCCGGATCATTAAAATCAGAACAGGGGAGAGACTGAATTAAAGTTCTCACATACAGCACGTTTTTATCAGCCAGACCTCATAAAATATGAAATATAAGTATTTTTACCTAAATGTCTGGATCCTAGCGATGCTCTGATCATTTATCGAGTCTATATTTCTTCTGGTTGATAAAATGTAGTGCTTGCTTTTAGTAATGTTTAAAAAACACAGTTAAAAAGTAAACAAGTCGAGAAAAGACATATTATTATATATATTAAATATTATTTTATTATTTTTGCTTAGGGTCAAATGTTGAATAGAAAGGAACCTGTCCAAAAACAAGTGTCTGTTTATGTATTAAATTTCGGCAGCATAGTTACATGGTTAGGGAAGCATTTGTGCTGCCACCTGCCCCATGTGTCCTCTTTTTTGAAAACTCAAATATGGCCACCCTAACCTGGGATCATTGTGCTCATAGCAGAAACATGTGCTTCACAAGGCACCAGTCCATTTCCTCCAGCTCTTCCTCCCTGGCCTCTTCTCCCATAGTTCAGAACAGTGGACACCTCTCCATCCACTAGTTCCAGCACAGTTCCACAGGTTCCTCCTGACACAACTGCTCCAGAGCTGCGGCAGAGAAAAAGACAGCATCAATACCATTCTTTTAATAACTACAATACTCTTCAAACACTGAGTCTATTATTTTTATGTGCTGACCAATTACAACTTGTTTCATATAATAAGTAATAAGGCTATGATAATAAACTTGAATTCATTTTGTTACACTGTTGTTTGCGAATGACATCACGTCACTGCGTGAACAGCAGGAGTGCAGTGATTTTATAAACAGCAAGGTCTAATCACACGCTCTCAAAGCCTGTGACTGCATCATTTGCCCTAGTTTAAAATCAGTTCGGAGAAACCATGATAAGCATGTATCGAGTACCAACATTTGTTTTTTATGAGGGAGGAAATACGAGTAATTCATTGCAAATATGCAGCAAATAAGCAGCTTCAGATTCACAAGATTCTTGTACAAATTTAGTTGTGTGACTCACCCACTTCTCACAACCGCATGAGCTTCTTTTTCACCAGATTTCCCATTCTACCTTAAATGGTGCAGCATGTGCCAGCACCTGCCACACTATACCTTGTTTTCTCTGTAAATCAGCAGGAAAATAAAAGAATCACGTGACAGTCATCATGCAGCACCTTGATAGCTACCGAAGTCAACCCAACTGCCAAAACCAATGTGAAAACAAGTTTAATAGAGATCTTGAGTAAAAGGAGAGTTACGGAGTCGATTACAGCTAATCTTTTAGTTGTGTTCAATTGCTTTCTATAACCTAAACAACATTTCCAATGCTATGAGATTCTCCTTGTATATTTTTTGTGTAATATTATCTAAACTTACACAATAATACTCTTCACCTGGATTGCGTTGGTATCACTTGATCATGTCCCACCTTAAAACGTGAAGTTTCTCATTGACACCTGAGTATAATGGCAGCAGGGTTTAAGGCCCAAATTAACAGGAAAAGTTATTTCAAATTCACTTAATTTGTAATTAGACAGTAGATTAATGTTGAAATGTTATTATAATTTACTGAAACAACCATTGTAAAATAGTTAAAAATTGCACTGCTGTAGGGAGAAATATTCATTAGTTAATGTTTGCCACAAATAACATATTTTTCTTAAATACTTTGTAAAGCATTGGTCAGCTGGGATTAAATCTCTTACTGGCACATTCATTCATTGTCTGTAACCGCTAATCCACTTCAGGGTTGTGGTGGGTCAGGAGCCTACCCGGAATCACTAGGTGCAAGGCAGGAACACAGGAACCCTGGCACCTGTTCTTCACAGGGTGAAGATTCACACCTGCCAACATGTGTTTTTTGGACCATGGGAGGAAACCCACACGGACACAGGGAGAACACACCAAACTCCTCACAGGCAGTCAACCAGAACACACGACGCCAGGATCCTTGAGCTGTATGACTGCGACACTACCTGCTGTGCCATCTTGCTGCCCTCTTACAGGCACATGTTTCTTGTAACTGCTTTGGAACTCCTTTAACTGTGAATCTATAGATACTTTAATTCAAAGCTCATTAAAAAAAAAAAATCGACAAAGTAGTTGGACTTAAAGCCACTGAGTTTCTGCTTCTCACTTCTCAGTTGTCATATTAATCAATTGATCATGACCTTTTGCCACATTTTACCAAGCTCATTTTGAGAAGTACACTTCATGTCCTCTAGAACGTGGCAAATTAATTACGCAGATGGAGTCTTGCGGCCTTGTCAGACTCTCTCTGGGAAGCGCCGCTGCCACAGCCGCACTGCACTGCCTTTGCAATTCTAATGAGTGGCCATTCATCAGGTCCTGAAGCCTGGACATTCCACTAACTGTATAAATCTGCTGATAATATGAAAAACATGTGCTTGCAGTAATATGCTCCAGCTGATTGATAGCTGTCCATTATGTCTATATAGAGTTATTGAAATTAATAGGTCGTATGGTGCCCAAATGCATCAACAGGTGTGTTTGTTGATTTATATTCTTCTGAAGTCTTCTCAGCTGATGAATATCAAGTTCACTAGACGATTTGCATTCATTAATGTACCTCACTGATTAGTTTACATCACTGCTGTTTCCTGAACAAAAAGGAAATCATTATAAATGATGTAGCATCTACATTAATGTTTCTTGTGTGTCCCATGTATGGTCAGTGACTTACGAATTATTTTATATATTTTTTACCCCAATATGTACAGCCAGTTGAAGTATTAATTCAGGGATCTTGTTGCAATCCTCTTAACGGTGTGTAATTACTTTGTTTTGATTTACATTGCTCCTCGGGGAAGGGTGATTGCATACGATCTCCATTACCCAGAAATGAAATGGCATGGTAACAGTGAAAGGTGAAATTAAGTTTTCATTGTATGAGAGTTGGGCTGCAGAGCTTTAGGTCCCCTGGGATAAATAAGAACAGTCTTAGTTCTTTGTATGCAGTTATTGACAAATTTATATGCATCAAACATAATTACTGGAGATGAAATACATTACAGAAAAATATTATTCATAAACTAAAATTAATTTAAAAATAATGCACAAATCCGTGATTTGACACTTTTAACAATATTCCTCCTGCACAATTTGCGTGTAGAGATTATTTTTATTATTGTGTTATTTTTCAATATTATTCCTTTCTAATGAAGGGGATATTTTTTTTTTCACAAGTTAAATGTTCCCTGGTTAAAATACCACGTGGATTAAACAACACAACACTTTTCCCACACTGTCTAAATATCACTGTTCAGAAGGATCTGTTTCAGCAGCTGCTGAGAACGAGCCTGTTAACAAACAAGCGCAAGCAGCATAAAAACTTTCCAGTTCCAGGAATTGCATACTAATACATAAAGTTATCATTATTAGGCTGTTTTGTGGTTGACCTATTGTCTGGAGTTATCCAAAACTAAGCATCCAACTAGAGAAAATGTCTTTACTATAACTCCTGTACCTGAATTCAGTCAAATCTGAACTAGGGCAGGAGGTGCATTGTGAAATGGAGGATACAGATCTTATAATAATAACGAATGAAGGTGGCGCAGCAGGTAGGTGTCACAGTCACACAGCTCCAGGGACCTGGAGGTTGTGGGTTCAAGTCCCGCTCCGGGTCACTGTCTGTGAGTTTGGTGTGTTCTCCCAGTGTCCACATGGGTGGCTCAGGTTTCCTCCCACGGTCCAAAAACAAACGTTGTTAGGTGGATTGGCGACTCAAACGTGTCTGTGAGTGAATGTGTCGCCCTGTGAAGGACTGGCGCCCCCTCCAGGGTGTGTTCCTGCCTTGCGCCCAATGATTCTGGGTAGGCTCCAGAACATACGATGAATGAATGATGAATGAATGAACAATAAACTTTGACTAGCTCACTGCAAACTGTAATATATAGTATTGTGTGCCAATATATTTTAGTAGTCTGGACTTTGTGGTGACAAGCCCTTTGTTTTGTCTATTTTTCTTAATCTTTGGCAGCTTCCAGTTCCTTCAGTTTTCTGCTCAGACTGGAAAAATGGATAAACTTACAAAATGAATGGATTTTTCAGTGCTGTTTTCATTGGGTCTTTTTTTTTTATGCCAACCAGGGATTTTGTTCAGTTCTCAGAAGTCTTGCACAGGCATCCGTTCTGGAACCCGACCCCCATATACACACAGAACTTTTCTTTCTTGCGCTGGATACCAGTGGTGAGGGAAGAAAAGTGGAAGAAGGATTTTGAGCCTGGCTTTCTCAGGCAGACCAAAAAGACTGCATCTTTGACAGTTTCAGAAGCAAAGTTCAGAGAGTGGGAGGAGTTTGAAAAGGCAATGGAGAATGACTTTCAGGCAGCCTCAGAGGTTTTGGAAAACTTGTATGATGCGCATATCAAGGAGGGTGAATCTCTGAACTCGAATGGAGGCATTGTCGGAAAATTGGAAAATGCACTTTGAGGAATTTCTAAACCCAAGCAACATGCCTCCTATGCAGGAGCTTGGGCTTGAAGTATCAGGGGTGTAATATTCCATTTTATTTGGATGAAGTCACCTGCATGGTTGAAAAGTGCTGCAGTGACAAGGCCTTTGGAGTGGATGAGATTTGCCCAGAAATGCTGAAGACCCTTAAAACTAGCAGGGGAGGATGACACGCCTGTACAGTGTCACACATACATTGGTAAGTCTATGACAAGGTGTTAAAAACAAGAATCAATCCCATAGTCTGTATGGCATACTCTCCGGTAAGGGCTGAGAACCTTCTCTAGGTGAATAAGTTATGTATTTTCTGCTCTTGTTCACAAGTGATGGGAAGATAAATCTTGCCGTCACTGTGCTGGACTGTACTGGTAATGAGGCAGTATGTGCCATAAAGCAAAGCTCACAATTTAGTTGTCGATCTACTTCTCCACCCTCGCCTATGGTCAAGAGCTTTGGGTGATGAATTAAAGAAGGAGATTGTGGAAAGAATTGGTCAAAATGTTTGCTGGGCATACTGTCTGTGGTCTTGGCTTGGGCCCTAGGACTGGCTGCCCTAAGAAAACCTGGTGTTCACCTAGTATATATATATATATATATATATATATATATATATATATATATATATATATATATATATATATATATATATATATATATATATATATATATAATTGTATTAATTTATTTATGGGTATGTTAAACAGGGAGAACTAAATATATGGTGGAAGAGGAACATTGTCTATGGCTTTGTCTATATTGATATAATGCATTTCCCATACCTTTAATGCATGTCCAAATGTCATAGAATAGAATATTTACCCTCACCTGACAAAATCCCAGTCAACTGCAGACTTTCTGTGCATCCAAAGCCATACCTTTAGGCTCTGTGAGCATCCTGATAGACTATTATTATTCTCCACAGCATTGCATTTTCTCTTTTATTAGAAAAACCTTGGGTTTAACTTGTTGGATACTCTTTGGCTGTATATTCTGTGAAGGCTGGTCCCTCTCATTTTAATCCACTTGCATTTTAGAGCAGTGCAGTGGCTTAAAATGCAATGTTTGGGCATTAAATACATTAAATGTAAGTTAATTTGAGAGCGGGTAGGGCGAGTGTAAATGAGCACCAATGAATGTGGCAGAAGCGGTGCAGTGGCAAGGAATGCATAATCAAATTGCTCTCATTAAGTCTGTTGAAATGACAGAGGCTTTTACTTCACTTGTATTCAATTACCAGGAATATAGCTCTCTTATGACAATCTGCATTATCGAGGCAGTTTTTCTCCTCCCTCTCTCCCACTCTGGCTCTCCCTCTTCTGTTCTCCCACTCTGGCTCTCTCCCACTCTGGCTCTCTCTCTCTTTCTCTCTCTCTCTCTCTCTCTCTCTCTCTCTCTCTCTCTCTCTCTCATATATTGCAGAAGAAGGGCTGAGCTTGGTTAGAAGGCTGTTCTGCAGTTGTGTGAACAGTCAGGGATTCTAAGCATCTTCAGACAGTTTGGAGCCTCTCCTCCCAATCAGCAGTGTACATCAGTCTGTGGTGCGACAGCGCACTGATAAAGGTAAGATGGACATTAGTGAGGATATGTTCAGTTGTATGCAAAAAGTTGACCTATCCTTGCAGCCTTTTCTGCTGTGATTTGGATATAACTCTTTGGAACAGTAGCTGTGAATTAGCATGTTCTGTAAAGTGTTATTTTGGTCACTGTGGTAGCTCTACTGAGTCAATCAATTAGATCGACTAGGTAAAGGGGAAAATGCCATAGTACTAGGTAATCATTTTTATTTTCTACATTTATTTTGCTGTCATTTCACAGACACTCTTTTCCAAAGTGGCATATAGTTGAATCAGTTTAAAGATGAGACCATGTTAGTAGCCTATCCCAAGAACTGTTACTGTTGCAGTAGGCTGTATGTGCCCAGGTAGAGAAATTAACTCCTATATGAGACTCAAGATTTTGTGTAAAGTGTACTTTAAACATGTGCCTTTGTGTTTGCCAGGTTTACTTCAGTTAAAATCTATTAATGGGATGTTTTATCATATTTTGTGTTCTTAGTAGAAAATACATTAATAGATATAATTGAATTATTACTTATTGCAACAAATGTTATCAAGTTACACTTTGAGGTTTACATTTTATTTTATTTTTTTTGACTGTTAACGTCACTTCAGTAATCAACAAAACGTGTTTTGACAGATTTTCTCCACCTTTTTTCCATATGACTGTGTACAGTCACAGGACTGGCACATGAGGTTCTCACGTCTGTGTGGGATCATGGCACAATATCGTCACCTGTTTGCCGTTTAGTAGACACCAAGGAGCTGAAACTATCAGAAATGATGTACTTTAAATTCTGATTTAAACAAACAACATCATATCATTTAATTTCCCAAGTTGTTTCACATTGCAAACCAATTTCAGAAGTCATGAGAGCAAACAAGTATTGCATAAAATGCTAAAAAAAACAAAGGACGCAGAGATCTGTATATGAAAAAAAAGGTGTACTCTGTTGTAATCTGGGTAAGAGGGCACTTGCCTACATGTGACATTTCACACTGTTGTTCTCAGTGTATTCTAGTGATGCAGAATGGATGTACAAACCTTTTAAATAAAAATCGAAATCTGTAATTTTTTAGGTCAGCTTCACTTTTGAAAGTATTACATTGATTGTTTTCTTTATTGTATTTTGAAAATATAAAGATTTTTAATTGAACACTGCAACATCACGTTACATCACACTTCCTCTAAATTTACTTTTTGTTTGTTTGAGAACTGAGGATACTACATTTTGTAAATGGAAGGTCCTTGGTAAAGTCTGCTCAGCAGTTTTTAGTGGCAGTTATATGGCTCTTTACTTAATAATGAACTATAGTAAAAACAGATCTTGACTGCAGGGAGGCCAGTTAACCACACAAGGCCATGCTGTTGAAGCATGCAAAGAATGTGGCATGGTATTGCTGTCTTGAACTCACAATGGACTTCTAGGGAAAAGATTTAGCTCTGATGCCAGTGTCTCACTCTCAATGTACAGCCCCAAAGCAGTTATTCTTTCACACACATGCAGCTCACTAATGCCATGTTCAATGATGCACCACCCGTACCATAAGATGCTGCATTTATAATTTCACCAATATTCACTTCATAAATTCATCAGTTTATTGTGGAATGTTACAAAATGTTCTATACATTTTTTTACTTAATTTGATTCTGTCCCAAAATCTGTGTTTCAGACTTTAATGTGATTTTTTTGTATTAAAAAATACATTTAAGTTAGTCCGTGAAAACATTGGAAATCATTTCTTTGTGTTAGTTAAAGGTTTGAGTGTATTTACAAATTACAGATTCTAGGTTCTTTTTTTTCACTAAAGCAAAAAACTATCGAACCTTCCAACCTTTGTGGAACTAATATTTTTATTGAAATGGACACTCTGATATGCCTAGAAGTGTGCTTTCATGCTTGTGTTGCTGAGTCCACACCTGCCTTTGTTAGAACAAAAATGGCTGGTGTGAAAGGTGCCACAGACTGTTGTCCACAAAGGACCCAAATTCGGATTGACCCAAAAGGTGGTCTGTGTCTGAATTAAACTGAATTATGAGCTATATATTCTATTCCAATTTTCACAACTTGCCCTTGCCTACTTCCACTGACCACCCTGGAAGCGCATAGCACTTACGATACACATGTCAATCAGAGAACAGGGGAGGAGGGGGCAAGAAGGAGCAGGTTTTTCAGTTGGATCAGGCTTGCCCTCAGCACATACACAAACATGAATCCTGCTGAATTGACGACTTCTGGGATTTGCACATTACCTATGGACCATTTACGCTGTGTCAAAGGTAAAGATTTCAATAAGTGATCACACACTGAGCATTTTTTCCCTTCAATGTTTAGAACCCAATAATAGGGTAACTACATGTAAAATGTACATTGCTACAATATACATTAACATTTTTTTAGACATTTTACACAGTGCAAGTGTTGTTATTTTAGTTCACATTAAAACTATTTTCAGGGAAATTTCTGCTTCTAAAATTGACATCAGTGACCCCTCAGAGGGCTCATCTAACACACCTGAGTTAATGCAGTAATGAAACTGCATTATGGCATCTGGGATTCCCAGAGGCGAAGTGGGCGAGGGCAAGAATTAAAATGCAGGGATGGTTTGGTTTGGTTTCAGAGGAAAATTTTTAAAATTAAAGTTATGTACTTTTGGACCAATTACAGGAATGGGCATGATCATGTGATCTAAGCCGACGTATGCTTCTACATTAACTTATTGCAGAGCCTGCCCTGTCACTTGAACAAGTGACCTATGTCCTTGTGAGCAGTTTAGTTTTGTGTGTTAGTGTCTGCATCATTCTGCAATTATGCCACAAAACCACTAGCACTCGGTCTAGTGGTAGATCTCAAACATCCTTTTCTCTATACAGTGTAGTAGTGTACTAGTATTAGTTTTATAAATTTTAAAGTGCACTGTTTGGAGAGTGAGTGCCAGGAAAGCAACAAATACAAAGCTGGCACATTTTTCCCACATGTTCCCACTCCTTGTTGCAAGGCAATCTTTGGCGGTGAATTTGCTGCTGTTTGCAGTCTCTGTAGTGAGAAGAAGAGTTGTTTCTGGACATTCTGGGGTTATGTCTGGACACATGGGGGGATGGATTGACAGATGTGTAACACCTCTTTCCAGTCTTATTGGATTTTCTTGGTTCTTGTTGTGTTTTATTGTAATAAATATTCAGTCATTCATTCATTATCTGTAACCCTTATCCAGTTCAGGGTCGCGGTGGGTCCCGAGCCTACCTGAAATCATTGGGCGCATGGCGGGATTACACCCTGGAGGGGGCGCCAGTCCTTCACAGGGCAACACAGACACACATTCACACACACACTCACACCTACGGACACTTTTGAGTCGCCAGTCCACCTACCAACATGTGTTTTTGGACTGTGGGAGGAAACCTACTTCAGCCTTTTAAATTGAAACCAAATGATGTGAATTTTGTGAATGGTAAATAGCATTGCATTTGTAAGCAATGTGTTTGTGTCTTAGGTAAGATGTAAACCTGATCTAGGCCATGAAAGTAGTAAGTAGTAAACACTGCACTCTTTGCATCATTCTGTCAGAGATTATAGAGTTCATCTGTTTAATTAAAACTAATTTGAAGTACTGCATTTGAAGTTTGGCTGCTTGTAGTAATGCCATAATATTTAGAAATTCATTGGTAATTAATTAAATGCCAAATATGGGGAGATGCAGCCTTCGTAGGTGATGACAGGATCTAAGTCACTTTAGTCTGCTTGCTAAATTGTAGTGTGAAACCAAAACTTACAAGATCAAATATATAGAGTGTAGCAAACACAAACATGGGTTTAGACTTCCTAATGGTTAGAGAGTGGGGCTTAGGATTGAAAGGTCATTGGTTTGAATCCCATGACCAGTGGGAAAATTGGGGGCAGTGGGAGTGAAGGAACAGCACTGTCCTCCTCACTCAATCCATGGCTGAGTTGCCCTTGAGCAAGGCACCGAAAACACAACAGCTACCGGGGCGCCGGGGATGGCTGCCTGCTGCTCTGGGTGTGTTCACAGCCCCTAGTGTGTGTGTTTACTGCCACAGATGCTGAAGATATATTTTGTCACATTTACAGTTAGATGTGGGGAAAAACCTTCTTTTATAACTTTGCTTTCAGTTGCTACAACCCCTTTAGCAGTACTAAACCATCTGGTCTGAGGTGTTGAGACAGTAACATAAAACAAAAGACCCAAAACAGATTTCCAGACAGTTCCGGGAACTGAACAGGCGACACTCAGACCTCAAGCTCGCGACACTTCTCTAACCTCAAAGGCCAAGATGTCACAGTTGAACCAAACACACTATTTTTACTCAAACCCAACAACCTAACATTGTTCCTCACCACAATTTTTCTTTTTCCAAATTCCAGCTTATGTCCTTATGGCCCCATATACAATGGGTATTCTCAGTTGTCTATCGTCAGTTTCTATAAAAGTTAGAGGAACTAGGTCATCATATCTCAAGACTGAGTTATTTACTTAATCTTACATGCCTGATAAATCAGCCTGCGATAATACAATGATAATATACTCTTAAAATCGGTCTTAATTAAAATTCATGTGTCAATATACTTTGAGTGTTTACCTTTTGCATGTTCATTATTGAAGGCATGGGTAGTTTGATGCATTACCTTACAAGAGCTCCTCCTTAGATAAAGGAATCAGTGTTCTTGGCATTCAGGAGTCTAAAATGCCTGTGACAGCTTGTTGAATTGCGGCGGCAAACGACAGCAGTATATTTGCACCCTTGAGACCTATTTCCCTCCTTTGCTTGGCATGGTAAGGTTGTATAATTACAGTTTGACACAATGACTGACAGCTTGTGTATGCTTTTCATCCTTCTCCATCATTTGAAGTATCAGGACCCTGGACAGCTCTTTCTATAGCCTTCTATAGTTTCAGCATGGCACAAATGACAAGATTAAAGTGAAATAATTTTGAGTGACTCAGCACAGCTAACGAAGAATGAAATGGGGTGGGTAATCTTGAACAGGTTGCTGTGTTTGAGTGGCAGCGTGTGTGTTGATCTGGAGGGAAGAGGCAGAAGGAAGGGTTGAAGCTATGTGCAATGTTAATGCCTTGTAAAGGCAGACTGTTCCACTCCAATCTGTTACCTCTGGGCCTGTGGCCAGCAATAAACTGGCCTCTTAACTGAGTCACTGCCCTCTGATTATTCTTCTGAACTGTGTCTGAAATGGAAACTGAAAGACTGTTTTTAATTGAATTGTATTGAAATGGTTGCAATCCAGTTTTGCCTTTACTTCAAATGTAGTTAGGTTCCAAAACTTGTCCAGTGTCTTAAGCATTTGCATATTTATTCAGCAGTGGAGCTACGTGGGTAGTATGAAATCACTCTCCAAAATTGAATGAAATATTTTCCTTGTTAGCAACTCTTAGTTTATCAACACATCCTAATTCTTGTTTTGCCATAAAACCAAGTGTATGGTAAGGGGAAAATGGTTCATTCAGTTTTCAGTGAACAATTCATCTACATTTGGGAGTTCCAGCCAGCGTTTAGCTTTCCATTAGCTATTTTCCTCACAACAGGTTTTTGTGTTATTTGTTTGTAATTGGTGATATTGCCCTGAATCTAAGCTGTTTTCAATACATGATGAATCTGTAAACTTCTCTTTATCTCTTCTCAGATGTAATCAAAGATGTTTACAGCATTGAGACTAACATTGTTTGCTCTAGAACTCTAGAATTCTCCCAACTCTATCTAAAATGCACCCAGAGGTTTTTGAAAAGATCATTCCAAAAATGTCTTTACGAACATTCACCACATCCATATCTTCATTAAAGTTGTGCAATGAATTGGGGAAAATTAGTTACTGAATAATAGTGAATAAAATGGGCTAAAATTCAGCTGTTGTCTAATACATCTTCAGTTATTGAGAGGTTTTGTTCTTTTAAAATCTGTGCAGTCTTTAAAGTTAGACTTGGATGGGAGTTGAGAGAATTTGATAATGTTAGTATAGTTTGGACACCTAAAATGTTTTGAGTGGTCAACTAAAACTTGAGTAGGGAAAACTGGTAAACCAATGAGATTTAGGTTAGCTTTAAAACAATTATAGGGGCTGTCTTGATGGGAGGCCATTTTCAAAATGGCTTAGGGCCTGGGTTTCTTTAGAAGCTGATGGTCAACAAGAAAATGATCTTGTTCCAATCTTCAGAGGTCCTGAAGGATCACAATTTTTCATATTTCTGTGTTCTGGGCAATGAGTTTTAAGGTTAGCCAAGCAGTAAATGTCTAAAATGCTGATGTTTTTGAGTTTATCACTGTGTGACATTGCTATAACCTGTATTTTGTATCCACTTACCTTCAGCCAACTGAATATTTGTAAGAGTTTCACATTTCAACAGCTTTTGCTTTGCAGCTTTCAGTCTTTCTCTGCTGCAGAATGGCAGAATGTAGGCACATATGCAAATATCTGTGTATTTAATTCCTGCTGAGGCTGTATAGATGAGGAAATGTATGGGCGTAATGTAAAATGGAAGGCTATTGATTTTTATGACCACGCAGAGGCATTCCTGTTGTGAAGCACCAGAATGAGTGATGGCACTTAGCGTACCAGGTCAGGTAATGTGCTGGTCAGCGGTCTGACTCTACCACACATTGGGCATTTGTAAAGGGTTGGCAGGTGGTACTGAAGAGTAGGGGAGGGGACTGGAAGTTTTCCAGACTTAGATAAAGCCTAATACTAGGCTGCATGTGTTTTTCCAACAATTTGTCTTCCAGTTTAGTCCTGCAAAATGTTAGACTTGTTTTTCTTAATCCAAACCCTTTCACGCACTTTAAATAAGACATGAACAGGCTATGGTCAGTTGGCATGGCAGTTGACGTACTCTAAATATTCAAATTATCAGCAATAATTCTAGTCTGCGAAATCTGCCAGGTCCCCTTTTAAGCTGCAGTCAATATTGGCAGTTTTTATTTGCTTGTATCTTGGAGAAATAATACTTCATTAAGTGTAATGATGACTACATAAATTTCATGCCTGCATGCACAGCTACAAACTTGTTTTTAAATTTTGATGAATTATCGGTTCATAAAAGCTTTGTGTTTAATGAATGGGCCTTTCAGGGTGGAGACTAATATTTAATACCGGCACACTCAGTGAATTAAAACCAGCTTGGCTTTTTATAGTGAACGTGTCCTCTCAGTGTGCCAGCTTTACATAGAACCGAATCACACGCAGTTTTAACACAATCCATTAGTGGTCAAGACATTGAATTTTGTTCATTTTGATACATTTTCTAAAGCAAATTTTCAGATGTCAGTGTCTCATGGTAATTTTATTTGAGAATTCCCCTTTGATTTGGCACCAATTATGTGCACACGAGTTGAATGAGTGTTAAATTGGTGCATTATAAAGTAGAAGAAATTAGTGCAGACAGTGGCAGTCCAGCCTCTTCTCCTGAGTTCTGATTGTTTGTGTGTTTAAAAGGGGAAAACGAACTCAGCGAGCACAGATGGTTCTGATTAAATTAGGTGAAAATTAGTGACGAAGACAAGGGAACCAGTGAAATTGGCTTAAATCCAAAGCTTTTGCTTTTTGTTCATCAATTCTGTGCTCTTGCCCTGAACGCAGTTATGGGGCTCATTCTCATTTAAAGGAACAAGTGCTGAAAAAAACGGTTGTTCTGAACAGGGCTGTTTTAGAATGATGCTGTGTTGATTTAAACCTTGTGGTACATTGCTCAACACATAACAGAACTTTCATTGGGAATGGACACTCACTCAAACCTGTAACAAAAGGGTGCAGGACCTGGACGTGTCAATGGTCCCAAAACATCTCAGTGATTCTACTTCACTTTTGCATGTCAGGATGTCTATTATACATCATTCTGAAGACATTTGGACATTGTTGAGTAGGGGATTAACATACCCAGAGTCTCTGGAAAGAGATTTTAATAATTATTTTTTTTACATACATTATGAGAACACAGTCAGTGAAATGAGAACTGATTTTCCTAAATCGGTACGAAGAAGGCATTAAAGGCTTTTGTCTTATAAGAATTAATGTCAGATGTAGAAACTGCTGAAATGTTCAGACAAAGCAGTTTATTACCAGTTAGCAAAGTAGTGAATTACAATAATAGTCATCAACAAAAACAAAACAAAACAAAAAATCTTTCAGAAAATAGGACCCTGGGGAAAATTTGTGCCAACAACTCTATTAAACCCAGTACTACTGGGCCAAGCTCAAACACAAGATTGATTATTGGTGAAACGTTTATTCAACCTATTCAATTTTTCTCATCCCCGCCAGCATCCAATGGTCTCATGGCTATGGTCTCGGATAAAGTGGGTCGTACTGCTGTCCGAGACGGGTCTCCTTTCCTTATCACAGTTATTCTCGTGTGGATCCTTCTCTTGAAGTTAGTAGATGCCCAAGTCCAAGGTAAGTGCATGGTCTTTCCTTTGTGCCACACGGCTCTGTGGTATTTAGTCATTCATTGACTAAAGTGTTTCTGAACATTGTCGAACATTACCTGCTGTGATTGCATTTTTGGTGATATTTCTAGCAGCAGGAGCTGCATTTCTGTTCAGGATCTGTGGAACTTGTCCACCGATTGACCAACGCTTGGCTTTAAAAAAAATAATAATGATAATAATAATAATAATAATTTGGTAGGTCTTTTGCTAAATGTATTTAGTTCTATTTTTAGGACAACAGTCAGTTCAGTCTTACTTTAAGAGCATAATACTCATTGTGCTCTTTGCTGTAAAGTTTGTGAATGCTATGATGCTATGTGTAAATGGTTGTGTGCCATTTAGAAATGTTGAAAGCTTGTGATACAAGTTTACTCAAGCAACCTTTGTCTCAGCTAAAAAAAAATTAAAATAAATTGTTTGGTCTTACTTGAGAGGCAGTGCATATACAGAAAGAAATGGATATATTGGTGTTTAGGTAATTAGCATATGTTTAAACTGGAAGCAGCTCAGTCGAAACCCCCTCCCCTCTTTTCCACCTTTCCCTTCAAGAATGTACATATATTTGAATTGTTGCTTGATAGCAGCTCAATAGTTGCAACATTTCCCACACACAGTTTCTTAGTTAATCTTGAAATGGACTTGTAAGGAGGATGTTTTTGTGTTTAATAGTTAAAAAAATTGAAGTCAATTGCCATTCTGCTGAGAATTAAACTTAAATGCAAGATTTTTATGAGTAAAATTTGGCCACAAATTTAAAGTCAGGAATAGAGGAATTTGCTTAACCAATTTAAACCTTGATTTTTTTTTTCTTTACGCTGGAAAGAGAAAGACAGTAGTGGATACAGTGAAGAAAGACATTGTGCTTTACGTTGTTCTTAGAATGCAGAATTCTGGAGTGGAGTCAGAATGTTTTTCTTGCTGTCTGACTAATATTTTTCACACTGCTGTAGCTGTAGAGTAGTGGTAAGCTCTGGGTTTCTGTCCATTTTTAATTGGCATCTCCCAGGGAGACAAGGCCACATTGCCCTCTGCTGTCAGCCCCTGCTCTCACTCCCTCCTCCCCCTGCAGCTTAGCTTATTTATAGCAGAGCCAGGAACTTGTGCACAAAACCATTCCCTCAGTCGGCTCAAGAAGAAAATAATCAGAGAAGTTTCCTCCTTGCCTTTATTGCCAAGTCTTTGTGAAATGAAAATGAAGGCATGCTGAAGGTTAATGCTATGCTTGTTGCTGTGTGGATGCGAGAATGTAACAGAGCTTTGACATGTAGCCCTCACACTAGCAGGTCTGACTAATGCACTTGCCTGTGGTCTACCAGAAATTAAAGGGGTTTGTGGTCAAGGTGAGGGTGTATGCTAGTCACAAGGATCACATGCACTGATGCTGAACAGAAAAGAAATGCATAACAATTAACTGAACAAATGTTCAGGTGTGACAGATGTTGACATCTACTGACATCATACAGTGTAATCTGCTATTAGGAAAGTGAAATTGCTAAACCCTGTTTAGTTTACCCCATACTCTGCCTTTGCCTCTGTTTTGCTTCCTTCAAGAAAAGATTGATGGTTTATACCAGTCTGGGGGTGGCAGGAGACAAGCCCATAAAGTCTCTGCAATGCTACTTCTGAAGTTCACATTTCACAAGGGCAGTAAATTACCTAAAAAAAGGCCAGAGGACAAATCGATGGTTTCACGTCATAAAAAGTAGACTTTAGTTGTTTGCAAACATTTAGGCAGCCTTGTCAAATTTTTATTTTACATTTATATGATATGTTGATATATTGAAAATGGAACCAGTGCAGAGGTTGAGGCAATTCTTAAAAAAATATATTATTCAAAACGTTTCATGTTTGTTTGGTCCATGCTTCATTTTACTTTGAGTAGGTTTATTCATTCATTCATTATCTGTAATCCTTATCCAGTTCAGGGCGGCGGTGGGTCCAGAGCCTACCTGGAATCATTGGGCGCAAGGCGGGAACACACCCTGGAGGGGGCGCCAGTCCTTCACAGAGCGACACACACACAGACATTTTTGAGTCGCCAATGCACCTACCAACACGTGTTTTTGGACTGTGAGACGAAACCGGAGCACCCAGAGGAAACCCATGCAGACACAGGGAGAACACACCAACTCCTCACAGACAGTCACCCGGAGCGGGACTCGAACCCACAACCTCCAGATCCCTGTAGCTGTGTGACTGCGACACCTACCTGCTGCGCCACCATGCTGCCCTTTTATTTTAACTTGCACTTTTTTTCAAGTTAAATCAGTGCCACTCTAAGAATGTACGTACACTCAAAACTCACCATGTTGGGTTTGTGTCATCTTTATGTCTTTAATTTCATTCTGTTCAGCTACTGAAATGTTTTCTGTGCCACAAGTATCTAGTATCTGCGAGCTTGTACCTCCTGTGGTTATTCACCCATAGTGAATATTATCAGGTTACTATGCTTCTTGAATCGTCATTAAGCCAATGCAGGCTCCTGTTGTCTTTGAGAATACAGTATCTAGAACTGGTTGGGGGAGTGTTAATTGCACTTCCTTCATAATGGAGTAGTTATGTATGTTTATTTTTTTCTTCCTGTTCAGCCATGGCTGGATTCCTTTGCCCACTGTGGCTGCCTCCTAACTGCATTACTGATCATCAGTCTTCATTCCTGGTCTGACTGGCTCCTCTGTGATGCTGGTTCAAGTTACAGCTCTGTGCTGCAGGAAGGATAGCTGGAGTACTTAGTCAGTGTATTTTATTCTTATGCAAATGTAAACAAAAAAACACTTCTGTTTGAAGCCTAAAAAAATAGCCGTTTGGTGGGCAGGAAAAATATTATCTTAGTCCACTATTCATAATGAAATGAGAAATAGCAAATGTACCTTTCCTTGCTTGGCTCACTAACACTTGCTACGATAGACCAGGCTTTATAGAATGTTTGCAAAAATCCCATTCAGCATAAGTTGTTGTAACAATCAGGTGTACAGAGTCTATCAAATTTGAGGTCAACTTTGGCTGACAGGCCATATTTGAGCATCCCTGGCAGAGACTGAAATATACAGTAGTTGAATAAAAATTAACTTAGCTGGTCTGTTGAGCTATGCCATATTGAACTGTTCATAATATTGGTATAGTCTTAAAATTATTTTAAAGAATGCATTGAATGTGTGAAAATTGCAATATTATGTCATACTCCAAGAGTATGTTCCAAAAAATGGGTGCGACTTCAGGAGAGTGGAGGTGGTTTGATCGCAAAAAAGGTGTACAAAAAGCCATGGTAAAATGGAAGTTATGCAAGAAGCCTGTAACAACAAAAGGTGGAGAACAACTGCTACATCACCTCAAGCAGAAGCGCAGTTGAGAACAAGGAACCCCAAAACTGTTGAGCATTTGTTACATGTATACTTAAATAAATCATCATAAACATTTTTTGTTGCAATAATATGTTCTTGAAATTTATAAAGTACTTTTTTAGTATTTTGACATTATTGATATTGATATCATTGTCTCCAAAATGCCCTGAAATGTTGTTATATTAGTGCCATATGGCCCACCCCTACTGCCCAGTTCTGTAACTTCTTTCTTCAGTTACTAATGCTTGCAAAAGTATTTTTGCAGTGCTTCAAATTTGGTAAAATGAAAAAAAAAAAAAAAAAAAGAATCTGTTGTTTGTTTTGTCTAACATTATTAAACCAAAAAAAAAAGGACACAGAAAATACTTTGGCTGAATTAAATTTTTATAGGTATGAATGATGCTTTCTACACTGTTTGGAATGTAGTAAAAGAATTTTTTTTAATTATTCAAGTTACACAATTTTGAATCATACCTATATAAACACCATAATAGTGGTTATTAAAGGAGTATCCACCAAAGGCTCTGTTTTTGCAAAGCTATCTGTGTACAGAAATACTGGAAACCTTCAAACACTTACATGGCACTGCATAAATAAATAGAAACAGCAAACATAAGTCAATATTATCTACCTATAGAGAAAGAACAAAGCAGGTTCCTCATCTCTTTTCATGATTTTCAACATTTGGAGGCCTGTCTTTGCAGTGTCTCAAGAAAGCCTAACATGTCTGACCAAACCACTCGTTTGTAGTCTCCACCTCCCCACCCACCCAAACTCTTTTGATGACAGTAGGGTTTTATAAACAAATTAGACTGGTTTCCAGTACACAGAGTGGAGAGCTAGAAAATGGTGAGGAAATATCTTCTGAATTTTATAAAAGAGATTTATTACAATTGCGAGCTTTGAAGGTTTGACAGAATGAGCACATCAGGTTAATGTTATTACATGGTGGATCTAAATTGTATAACTAACTAAATTTACAGGATAATAGTGTTCAATAACAAGTAATTTCACTGTAGTTATACATTCAAGCTTCATATGCACTGGTAAAGCAAACAGTATTTCAGTGCTTTGCTGTATATTTGAGTAACAGTGCCTCTCAATACAGATATGGTCTGAAAATGGAAGCACCCAGTAGCAGAAATAATTAAACAAAATCCTATGCCAATTAAACTTCGTTTTGAAGTCTAAACTGGAATGGGCTCTTATAGGAACTGTGAGCAGCCCCTACAGCTTTCTTCTTCACTGATTGCTGAAATATTTTGTTGAAGCAATACCACTGGGGCTAATGTGAATTTATAAACTGCAGCAAGCTTCATGTAGTACCTGGGGTGGTTATTTGCAAACCTAATTGTCTTCTGATTTCAGTGTATTTGCCCATTGCTGTTATGAGGTGTGAACGTGTTGATTTCATTGCTGTATGACTGCTTTGGTGAGAATTACTCAGTATGTCTGTCCGCACAGTCATGAGTCTCTGGAGTTTAAACCGAACCTGAGATTTATCTCAGCACTGTGTGATCAGTATATCATGCTACACTGCAAACAGCTGTACTGCCAGATGCACTCTCCCCAGGTCCCAGAGTAACACGCGCACACACAGCCAAACTCAATCTCACTCTTATGCTGCCTGTATCCTGTTAAGGGCGCATGAAGATGTTCTTCCTCATTTATGTTGCCTTGCAATGCTGGATACTGTCACCCTTTCTTAATTCCTTGGATGAACTGAGGTCCCATAATATATCAAGTCAAGTAGGCTCACTCAGGAACAGTTTGGGAATCTAATTTAACTGATTTTCAAGGCTTATTTTACAAGTTCCAACTCATCCGCAGGGTAAGCCATATACTCTGCGTCAAGTCAATGCAGAAGCATAAATAAACCTTAACTCTACCATGTACTAAATCCCCCGCCAGTGCCTAAGCAGCCATTGTCATTCAATGCTGCCGCTTTAATGCATCCTCTTACTGCATGTTTAATTGTCCACATCGGAATGTCCATTGAAGTGTTCAGTAAATTCAGTTAATATCCTAATAATCAACAAAAATAGCCTGACATAGTAATACAGGTTTTATGCCCACATCATGGACTTGAACGTTAGAGATTTATTTACCATTCTGCCTTTTGGAGACACCAATTGACACACCAAAAATGTGTGTATGCAAGGTATAAAATGTGAGAAGGACTGGAATATGCAACATTTCTTTACATTGTTTACTTGAGGTACTTTTTTAAAAGTGATAGGACAATGGGGGTTGTATATAATCATCACGTAATGTCTGAAAACTCGTATGTTGCTTAAATAGCAAGTCCTTTCTGTTAACGCTCTGAGCCATAAATAAGCTCTTTAGACATTTAGAGGTCTTGTGTCTGCTCTGATATTATTTCACTCAGAACTTGCCATTAATTAGCAAAGTAAACACACATGTAGATTGTTGCAGCATAAATCAGTTTCTGGGGAAATGATATGCAATGTATCAGAGAGAATTATTACAGCAAAATAAATCCAGAGCATAAGTGTTCTTTAACCCATCTACAGAAGGTTTTGTGGATTCATCATAGAAATTGCTCCCAGTTGTCCATTAGATGGCTGCCCCTCCTCGCTGCCTGAAATAAATGGGTGGGTGATTGATATTATGGGCAGAAAATGCTGAGCTATGTCAGTTGAAAACAAAACTGAAGTGAAATAGAGTGGGCTTGCATCTAACACACTGCAAGGGTCAATTTGTTAAATGTAGTGCTTTTGAGTTATTAATGCCACAGAAATGCATTTCTTAGTGTGTTTTTGGGCAGTGATGGCTCCATATGGCCAATAAATATTAACTTTAACATCGCTCATACAATAGATGCGGTATGCAATACTACTATTCATCACAAAATGGTCTCTTATTTGTACTCTTGTGAGTCATGTGTCATATGAACTGAATCACATTAGTTTCTGATGTGACCTTCAGTCTGCTGATCGAGCTTGGCTCTGTTCAATAATGTGCAGGAAAGAATGGGGAACCTGCACTATCCTTAACAGTTGAAAAATATCATGTCACACTGTAGCCTTCTATTGCAGCGTGCCAACCATTTACTGTATTACTTATAGGCAAATTTCAAGATTAATACTGTACTTACAAAGTCCTTTATCTTTGAGTTTATTATATTTGGCAGCAGCTTCATTTTACACTGCACGTTTTATTTGTTATTAAATGAGTGTGCTCTCAATTGTGCATGTTCATGTTAGTGTATTATTTAAAGTATAATACATTCTGTAAACTTTCAAGAAAGTTTATCACAATGTTCAATGTCAGAAATCAGAAATGTAAAGAACAACCAATTTGAACATGTTGTATTAGTTTCTTTATCATGAAGATTTGAATTAAATGGCAGACATATGAAGCAAAAATTGCAAGCAGCCGAAGTGGGTTGTTTCTATATTTATTTACACAATCCTGGAAACAAAACATAATTGTTGCCTGTAAACTTTTGACACTCAGCATAATTAGTTTTTAGCTTTGCTATTAACCTCCTTGATAATGGTGTGTACACAGTGGATACTAAGCTAACTCTTGTGTTCACATTTTATGTAAATTCCTACCTTTTATATGCAGCTTGTTGTGATAAATTGTAAATAAACTGTTATCTGGTTTATACACAAGGTACTGCACAAGTTTGCTTTATATTTTACTTAAATGTTTGTTCACAGTATTTACTTTCTATGACATGGCTTTTATTGCGTGGCATTCTTGTACATTTTACAATGGTGTTTATTAAAAATGTTTTCTAAATGGTGCCTTGCTGACTCTAACCTGCTTCTAAATTTGAATAACCTGTTATAATTCCCAAGGCTTTTGTTCACTCTTTATTTTGCTGCACAGATTTAGTCTGTGTGGCCATTTGACTGTGTGACCAGTCATTGTGTCCTGTTGCTATGTGGGCGTTCAACCAATGACTACATTTAAATGTGCAAATCCAAGTTGCAGAAATAGAAAAATGAAAACACAACACTTGCGAAAGGTCTTCTGATTGACATTTGTTGCTATGCTCATTGTTACTGTTGTGACAAAACCTTTATTTCTCAAATGGTTGCTTTAAAGCCACTGTCCGCTTATATTCATCCTAACCATTATGTTCTGTGATGAATGGTGGCTAGTGGTGGAGGCTTGTGATGCAAACCCATTTATATTTTCTTTTAAAAAATGTTCTAAAGTATATAATAATAATAATAATAATAATATAGAAGAAACATCTATGACAAAGAAAAAATAAGAAACAATGTAAGAGTAACATAAAAAAAAACATAAAAATGAGTGCACATTGACTATAGAAGTTCATGAGCCCTGTCCCTTCTCCTATTATGTTTATTGAACATTTAATTCAAAGTTATTTTGGACCAATTTTGCTTATCTATTTAGTATACACTGCTCATCCAAAAGTTCTTCTGAAATCAAGGGGAAAAAAAGAGGGCATCTACAATCGTGGGGAAATGCTGTTTTCTTTGGTTTGTTTATATTCACAATCTCCATGTCTTACGGTGGAACAATATGTTTGAGGGGGAAAAATGATTGTACGCAGCTGCAGTTTAACGTGTCTGGATTTTATTCACTGTTTTAATTACCACAGAAACTCATTTGTAGCTGGATTTGTTTATTTTTGTAACACTTTGTAGTAAGTCAGTTAGCCTTCTCTTGAATTTGGTCAAATTTTAACCTTAAGTAATCTGAAATAGCAAAAAATAAAAAATAAAAATATTACCCACCTATGGAGCAGGTGTAGATCAATATCCTCATCTCGCATTTTAATTTCAAAGTTTGGAGTCCTCTCAGTTTGTCTAAAAAACAGACAGATTAACAACTTTGCCTCATTCAAGTGCTCTTTCACTCCAGAGAACACTGTTCTTCAGCATATTTAAGAGATTTTGCTAGTTGAGTTAAATGTGATTTAAACTTTATTTTTTAAACTTTAATCTTAGACTTGCATTTTTCAGATTTTCATATTGTTTGGGCCCTGGTCCGTACCAGGTTGCTTTTGCCAGGTCATGCCAGGTCCGTTGGCAATAGCTGTTTGTCTTTATAATCACAGAAGGATATTGGGAGCAGAAGGCGCATTTAATCCTGGCCGAGAGGATGCTAATGTTTTTAAAGTCTGTGTGGGAGAGTGCAGGTTGTCAGCCAGACTGATTCTATTAAGCTGTGTAACACATCTGCTCTAAACAGCTTCGGCATCACACTGTCACCCAGACTTTTGCTCATGAGGGGCATGTCGTCTTGAATATGTACCTCTTATAAATTCTCAAAGCAGTATTCTGAGTGTGGGACATGTGAACCAACATTAAACTCAACAGAGAAATACATGTATCATTCAGGAACTAGACATTGCATGAGATTTTATAAAAACAAGGCAGTTAAGTCTCAGAATAAGTGAAGAACAAATGTACTGAATTTAAATAATGCCACTGTGCAGCACAGTGGAACAGGTCATGTCAGACCTCCAGGGTTCTAGGGCTGCAGGTACAGTCCATGCTTCAGGTCGCTGTCTATGAAGAGTTCTAGCTGTGTCTGAGTGGGTTTCTCCTGGGTGCTCTGGTGGCAAGGCATGGTCGGTTGATTGGCTGTGCAAAAGGTCTCAAAGTGTGATTTGCATGAGTGTGATGAGCTGTGATGGATTGACACCTTTACCAGTGTGAATTCCTGCTTTGCACCTGGTGATTCCAGGGAGACGCAAGGCCCACAGCAACCCTGAACAGTATGAAGGGTAGCAGGAAGAGGAAGAATGAATGGCTGTTTTACAGTTCTGTATCTGTTAAACAAGGCTCATTTTTCCACTAAAGTCAGTGCACTAATGCCCTCTAGTGGTTGCAGATGACTGTGCATCTAAATGAAATTTCTTACACTGACTGAGCTGATCAGTAGCTGGGACCTGGGCTTCATTTCTGCTGTCAGTCTTGTCAAACCTGCATTGTGTATTTGTGTTAAAATCTTACAGTAATTCTGATGGACCTACCTCTCTAATGGCATCAAATTATAAACCTTTCCCCTAGTATCTCTTAGCCTTCAGAAATTGGACCAAAAAACCTATGCTGTGATCCACTGACCTTATTAGAGATGCACTAATAAGTGGACTAATAGTGGACAGATGCCTATATGATGTTTGTCGTGAGTTTATCAGTGCCATTTCTAGTACATTGCCATACCCTGTAAATATGTAGAAACTTGGATTAGAATAACATAAAAATAGGAGGTTTTATTCAATGGCTGAAAACACAGTAAAAATAAGCTATTGACATTTTATTAACACAGAATTACCTGAACATTGTGCTTTTCCAGAATACAATAAACATTTAGTCAGATATTGACTTTTGGTTCAGTCATCTGACCGATGTATATATGTTCTAGCAAATATCTGCTGTGATTATGATGTAACTAAAATGTTATGCTTCCCAGATCAGAATCTCTTTGTGGGGAAATGTTACATTTACAAGAGGTTTGTTTTGAGAGCACATGTATGGGATTATAAACAAAGAGAGAACGTAAGTACACGCTATAACAATAAAGCTAAAATATTAGTTTCACCATGTGCAGTAGTGCAGCGTGCTATCTGTTGAACAACTGATTGCTCTTGGACATGTTTATGTTTGACCCATCTTTCCAACTGATTTGATGGGATCATTTTTTCTACGAGTCAGTGCCACTACTGTACTTTTTAAAATAAACATTTGAAAAGTGATGCACTTGAACTAGAGCTGTTGTCACACTCACGTCCCGTTTAGTCTGTTTTCTCTTTCTCCGCACATGGCTTTGTTTTGTTTATCTCCATGTCTCCGCCTCCTCGTCTTTTCCCTTGTTATCCGTTTCAGCTGTTTCTCGTTTGTTAGTGTATTTAAGCCCTCTCGTCTCACTTCCTCTTGTCGTTCATTGTTCTCGGTTCCTGGTTTCGTGTTCTTTGTTCCTTGTTACACGCTTTGTACCTTGTTCCGCGTTCATAGTTCTCATGTTGTTCTTCGTATGGTTCGTTTGTTCTTCGTGTTCTTCTTCGTGTTGTTTGCCTCGTTTCTAGTGCTCGTTTCATGCCCGCTTCCTGTTCTAGTTCGTTTGTGTTTGTTTTGTAAATAAAGTCTGTGTTATTAGCGTTTGCGTCCGCCCTCCGTCTGTCCGCACCCCTCATCCCTTCACGCCCCTTACAGAATGAACGACCCAAAGATGGACGCAGCTAGCACGGACTTTTCCTTCGAAGAGACGTTCAGGAGAGTCCAGGAGTCGCTAACGGTAAGGGTGGGGGATCAACCTGCTGCCCTGCCGTCCTTTATGGGAGTTCCCTCTGAGTTTGAGGGAACTTCAAACGTTGAGGGTTTCCTGCTGCAGTGCCAACTGTACCTTAATTACCTGACTGTTCCAGCGCCACATGAATTTATTAAGGTAATGTTCATGAGATCCCTTCTTAAAGGGATAGCACTGCAGTGGGCTGATCACGTGCTGAGAGAAAGAACCCTGCATATTACAGTAGAGACCTTTAGCGAATTATTGAGAGCCAGATTCTCGCGATCGACTCTCGAGGTCAGCTCCGCAGGACCCTCTGCTCCCGAGGACTGTCCCCTCAAGTCCGGGGAAATTTTTGGGGGGGGGTTACGGGTTGGGGCTGTTAGCCTTCAGCCTCAGGACGACGGAGGAGAGGCTAACAGAGGCGCACCTCTAGGGGATCTCGTGAGTGCGCCTGTTAAACCCCCTAAACCCTTTAAAGCCCCAGCGCGAGCCCGGCGAGCAGCAGAGGCTCCCCTCAACGCAAAAGCGGCGCAGCCAGCCGCTCCTCTCTTCGTAAAAGCGGCACAGCCAGCCGCTCCCCTCTTCGTGAAAGCGGCGCAGCCAGCCGCTCCCCTCTTCGTGAACGTGGCGCAGCCAGCCGCTCCCCTCTTCGTGAACGCGGCGCAGCCAGCCGCTCCCCTCTTCGTGAACGCAGCGCAGCCAGCCGCTCCTCTCAGCGTGAAAGCGGCGCAGCCAGCCGCTCCTCTCAGCGTGAAAGCGGCGCAGCCAGCCGCTCCTCTCAGCGTGAAAGCGGCGCAGCCAGCCGCTCCTCTCACCGTGGACGACGTCGCAGATTCCTCTGCCTTCGTGGACGTCGTCACAGCTTCTCCTGTCTCCGTGGACGACGTCGCAGACTCCTCTGCCTCCGTGGACGTCGTCGCTGCAGGTTCCCCTGTCTCCGTGGACGACGTCGCTGCAGGTTCCCCTGTCTCCGTGGACGACGTCGCTGCAGGTTCCCCTGTCTCCGTGGACGTCGGTCGCTGCAGGTTCCCCTGTCTCCGTGGACGACGTCGCTGCAGGTTCCCCTGTCTCCGTGGACGACGTCGCTGCAGGTTCCCCTGTCTCCGTGGACGTCGTCGCTGCAGGTTCCCCTGCCTCCGTGGACGTCGTCGCTGCAGGTTCCCCTGCCTCCGTGGACGACGTCGCTGCAGGTTCCCCTGTCTCCGTGGACGACGTCGCTGCAGGTTCCCCTGTCTCCGTGGACGACGTCGCTGCAGGTTCCCCTGTCTCCGTGGAGGTCGTCGCAGGGTCTCCAGTCTCCATGGGTGCGGCTCCCTCAGCCGCTCCTCTGCTCGTGCAAGCGGCGCGACCAGCCGCTCCTCTGCCCGAGACTGTTGCTACGGCCGTGTCTGCCCCGGTAACTGTAGATACGGTCACTTCTGGTCGTACCCGGAGGACGGCCCCAAGGACTCTGGGGTCGATCCCCAGAACTGTGCCCAGGCTGGTTCCTCGGACTGCCCCGCAGACATTTGCCAGTCCTGGGCACCCCCTTGTTATTTTGATTCCTATATCTGTCCCTGTCTTGATTCCTGTCTCTGTGCTTGTCCCTGTACCCTTGTCAGCTTTTACTTTTATTCCTGTCCCTGTCACGGTGTTCGTCTCTGTCCCCGTAAACCTTCTGATCCCGGTTCCCCTGCCAAGTCCTGTCCAATCTCCTGTCTCTGGTTCTGTCCTGTCCCCAGTTATGTCCCCTGTTTCGTCACCAGTCTTTGCTCCTGTCCGTTCCCAGCACCAAACCCCAGTCCAGTCCCAGTTACCTGTCCCGTCTCCTGTTCAGTCCCCTTTGCAACCCTCCGCCCTGTCGCATGTCCAGTCCTCGTTCCCTTCCTATGTTAAGCAGCCTGTCCAGTCCAAGTCTCAGTCCCCTGTCTCTGCCCCTGTCCTGCATCAGTCCCCGTTTCCACCTGCTGTCCTGTCTCAGGTTCAATCCTCTGTCCGGTCTCCAGTCCAGTCCCGTCACCCAGTCCTGTCACCGGTCCTGCCTCATGTCCAGCACACTGTCCACGTCCCGTTTCTAGTTCTGTCCCCAGTCCGTTCTCTTCGTTTCAGCGCTTTGCCACCCGTCTTTAGTCTTCTGTTCTGTCCTTATTCTAGTCTCTTGTCTCCTGCCCCACGGTTCCTTGTCTTAGTCTCTTGTTTTCCATGCTCCCTCCTGCGCCAGCTTCTGGGGGGTCTAGGTTACGCGCCCCGGGAGTTGCGCGTTCAGGAGGGGGCATCTGTCACACTCACGTCCCGTTTAGTCTGTTTTCTCTTTCTCCGCACATGGCTTTGTTTTGTTTATCTCCATGTCTCCGCCTCCTCGTCTTTTCCCTTGTTATCCGTTTCAGCTGTTTCTCGTTTGTTAGTGTATTTAAGCCCTCTCGTCTCACTTCCTCTTGTCGTTCATTGTTCTCGGTTCCTGGTTTCGTGTTCTTTGTTCCTTGTTACACGCTTTGTACCTTGTTCCGCGTTCATAGTTCTCATGTTGTTCTTCGTATGGTTCGTTTGTTCTTCGTGTTCTTCTTCGTGTTGTTTGCCTCGTTTCTAGTGCTCGTTTCATGCCCGCTTCCTGTTCTAGTTCGTTTGTGTTTGTTTTGTAAATAAAGTCTGTGTTATTAGCGTTTGCGTCCGCCCTCCGTCTGTCCGCACCCCTCATCCCTTCACGCCCCTTACAGCTGTGCCATATGTGAAAATCATTTTTGATAATATCGATGATAAAATCCTCATCATAATAGCGATTTTCACACTTGTGTAATGATATCATGCAGTTACTCATGGCATGTGTTCATTGCATGAGTTGTTTAGGCACAGCAATGCAGAACTCATTTTCACTGTACTTGTTGAAGAGTTTGATATTTTGTAACCAGATCACCTCCACACTACAGAAGTCACTCTCCTTTTGAAACTATGTACAACAAACTGCTGTAATATCTAAAATATGCAATGAGACAATAACAACAAAACAAAATACATCTCATTTGTTTCACCACTTCAAGAAGAAGCACCCAGTTGAGTATGAGGATAGTCAGAATGTAGTTCTAAACAAAGAAGACAGACTACACTGACTCATCATTTATTCATTCATTGTCTGTAACCCTTATCCAGTTTAGGGTCATGGTGGATTCAGAGCCTACCTGGAATCAATGGGCGCAAGGCGGGAATACACCCTGGAGGGGGCGCCAGTCCTTCACAGGGCAACACACACTCACACCTACGTACACCCTTGGGTCGCCAATCCACCTACCAACGTGTGTTTTTGGACTGTGGGAAGAAACTGGAGCACCCGGAGGAAACCCATGCGGACACAGGGAGAACACACCACACTCCTCACAGACAGTCACCCGGAGGAACCCCACACAGAGACACAGGGAGAACACACCACACTCCTCACAGACAGTCACTCTGAGGAAACCCATGCAGACACAGGGAGAACACACAAACTCCTCACAGACAGTCACCCAAAGGAAACCCACGCAGACACAGAGAGAACACACCACACTCCTTACAGACAGTCACCCAGAGGAAACCCACGCAGACACAGGGAGAGCACACCACGCTCCTCACAGACAGTCACCCAGAGGAAACCCACGCAGACACAGGGAGAACACACAAACTCCTCACAGACAGTCACCCAAAGGAAACCCACGCAGACACAGAGAGAACACACCAAACTCCTCTGACTCATCATCTTCTTCTTTTGTTATTTACTGTGACTTTTCTTGTACTTTTCTGAACTTTAGATTTATCTCTAATTTGTACAGAATCAGAATCTTGGTAATTTATTGTTTACAAATAATCCTAATTTTAGAATTATATTTTCTACTGAATTTTGTTGCAATAGGATTTTCTTGAAATTAAGGTTTTTCAGTATTGTCATATTGCCAAGAATACTATCACCCAAACTAAAATACTAAAATCTTGTGATGATATTTTAGGGCCATGTTGCCAACTCCTAGCTAAATCTATTGGATCTATGTATCTATGTAAAGCTGGTCTAGGCTAGAACATCAGGCACTGTTGTAGAGAGATAATGTATTTATTTATTTATTATTTATTTATTACATTTCAGAACAGTTTGGGTTGTTTTCAGCTTAGTTTCTTCATATGATTTACAAACGAGGCCTGCAAGAATGGGAAAACCTGGTTCTTCACAAGTCCTTATGATCATAACATTTTGCAACCTCATTTGCAAGTACAACCTCATTATTAAGAGACTGAAGCCTCATACTCATGCTGTCATTGTTCATGAATGTTGGTTGTAGTGGCTGTGACATAGTCAAGTCTCATAAATTACCTGTACATCAGGATATATATAAATAATCTGGTGAAATTATGGGCATATTTACGACACAACTAAATCCTGCTTTTAAGAAGTCCACCTTCATTAAATTGCAGAGATCACCTTGACATTACTGAGCTATGTGATGCTAACATAGCTGTGCAGGCTGGTGTCTTCTCACGCTTGTCAATAGTGAGGGTCATGAAACATTATGGGGGAGCTCATGAACACAATAGCACTTAGGCAGCCCTGCACGGCATTGTGGGTGACCCAGTGTACTTCAGAAACACTCTGCAAGCCCCATTAACTCTTCCTCCACTCGTTCTTCTAGAGTACAGGTTTTCTTTAATGGAAATGTTAGTGATCTTTATTTCCATATAAATGAAAAGAGTGGCTGTAATGCTCAGTAAAAGTGGTTTTCTGTCGAGGGATGTCTATGGAGTGTTTTTGCTTCATAACCCTGAGATAATAAGTGACGCTAATAGTTAATATGTACCTCTTTTAATAGAAGCAATTTCATATACCTATACACACCTATTGTCAGAGAAAGAACATTATTTTAGTAATTGTCCCTTACAGGACTATAGCCTTTGTGGGTCCCCTGCAGACATACAATTTCCCACTTTTATTGTGTTTTGATGGTCCAATCATGGTGAAAAATACAAAGAGATTATCATTTTTTAAATGTGAAAATGTATTAGTTTTAAATAGAATTGTGTTCTTTTTTTTTTGGGGGGGGGGGGGGGGTGTCCATTGTGACCCAAAACGTGCTGGTTAAATCTAATGGAACTGCTTTGATTGGCACTCACGTCCGCCCTTTCTGATAAACACACAGAAGTATGATGGAACATGTTGCTGTTGATATGATCCACCCTGAGGGAAATGTTACAATTACACAAGAAAAGCTCAGAGCTGACCTTTAACCTTTAGAGTGCCTCCATCTCTGGCTGTTTTGGTCCTCGGAGACCCAGACTGATCTCTGTGGAGACCCTGCAGGCTAAAACCATTCGCAACCTCCTGGGTTTCAGCTTTTAGGGTCATTTTATGAACTGGTGTCACGTTTTTCAGGTTTGAGTGCAGGGTTTTTAACGTCTAATATTATTCAAATGACATTCATGAGCGTTTGCTCAAGGCAACCAAACTGCAAGCATGAAGACAGTAGATTTGACAATGTTTCGTAGGAGTGTAGTAATGTTATCAATCCATATTACAGTGTCAAGACCAGCCTTAAATCCACCATCTTCAACACGTTCTAGTTCTGTGTTTGCTGAAAGCAGAGGCTCAGGGTGACATTGGAAAGGAACTTTGTCTTCCATGCATCACATGCTCGTCAAGTGTTGCAGTGGCTGTAGATTAATGAGTGTGTAAGCTGATTATGCTGGGCTGTACATCATGTCTGTCTGCTGCTTTGGCTGTCCATAGCTCAGACCCACCCCAATATCTTATATCACTCCAGCATTTATCCATTCACTTCTCACTCTCTGGCATATTTTCAAGCTCCTGATCCAAGCCTAATCAAACCAGACAAATGGCATTATCTCACACACTCTTAGTGCAAGTTATGGTAGAGGCACATTCTCACTAAACTTACACTCTCAATGCACATTCGGGTGTACCTTCTCCAGAAGAAGTGATTATTTATGATCTTCAACAGGGTCAAACGATGTCTTTGCCTTTTTCTTTCCATACTGCATTCACTTAACACTTTAAAATGGTTTCAGTTTTTAGAACATCGATCCTAACACTAATATTAAGTAACCCCTGGGACTAGATAAATGTATTATATTTTGAAACAGCACCGGTGACTTCAGTGTTGTGCGTAAGCGGACCATTCCAGTAACAAAGGTGCAGTGAGTGTGTTGTAGACCTGGAATCCTCTCTCCCCTCCACCACTCTATCTGCAGTGTCAGCGACCAAGAGCATCAAACCTACTTATGGAGATACTATTAAAATAATTCTCTCCAGATTGCAAAAATGAAACTGTCTCTTTCTGCCTGACTATATAAAGTATGTGGAGCACACCTGTGATGTCACAGCAAAATACCCCAAGGAGAAATGTTTTCTCTCAAAGTTGTTTGTTTGTTTCATTCCGTGTTGTGCTACAACAGCCCTGAAGCTTGCATTTTTATCTCATGTGTCTGCATGCTTGCTCATAAATCTCTCTGCTTGTTTGCAGTATGGCCCGACTGTGGGCTTGAGGGTGATGGGCGCTTCTAATGGTAAGAGAAAGGGCAAAAGCTCAGCTTCCTTATGCCTGGAGACTTACAGGACTTTGTCAGGCTATTAATGCACTAGTTTTAGTATGGACTCAGGGTTTCCCTGTGAAAAGGACAAGTTGTTTCTTTTCAACAGGATTCTTGGATCCTATCTATATAGCTATTTTGCTATTCCGTTTTTTAGTGCCTCTTTCAGTTGCATTTAAACAGTAATTATGTGACATAGCCATGTTCAACATGTTATTTTCTTTTCTAAAGACACTTGGCTACTCAAATATGTAATCACTTGAGGTTTAGATGCTGTTTTGACCAAAATTTTACAAAGCACCTGTTGTATTTTGCATATTTGTCAATGTACAGCCTTAAAATCATATTCCCACCTTAGATATATTTGCACAGATTGTTAATATGGGGGGTCAGTTAGTTAAAAACATAAGCATTTTTGATGCTAATTTATTACATAGCATATTACTGTGGCAAAATAAATGATTAGCATCAGACGGACTTATTTTTCTTGATATTCTAAGCTCTGGGATGTATGACTGATAAAGCTCGCAGAGTCACCTGAAGATGATTTTTTTTGACAGTGTCTTGTCATATTGCAACAGGTTGCTTTAAAAATATCAAATAAAGGTTGAGTAATCAAGTAGTAAGATTTTAATATAAAAGTGGACTCACAGTGAAAATGGTCTTAACAAAAAAATGATTGCTGTTGAACCAACAGCGAAGCCTCAACGAATTGCTGCTTTAAATGAATTACATTTTGCCAGATGTTATGCCTAAACAAAGCCACGTGTGACTGGGTGTCACACGTCACAAACTAACAAACGAAAAACCCAATTGTAGTGTGGTGTTTATTTATTTATGAATTCATTTGTTTCCTCTCTCTCTTCTCATTTTAGAATCCTATCTAAACCACGGAACAAACACATGTAAATACTTTGTGGAAAAGTCAAATATGAATTGTTTACACCCACACAGAGTGATTGGTTGGCACCTAGTGTAGCCTTGCATTGCCCAGAGACAGGAAATATAGTTGTGCGTTTAATTAGTTACCCTTCTACTCAAACAACTATCTGTGGCATGTGAACAGCAAACTGAGCTTTGCACAGTCTTTGTCTGACTGCACTACAATATACAACTCCACTGTCCATGTTTTAATTTATGATGCTGTATTTGAAAGTTCAAGCACTAATTAAATGGACTGCAACTACTAATACACACTTTTTACAGCTCTGAATGCTCTAACTGCTGAGTGGTGTTGGTTGACTGTGTAAATTACACTTTTGCAGATGTCAGTGTGTGTGTGTGTGTGAGGAAGGATTAATCTTACTGGCGCATTATTGAACCTGTTCTGTAGCGTGAGAGAAACCGATAAATTGGGGCTGTCACAATGCCTCTGCACCTGCTCACCACAGTGCTGGAATTTAAACAGTAGCTCGGCTTCCTGTGTAGAGCACTAAAGCAGCCAGTGCAAAGAACCAGATTGAGAGGGGTTCTGTCTGTTTGATTTTGTGTGTGTTTGTGTATTAATTTGCAAGATTTCTTTGACAATGACAAGGATTTTTGTGGAGCTCTTGTGCTGTATTCAAAGCACCTAAGCTTCATGTGTGACTGTGTGTTGGCTACATCCACAAATGTAGGGTTGTTCTTATATGGCTGAAAGGTGTTACATTTAAGAGGATATTTGAATTTATACGGCATAGAGATGTGGCTATTGCTATTCAGGTCTTGGTTGGGCCATGTATGGCCTTAGCAATTCAGCATAGGAAAAATGGCACCGGTGACCTTGTCATGTACTGCGGCCTGCAGATGTAATATAAATGGAAGCACAGCTGCTGTGTGCTCTCTATAGCACCCCTGAATATGTATCTCTCCTCTAATGGCTATCTTGCTTTCTTTATGGTGCTGAAATCAATGGCTAAACAGTCCAGTGGACTGAATTAGCCTGCTGGCTCTATCTGATATGCTTTAACAAGCCCCCCACCGTGAATATTTCACTGCTGTGTGGCGGCAAAACAGCTGTAGAAATCAATGGCCACTCGTTACAGTCCCTCCAGCTCATACATACACAATGTCAGGAGCTGTTCTGCCATACAGGAGCAGTGCCGCTGGTTATAAAGCGTAGCCATTTTTCACAGTTATCATAATCAATACTAATGATCTCATTGGCTCTCGATGCCGCAGTCAAATCAAAGACTAGACCTAAATTTCTTGTTATTTAATGATCTTTCACAGATCTGGTCACAGACATCCAATATCTGATGAATCAAAGGTATTTAAGACGTTTATCATAGGCTGCATTAATAGCTCTACTTGTACTAGAAATATATCAAATATATCATTGAAATGTGCGCAGTCTGTGCTGCTATAAATTAGGATTTTATTTTTCAACTTTATATTATTTAATATTTTTTCATACTTTATTTATTTATTTATTTATTAAAATCAGAATGGTTTGAGTTGGTGACTATATATATTTTTTGGTGTAAACTACATATTCAGGAAAGATTTTGCAGGGAAATAAACCATTGTTCATCTTTTAAGCTATGAATTCAACTGCGTAGTTGTGGCCAAAAGGGGGAGCTTTTACTCTTGAAATGGCTCCAAGCTCCACTTCCAGTCTACCAGCTCTGTCCCTGACTCTAACCCACCCTTCTCTGCCTCCACCCTTAGTATTTCCTGCTCTTTCTTCATGTTTCTCGCTCATGAGCTGCCAATTTCCTCTTCATTCTAACCTCAGTTGTTTTACATTTGTCTTTCAGCCAGAATATGAAGTGGGTGAGATTAGAAAATGGCCTTGTGACATTCTAATGACTATGACAACAAGGTAATTTGATTGCATTAATAAAAATTGTAATCTTTATTTATTTGTGCGAATAGTTCCAGAGTTCACTAGTCACACGCAAAGCTGACACAGAGGGCAACAACATCTGTGTATCTGTGTCATTTCTTTCACTCAGCCAAATGTTAAACAGACAAAAACACAATGGTTCTTCGTTCCTTCAAGCGCTCGCTCCTTCTTCCCATGCTGTCCTTGCTCAGTGTGTCTCTTTTTTCTCGCACTGCTTCTCTTGTAGTTTCATCCCAGAGGTGAGAAGCTGACTCCTATAATTACCCAAGTGTCTGTGAAATGAATCATTGGGCTGCTGATTGAGCTGCATGATGGGAGACATCCATCCTCAGTGTGGCAGAGTGAACTCTCTCTCTCTTGCTCTCTATCTCTCTTTCTCTCACTCTCTCTCTCACACCCCTTTACTTACTCTTACCCTTTCAATGTGTTTTTCCATTCCTTCATCTCTCTTGCACTCACTCTCATGCTGTTGCTCTCATCTCTCTCTCTCTGCTGAAGTCACACTTGTCACACACCACATCTGCTCATGCCAAGGTTTGGCCATTAAAATGAACATTAACTCATCCTACACCTCTAATGTTAACGCTGCAGCTAGAGCAGTGTAATATGAACAGAGATTACATATAAATCAGTAGAATATCTATTACCCCCCTCCCCCTTGCTTTAATTTCATGGGGGGTGGGGTGGGGAGGCATAATCTGCCCAAATTGGATAATTTTTTGTGCAGTTTATGGACTAAGGACACTCAAGTGTAATTATTTTTATCTGAATTGTCTTAAACATGCATGATGGTTTCATTTCTAAAAGTTATTAATGTTTAATCACTCAGGCCTATCTGTAACCAAGCCATTATATGCACAGTGTGTGGTTTTGTTTCCCTTATAGCTATCCAAGCACAGCTGTTGTTTTCAAATGCAATAACAAGAAATGTCAGGCATGTATGCATCTGTGACAGTTTGCTGGATGACAAATGCCTCACTATCACATAAGCCTGCCTGTGCTCATGACTGTAAAATCTGCCCATGCTTATCTGTAGCTAAACGAATTAGCACAAAACCCTGAACTGTGCAGTGCTTAAGTTAACACTCCCCAGACTGTTTCGGTTTTGTCAGTAGCCACATTCCTCAGTGAAAACCACATTAAAACATTTTACTCTTGGTGCTATTACAGGGGCCCGTAGGCCCTGATGTCAGTGATTAGTTTTGTGAACTGAGTTAAGTAGTTTGTAATAGCATGTTGTGTTTAAACAAAGGTAGTGTTGTCTATTCTGATATTATCTGGTTTGATTTATAAACAAGTGAATTAACCCTATTAACAGATTTGTTTTGGGTTTGAATCCTGCTCTGGGTGACTATCTATGAGGAGTTTGGTGTGTTCTCCCTGTGTCCACATAGGTTTCCTCCGGGTGCTCTGGTTTCCTCCCACGGTCCAACAACACACATTGGTAGGTGGATTGGTGACTCAAGTGTCAATAGTTCTGAGTGTGTGTCGCCCTGCGAAGGACTCGAGCCACCATCAGCGTGTGTTGCCATCTTGCGCCCAGTGATTCCGGGTAAGCTCCGGATCCACCATGACCCTGAACTGGATAAGTGCTTACAGACAATGAATGAATGCTCAATTACAACATGTAATTATAATTCTAACAGTTCAAATACAATAATGCCAACATTTTCACCTCTATTTTGTCTTGGTGCCTTGCACTTGGGAGATCTCCTCTTTCACACAATACTACAAAACTGGTCTCCTGAGTCCCATGAAGCAACACTGCATCGTTTCAAACTGACAAACCCATCACTGGACAGCTCAGCACACTTGGAAGAGCATCTTATTATAACATTGTCGTATAGGCTGAGTGATGATTTGTCACAGCATGTATCTTCAAAATGTAATGTGTTTTGTGAATTATTTCAAAGAGAATATATGTAGCCAATTGCCCTCGCGAACATAGCCTTAGTTGTTCTACTAAAACTTTAAAGGAAACACTCAGGGCTGCTCATATGATGTAGACTTGTGTTTTGAGGTTGCAGTTCAGAGCAGCACTCAAAGATGAGTTCAGGGCCCAACTACAAAATAGGTTCAGCATCTTGCTCTCCCACACTCTGGGCATTCTGCTTTGATGAAGACAGTGTCATCCTACATCTCAGAACTGTCCAGAAGTGGTGATTGAGGACTGGATTAAGCTCTTTACTGAGGCTGCAAACTGAGTGAGTGTGTGGCAGAGGGCTGTTTTGACTGATGACAGTGAATGGAGGGACAACTTTGTGGTAATTGTGTAATTAGCTTTTCTTTAGTGACATCCTTGACAAAATACGACTGAACTTCATGATCATAAACAAACTGACATTCATAATACACACTACAGCAACGTGTAGAAAGGAATCATTTTAATATCAAAAGATTGTGGATTACTCAAAACCAAGTTAAAATTCAATACCAAAATGTCACATTCAAATTGGTAGTCTGACATTACTTTTGTAAACTCTTCTGGTGGCATCTGATTGAAGAGAGGAGACCAGTCTGAATGTGGTCTGATCTGAAATATGGTCGACTTGTATTTCATTTGGCTGTCTTCATATCTTTAGTTTTGAATAAATTTGTTGACTAAAAAGTTTGGTATGAGTTGTTCTACTAGATTTGACAGCATTTATTGGCCTGTTTAATGGCTAGGCTAATCAGAGTTCTCAGTGATTGTGTGATGTATCATGCATTACACAATATATCATAATGTAAATATCACAAGGCACAAAGCACCACTTGGTATTTTCAGACTTTTTGTCCAGTCCGAGCCAAATATTACATTCAAATTTGAATGTGCAGATTTCTAATACAACTATTGATGGTGTAACCACTGAATACTATATATTTGGCAGGTTTTGTGCTGATTTCATAGTTTATATTAACCAATGAGGCTACTATATTAACCAATTAGGCTATTATTTCTCCACATAATTAGCATTTAAACAGTTATGCTTTATACAGGTTTGGGGAAAACACAAGTTTATCAGCACAGACTGTGGTTATGGCAAAAACTGTAATGATCTAACATGACAGCGTAAAACTACTGCCTGTAACCGACTGTGGAGAATGGCAGCTCTTCACAGAACGAGAGTGAGTGCATTGGGATTGCAATATTATTACATCATGCGCTACTGTTACAGGTCCAGGTGGAGTGTCAGACTGTTCTGAGAAGACCATGATTAGTTCCCAGAGTAATACATTTCCCTTCAGAATTACTGCCACCCTTTGCAAAAATGAACAGGAAACTTTAAATTTAAAAATGTCTTTGTTATTTGTCTTGATCTTATTTTGAGATTTTTGAGGGAGATTCAATTCTTTTTTTTTCTTTTAAGAACCAAGATATAGAGAAACAAGCTTTTATTCAGCGGAGTACACTTTTAAATTCAAACACAATTAGAGATGGCCCCATCAGTTTTTAGGACAAATCATAGCACAGAGGTATAACACACACATTACACATATTTATAAGGCTTTACCCTCATATGTTAATGAAAGAATGTATAGTTTGTACAAATGCTGGAGAGTTATCTGGGCCTGAAGTCATCTGAGATGGATCAAAACACACTGGGAATGTCCTGTTGTCAGACCACACTTCACCTTGTTTTTAAGGGAAAATGGATGTCTCATTCTACATGCAGTAGGTGAAAAAGACAATCTAAAATTGAATGTATTTATTTCTATTAAATATTTATTTGAATGACCATATTACAGATTTCAGTTTCTATTGCAGTATATCAACCTTTCTGGAAATGGGGTTTGTAAATAATCTAATGCTTATATATAGGGTTTTTATTTATCTATTTATTTATTTATTGGGATGGAGTTGTCTGTTCGTCCATGTTTTTGACCAAACCTGAGAGTTGGCAGGCCCGGGACTTTCCCTACTGCGCTGTTGTATTTAATTTACTTCCAGAAGCTTGATGTATGGCTGATCGGAGAGTAGTTCTCCCCAGTCTACTGTGGGGGAGAAATTGAATGTGAGGCTGTGCTGTGACATCTGGGTGGCATTATTAGGATGTGTCTGTGTGCTGGAACAGTGTGATCACCTTTTGCAAATTTTTGTGTGGGCTTGCTTTCCTATCTCTCTCTCTCTCTCTCTCTCTCTCTCTATATATATATATATATATATATATACACACACACACACACACAAGAGACTAGAGCTAAGGTATATCAATATAGCAATGAATTCAGATTCAAATGGAATTCATATAGATATTACTCTACTCCTTCATTCGTTTAAACCAAGTACCTACATAGAATTCAACCTGCAAGAATCCTTAATTGCTAACTTAAATGGTTTTCTTGCAAAATAGTGTTTCCCCTTTAACTTCCATTGTTCTAAGTGAAGCATGCAGGATTATTCAGCATATCATTGCTGTCCATTTAAAAACATTTACTACATCATTTGAACACAACAGCTGTCCTTCACCTTGAGTGAAAATTCCATGATGAATGGACCAATAGAAATGCTTCAAAATGGAAAATTACATGGAATTAAACCTTTTTACATTGACTCCAATTGAAAGTTAAGGTTTGTCCCTTTTTCTGTTAAGTTACTGTTTTGGGAGATACATGTTTTAAATTGGGCAGTGATATTCAAAATCAGTTTTGGATGTTCTCGTTATCTGTATCGTCTTCACTCAACCCGCTTAACACACAAACTGTTTAGTTAATGGAAAGTATGTGATGATCTTCCAGTTTTGTTGGGTGCTTGTTGTCTCATCCCTTTTTACTCCATTTGAACCTACTTATTTTTATAAGATTCTTATTTAACTTATAAAATATTTAAATTAATTTATCATTTTTGGTTAAATGGAGAGGAACACTCTGTCCATTTATTCATTGTATGTAACACTTTATCTACTTTAGAGTCGTGGCATGTCTACGTCAGGAACACACCCTGGACAAGACACCAGTCCATCATTGGACTCTACACTCTCACATTCTTTCACACACTCACCACTATGGACACTTTTTCACAGCCAATCCACCTACAAACATGTGGGTCACCCTGGGGAAACCTATGGAGACATGAGAACACACCAAACTCCTCAGACACCAGAGGCAGGGTTCAAACACCAGACCCTGCATCTGCGACAGTGACACTACCTGTTGCCCCAGAAACGTTATATATTTAACTTCATTTCAATCCTGGAATAATTGGATCGCTTTAGTTTTCCATTGCTTTGATTTGATTTAACTTCAGTTTTACTCTGTTGCCATGCTCAGATTGTTCAGGATCAAATGATTGTTCATTTGCACATAAATGTCATATAAACAACCGTAATCATAACGCTTTAAATTTCTATATAACTTTGGCCTGTTCATTTTAGCGCCGACCTCACGAAATGAGACTCTATCGCCGTAGGAAATGGACTACATTTTTCACAAATGCAACTTTTATGAAACTATTATTACAAATATTGGCGGCTGGCCATTTATTATTCATCCAAGTTATTTATTCAGTCCATCCTTTTATGAGCTCTGATGTAGCATGGCCCCTCAAAGCTGAATGAACACAGTATCCCAGGCCACCCATAGTGTCACCTGTTTGGCTGCTCTCTTCACCCCCTCCTTATATAATAAATAAAAACTGCATTATTGCCTAAAAGAGAATTTATTTATATATTTACCCCCTCTCGTTTTTGTCCCTCTCTTTTTTTTGGAGGCCTGCCGCAGATTTATTGAATCTGGAAGAGGATGAGAAAATTTCCACCCGATAATAAAGTGCCACAGGTTGTTTTCCCTATGGGGCAGCATTCATTATTGCAGAGAAGGGTATTGTGGGTAAGGGGAGGGGGAGGAAAGGAGTGAGTGGCCTTGTGCAGCAGCTCTCTAACTGTAGGCTATAATTATGGCCCTGGCACTGACGGGCTGTGTGACGGGCGGCAGAGCTCCACCTGCATCGCTCTGCAGACGCCTTTATCTTTTGCTCATAGTGACACAGCCTCAGCCACACACCACTGCACTCAGAGCCTGTCTCTAAGCTGCTTTCATTTACATGCTTTTGGGAGAAGTGATGGGTGTGTGATGGTGGCAGAGGTGGTGTGTGTATGTGTATGTGCATATGTGACTGGTAAGTCTGTCTTTAAAAAGCAGTATTATGCATCTTGGCCTCTGTTTTATCTGCATTCCACCCAAAACCCTGTCATCCACAGTCTCTGCACATCTTGATGCATGTGTTATTTAGAAATAAAGAAAGAAATATTTGTATTTCTTTGTTTTAAATTCATTAATTCATTTATTTATTTTTAAATAATTAATTAATTTAATTCATAGCTCCTTATGTGTTATTAGTTACACATTTTCATACCGGTCATGGTCTATTATTATAGGCATATTATTTCTGAGTATATCCTGAACAATATGAAAACAAACTAAATTTGGGTCATTCTTGTAGACCTCAACAATAACCAGTGTATTGCAACTGCATAAATAGCTTTTATCTTAGCATTAGATATTTAAATGTATTAGTACATTTCTAGTATACATTTTAAACTATACATGTATTATATTTCTCATTTCCCCCTAATGTTATTCAGTTCCAGTTTAAATTTTAAAATTCTTTGTGCTCAGTTATTATGTTATAAATCATTTATTTATTTTTTTAAATTATACATTTTTTTTTTAATATGGCACAGTTTTCTGGAGTGTAATTTCTAACCATCTCTAGTTTTTAGTGGCAAGTAGACAGCAAGACATATATAGCTGATTACATTTGGCATTTCCATGTGTCTCCCACGTCTTTAGGGACCACGTGATTGGATTTTGTGACTTGAAGGCTATGGGACATACTAATCAATTCTTCACTGCGTTTGTTTTCATAGAAAAAATGTTCGGAGTTTGATGTGTATGGGCTGACACCAATGTTTAAATATTTCAGCTTTGATGGGATAGGCAAGCTACTTCTCTGCTGATGCAGTTTATTACTGTGTTTCTTTTGTGCTGTCGGAGCAAATGTTGGAATGGTTTAACACTCCCTCTAACATAGGGCTGGACATTAATTCAATATAAATATATATCACAATATAAAATGTTTCAATAACTATAATTTTTATACATATTTTCAATATTTCAATATATAATTTACAGCATCTGTCACTGACTGATGGTCGTTACAGGGCCCTGTTGCCGTTGCACTCACTTTTAAAGTAATTTTAAAAATATTAATATTGACAAAGCCAAGAGTTTTTTGTTTGATGTCATGTTGCTTTCAGTTCTTGGCAGATTTTCTTTGGCATTTTCATTGTTCATGTTGATAACGGTATTATATTGTATTGACTGAAACTATTTACTTATTTTTTATATAAATATTTGCTGTATTATAAAGCTCTACTCCAATGTGTTATGATATGATATGAATGACCATTAATTTATATATAGATTTTAAATGAAAATTAAAAAACTTCACATACTCTGGTTTTGAACCATGATTTGGACTCTCTTTCTTGCCTGCCATTTTATCACTTTCCAGACTGACAGGAAACACTGACTGCTCCAGATGGTTGTAGGATTTAATGCAAGCTATCCATGTTCCTGTTAGTACCCTTCATTCTTTTAAATAATGGAATCTGTAATTGGCAGAAATTGATATTTGAAATGCCAAATCCGGCCTTCATTAAAAAGGTGTCAGTGCCAATAATAAATACTCTAAAAAAGGAGGGGAGTGTTGGGGGTGATTAAAAGAAAAAGGTGCAGTTAAATGATGACTTTAATCTCATTCGTAGGACTGCGTTCTCTTTCTGAAAGCCATTACCTTGCTCAGAGTGGTGTGCACCTCTTTGTCTAGATGGGCACCAAATGAGCAGGGGTTCCTATTTTTCTTAATCGCAATATGAGTGCATTAATTTCCCTCGGCCCTGGTGACAGAACAGGGCGCTGGGAGGCGAGTTAATACAAAATGATCACATTTTCGCTCATAATCAATAGTGCTGGCTGACACTGGGCTCAGATTTCTCATCAGTGGCAGCCCATGAGGGAGAGTGATATGTGGCTACTGCCCCCACTCTAAGCTCCAACACACACGGAAATAGCATTTTTACTGAATGACCAGGGAAGCTATTGATAGTAAAGCTAAGGTAGTGTGCCAGGTGGCATACTTCTCCAATGCTAGATGCAAATATGTAAGCAAGAGCAGACTGGAAAATATAATCTGAAAAAATATAAAGGGGAAAAAATGTAATTTGCCCTGGGTGTGCTTACTCTTTTCCATTAAACTGTGTATGTTATAAAGTTTGTGTGTATATTCTCTTTGGGTGAGTGACTGGAGCTGAGAATTTTCTGGTTGGCCTAATTATACGTCCTCACAGGCCTAACAAAGCAGTCTGGCTTTAGGTGACTTAAGGTTATGAAAAGCATGTGCATTCAAGCAATCATTTTACAATATTGAATATGTGCAATTTAAACACTATAGTGACTCTTACTATTTCTTGCCACACACACACACACACACACACACACACAAACAAAGCTTCACTGGGCATAGGGAACAGGAGGTTAACCAATACAGGTCAGGCAGAGGCAAGTCTGTCAGCCTGACATGGCTGTCAGTCTTAACAGTTTACTTTCTGACACCAAACACTCCTGCATTTCTCCCCAGTTGAATCGTGAGGAAGTTAGGGAGGGAGCTGTAGAACAACAGAGCTGTCAAGAAGGGGCCGTAAGGCCAAAGGAGCATGTCTGCTACTCTCACTCTTATTCTCTTTATACCTCTTCCACTCTTTGTCATTCATATGCGGCACAACAGAGAAGTTTGTGTCGCATTGCAGAGCAATGCATCTGGATTTTTCAGACAACGTAGAGAACTACAATCATTAAAATATAAACCGTGATAAAGCTATTGCTCTATTCCTGCTCCATAGGTGGGTAATATTGATTATTTTGGCTCTTTTGGAGCACTTTAAGTGGTTTAAAGGAAATCTCCAAATTTGAGAGCCTGCTAACTGCGAAAGTAAACAACTCAAGTTACAAATGAGTTTCTGTGGTCATTCAACTTGCAGACAAGTTAACTTCAATCACAAACAATCATGTTTTCTTTTCCTCTCAATCATACTGTTTTCCTTAAACATCGAGCAGCTTCTGAACATAAACAAACCAGAGAACAGTGTGTCAACTCTAGACATCCCCTTATTCTAATAATAATGTTTAAATACAATTATTATTATATTTGATTGTTGATTATAATTCATTAAATTTGTGAGGAGTGTGGTATGTTCTCCCCGTGTCCGTGTGGGTTTCCTCCCACGGTCCAAATACACACGTTGGTAGGTGGATTGGCGACTCAAAAGTGTCCGTATGTGTGAGTGTGTGAGTGAATGTGTGTCACCCTGCCTTGCACCCAATGATTTAGGCACTAGACACACCGTGACCTTGAACTGGATAAGCGGTTACAGACAATGAATGAATGAATGAATGAATTCATTAAATACTATTTTACCAGTTGCAGTGAAAAAAAAATTGGCATTATATATTGACCATTGGTCTTCCTGCTCTTGAAATCAGCAGCTGCTATTATAAAACCAATATCGTTTGACCTCTACTTGTCTGTCCTTTAAATGCCATTTTGCAAATTAATCTGCAGCTGCTCAAATTTAGTAAAACTCTTCAATTAACTGCAACAGTATGGCTTAAAATAGCTTAAAATTGTTCCACTTAAGTATTATAGTGTCAATATCTTGAAAACAACATTTAAGCTAATGGGAAAAAACGGCCTTCAATGTACAGAATAAATATTCTCTGGAACTGAACTTTTACAGGAGGAGTTGAACATTGTACTGATGTGCCCATGTGTATACTAGAGTTATTTCTAATCTAATGGCCAGTCAGAAAAGATATTAGACAGTATGAGGCCACAGTCACAAATCAGCACAACACAGCTCAAACTGGAAATAGCTGTTGAAAGGAAGATTTCAATTTTCTTGCAGGTGCACTAAAATCCCACTAAGCACTGCCTCATTTATAAATCTATGAAGGTTTTCAGCATAGAAGTCCACTTCACTGAGCTGATTTAGAGTCTGCTGCCACTGTTTAAACATGGCGGGAATCCATCTCCTGTCTACTGTTCTCCTCTGGGCTCCTCTTGTTTTCTCACTCCCACAGCAGCTGCCAGTGCAGACACTTCAGTCTCTACTGGAACTCAATTTCCAATCAGAAACCTCATAGTTCAGCTAGTTTTGGCTCAGCACGGCTGAGTGACATGACATGCATTGTATTGGAGTCAATATAAATAAAAATAAAGGTTGTCTGAGTATATCTCAAGTTTTATTAATACTGAAATCATATTGAATAACTGCATACCCATAAGAGGCTCATAGGTGATTATGCTCTATTTTGAGACCACCAGATCAAATTCTTTTTAATGCTGGAAAAGTTGAGTGTAACTGACAAGTTTAGATATTTTGGAAGTTTAGAGAAACGGGATTGCGACCAGAAGGAAATTAGATTTCTATGACTTACAGTAAAATTAGGGATATGGGAATGAAGGAACATCTGTGTTGGGTCCAGAGCCTACCTGGAATCATTGGGCGCAAGGCAGGAATACACCCTGGAGGGGGCGCCAGTCCTTCACAGGGCGACACACATTCACACCTACGGACACTTTTGAGTCACCAATCGACCTACCAACGTATGTTTTTTGGACTGTGGGAGGAAACCGAAGCACCCGGAGGAAACCCACGCAGACACAGGGAGAAAACACCAGCTCCTCACCCGGAGTGGGAATCGAACCCAGAACCTCCAGGTCCCTGGAGCTGTGTGACTGCGACGCTACCTGCTGCACCACCATTGAAGTCATTAGTAAAAGACTCTTACTCTCTTTAGTAAAAGTGCTTTTGGACAAGCACTTCATGGCACTATTGGCAGTAAGTAGCTGCCCCAATAGCATTTTACAAGTGTGAATATTCATCTGTGTTTTGGAATGCATGCTCTTTAAGACCACTACAAATGACGTTTTTTCCACTTTTTACATGAATGTGTGATGTTGTATAGAAAATTAATAAAATAAGTAGTCAATGCCAGGGCTAAGAATTTCTGCTTTTAAACTGTGGTTCAGAATCAATCCCAAATATGTGTATTCAGACAGCCTGGGTTTCTTACTTAACCTGGTGAGGTGGGGCTTTCCAGCTTCATGTGAGCACTGGAGAGGTAGGTGAAGACTAAATTGCATGTTGATAGATCCTCGTGTACTGAATTAAGATTTTTAAATCGAAGCCCCTTTTATGCTAAGGGTCCTGAATGGTTTCTTCAGTTGCAGCAATGTTGGTTTAGATGGTTCTTTTAAAAAGTGCTTAGTGCTCAAATTTCACATTCCAGTGTAGGTGAATATGAATCTCATTCAGGATTTCGATTAATGACTTTTATTTATCTTTATCTTATCTGCTAAACATTTTAGCAGTCCCGGAATGTTTGACTCAGTTGTCAAATGCTGTTCACCCCTGTAATACGCATTTCAGTCATTTATAACTGCTGCCTAAATTGTAGTGAATTTACAATAGTCTCAAAATGAGGCTTAATATTAAAAAAACAAGCTCGTACCATCATCCCCAGTGAAAGTATTCAAATTGTTTAGTGCAGCCTTGGCAGTCAGTTTTGGTTAGATATTAGTCTTTTTATGCTTCACACAAAAACTAAGCTTTGGACCAGTTGGGATTTTGACATTGTAGGCATATTAAGTTGGCGCGTTTGTGTTATTTTCTGTTTGTTTGCATAATGTTGTTTACGCCATCACCATCCTGTCCCTCCCCCAGGCCCGACAGGTTGGGAGACAGGCTCCATTAGAGAGAAGGGAAAGATGGATGGAGGTACAGGAGAGGATTGGCGACGGATGGCAGGAGGGAGTTGTGAAGGAGAGAGAGAGAGAGAGGGAGCTAAAATGCTTGTAATTGACTGCACATCTGCAAAGAGTGGTGGTTGCCGGCTGATAGCAGTGTGCGCCCCCACAGGTCATTAGAAACACAGGCTCGCAACCATGGAACACAGCTAGCTGTGGCATAACCATGGTCATAAGCACCCTCACCCACTGCCCTCATCAGAGCACACTAATGAACACCTGACCTGTGCAGAGGCCTAGCCTTAATTACTGTTACTACAGAGTGGAAAAACAACTCATCCACAAAAGAACTATTCAGTTATGGATACAAATGGTCTGCACGCGATTGTTTTAAAACAGACAAATTAGCCCATTAGGCTGTAGTGTGGATTTGATGAAGTGTGATCATTTTCTTTGGAAGAGGAGATGAGGAAGTGATGTAGTGTACCGATGATCCTGAAGGGGAAGTGAGTTGGGGGGAGGGGGGGCACACACTCTCTTACTCGAGTTATGCTCATTTGCTGTTCCATTTTTTTTTCTCCCTCTCACTTTTGTATGGATTAATTGTTTTTCATATTGACTAACTGTTGTAAATGCCATTACATGGTGTCCAACATTGCATCAGCGAACAATTGACCTCTCTAGTCTCTCTGTTACTATTAACCTCATGTTTCATCATTGCAATTTTGTACTCTCCGTTAACCCAACCCATTCTTTCAGAGCACTGCATCTATCTCACATCAGGCCGAAATATTCCACCTAGCTTTCCTTTCCTTTCTCGGCTAAAATTATCACTGAGTAATAACTTTTGACTGAGTATTTCTAAATGAGCGAATGGAATGTACTGCCGCATACATGAGTGAACAAATAGATTAATTTGACGATACTAACCCAAGGTGAATTTTATAGTTTACATTTCTGTAATTCTGATCAAATCCAAACAACTGTTTTTCGTTTGTTGTTGGCTAGATATTTTCTTGTAGGATTTTCTTTAAAGTGATGGGACTGAGGAACAACTCTGTTTTAGGCTTTTGGCTTTTTGCAGATTTTAATCTGCTGTTTCAGTACCAGACAAGAACAGTGTACTGCAAGAGATATTCAGCTATTACTTCCAATAAATGTTACCATAAACCTAATGTAATATTGTGGGTTCTCTGTTTGTCTTCACGTCTGTTGACTTTTTGTCATGTTGTTGGAAAACTGTACATTCTGTTTCAGCATTCGTAACAAAATAACTACTCAGGACTTACTGGTTGATAAATTGTGACACTGAAGACTCCCAGAACATTTTCTGGATGGAAATATATCACAGTTAGAACACCCCTGTACTACAGCGGCACAACTGTAATTACGACAGTGTTCTACGACACTTAAACAGGAAAAAATATGCCTTTTTTTCACCTTTGAAAACAGCAATTTTAAAAAACATTAGTTCAAATTAGGGTTCATTTAACACTACCTCACGTTTACTGTACTGTGAAATCAATGAACTGAATAAATGAACATAATGTTTACATATGCTGAAAGACTATTAGTGTTTCCTTCACGTTTAGATGGCAGTGTTTGCTAAAAATTTCAGTGTTGATTCTGGGGAATGTGTTATCGAATAAAATGTTGACTACGTTAAAAGCTATATATCACTTAAAATATATACGGGCCGTGTTATTACAAGCATAAATTATAACTTTGGTGCTATTCTAGTCGGTACGACCTCACATCAATCAACAAAGAAAGTAGAAATTGCTTTTATACAACGGAAAATATAGTAAGAATCTTTTTAGGCCTTTTTCTGTGTAGTGTTGCTGCCTGTTGTTTTACATGCTTTTAATGTTGGTTATTTATTGAGAATACTAGTAATTTAATAATTTGGTATTTTAAAGGACACTCAAAGCTCTGGATTGCTGCATATTTTTATTTTTTTATTTTTTCCTCTCTTCCCCTGACTGAAGAATTAGGTCAGACTTGGTACATCAGCATCTCAAAGGAAGCAGGACCCACTAACACCAGAGCGCACTCTTTTATGAACTTGTTTAAAGCAAGTTTTCATTAAACAAACTTGGAATTAAGTTATAAATAAATCTTGAAAACAATTTTTTTTCTTGCACACAACACATTCATAGCCACTTGGTTCTACCTATTTGAAACTGTTTGCCTTGAAAATGTATTGTGCATATGATAACTTTAATTGACATCAGTGTCTGACTAATTAACGACATTCTAAAGGATTAGTAAACCAAGACTAACACTAGATTCTACAATATATTGATTAATTAAGAGTCTTTTTACAAAAATAATAATAATACATTTTTATACACATAATAGTTTTTTTACTTTTGGTACTTCAGCACATTTGAAGGCAAATGCTTTTGTAACTTTTCTCAAGTGGATGTCTAAAACAAGGACTGGAGTCATTTTTTTGCCTTGAGTTTTACTACATTTACTCAAGTACTTCCTCCACCACTGCTAAGGACAGCACTTGATCCTTTATGAATGGATACAAAATAACTAGCACAGATGTACTTTAACAGATAGGCTACCATGTACACTGGCAATGTGGATCTAGAAGGTAGCTGTTTCTAATAAAATGGTAAGGGAGTGTGTGTACTGAACAGGATTTAGTGCTAGTGAAGGAGCAGCAGTACACTGTGACAGCTGCTGTCCAGGCCTGCCTGAGTGTGTGCTTCACTCATGTTCCGTGGCATTTCAATTTGCCCGTGCTATGCTTCAGTGGTCCGAGTGTGGCAAGGGGCCATATCTACTGAGGCGAGCATGCTGGGCTGACAGTGGACTGAAGTGTGTATGTGTATACATCTGTATCCCTGTGTAAAATAGTGCCTGCATTAGAATTGTTGTAATTACTCCTTTAAAAAAGTCACCACTTCAAAAAATTATCCTTTTTTATCAAATGCCAGTGATAGCAGTTTCTATTTCTAATTCCACACAGTAGTTAATTTTTGTCGCATGATAATTCTAAACTGTAAAACTGAATGCTAATGCATTCGTCCTCTAAGGCATTTGAAGGACCACCACCACAGCATCTCAGACCTCCACTCAGGCATTGTCAGTGAATAGCTCAACATGATTAATTATTATATTAATGTTGACTGATTGATTCTGACCTTATATCTATACTCTGCATGTTTTAGGATAATTCTGTAAAGATCAATTTTATTGTCTAACTTTTCTTACAACTTGATTGTTAAAATAACTGGTAGATTAGTTCAGTGGAAGTGTAAAATTTGCCTAAACTAAACTTTTCGATAACTGGATGGCAGTAATGTTGTGTCCCATAGTAACGGTCTGATGCTAGTGATTTGAGCCTTAGTATTTAGACACAACTGCATGAAAACATACAATACACTTTGATTCTCTTGCCTTCCCTGTGTCTGTGGCTCTTCTCCTCACACTCACTGTCTTTGGAGAGAGCATCAGAATAATAGGTTCCCATATGTAGTCCTGGTGTTTGTGCGCTTGGAGCTGCAGAGTGTAGATAAAGGCCTGAGAGAGCTGAGGGATGAGCTGAACAGACTGTACCAATCACTGCATGCTTTATTGCCTTTGACGTGGTGGGGCCACACAGCCCTTTCCACATGCCTCTGCTTTCCTTTCCACGGAAAGGAAATTAGCCTAGGCTACATTAAAAGTTTGTTTGCTGAAAGTTCCATTTTTGGTCTTCTGGAACTGCAGGTGACTAATATTTGTTAACTTTTAGACCACACTGAATATGAGGTGGATGGGAAGTGCTTGATTTTCATTGCTCATTAATTAGCTAATTACATCTCCAACTGCCTTTTCTTCAGGGAGATGCTTTATTGACCAAGAGGCCATGTCTCCCAGCTGCTGTTTTGATGGCAAATATCAATCTTTCCCAAGAATCTCATTAAACCAGGAAGAATTGAATTGCTGTATTAATTTTAAAAATAAACATTAGATTGTTGCCACAGGATAAATCGATTTGCTTCAATAAGTTTTATATAATACTATAAGCCATATTCTGTGTATTAAACTGTAAACGGTGATCCAGCTTGGGCCTTATTGCTCCCATTTGTGGTTTATATATGATATTACAGCGACAGCATTGATGTACTTTCTGCTGTCTATTAAATTAAAAGTGCACACATTATACACATTATACAAAGCGCAAATATTATACTATATTATACTGAGTGGTGATATACACATGTAATAATTACAGCATAAAGTAGGACAAATTACATAATCTGTGTGGACTGGAAGCATGAACAGGGCTCAAACAAAGCACAGAAAAAAACATGGCTTTTTTGACACCACTTCTAGCAGTGACAACAATCAGTTAATTGAGCTATTTTAATGTGCACTAAAATGTGCACTTTTATTCATGCACATGGGATTGTTGATTATTATCTCTATGCTCAGTGTCAAGACTAAGTTAATGGAGCACCAACCTAAATCTTTAGGATGAGTTGCATACGTGGTCCATAATTCCTCATTTATAGAGTTTCACAAAGTATTGTAATGTGGAAAAAAGCTACATTTATTTATTTATTTGTTTATTTATTTATGCTTTATACAAATGATGCAAGTCTTGCCACCTGTTGAAATGAAATAGTACAATCTTCCTCATCTAATTTAATACACTAACATCCCATTCTGCAGTTTCTTTTACAGAATGCATCTAAATCCTTAGCACCATGGTTGGAAATGTAATTATTAGCTCTGTATCCATTTAACATGCTCCCGTCTCAACATGAACTTGGCCAAGATGTGCTGTTTGGGTCCCTTTGCCGTCTTGAGTGGGAAATCTAGTCTGGCTCAGCCTCCAGTAGCAGGATTAGCCACCCCAGTGTGCTACAGTGTCTGTCTCTTCCCCTGTGCCTGAGCTGTCTTCAGACAGAGAAACTGCTCAGCAAGGCTCCAAATGCGGATTCATTAATGTGCTAATGAACTATGACGAATTCCATCAGCTAATGCGCTCTGCTCAACTGCATAGATAGACCCTAGCGTGCACTGACCTGGGCCATCTGCCCTGTGCTGCATCCTCTGAGACAACTGGAGTAACACAGGGAACAAGGAGCAATCCGCATGTATCCTAAAACCTCTCGGTGACTGACAGCTTTCATCCTCCCTATATTTGAGTCAGTGATTGAAAGTGATTAAATGCACTTGGTCTTCATTGCCTTAAGAAGCATCAACATATTAGAAATTTTGTGTAGTTATTGAGACTTCTGTGTAATGTTCTTTAAACTGTTAGGTTAAAATTGCTATAATTGCTTCTGGTCATGGCCATGGTCAGAAAGGTGGATGATATAACTTTAAGAAAGATAATCTGTCTATTCCATTAGATATCATATTTAATATTAGATTGTGTTTTCTGAGTAGGGTCATTAAAAAGTGCCATTTAAAAGCCTAATGTAATGATCATGTTTCCTGAGGTTGTGTGTTGGTGATCTGAGGTGAGGTAGAAGCTCAGAGGACTTGTCCAGATAAAATGTAACATCCAAAATGTTTTGAGCCTGTAGCATGATACAAGCTGTGCAAGGCGTTAATTCACTTGCTCATCCAATGTATTGCCCCCTGCTGGAGCAACATTATAGAGGCAGGAGGAGGATGAAAAAGGCACCTGCTCCCCTGTAGAGCAGCATAGTCCTTAGGCAGAACAGTTTGGAGTTATAATGAAGTCAGTAAAGGGTCCATATCATAGGAAAGTGGATTTTTTTTCTTTCAGGATTATTAAACAATAGAAAACAAAAAAACACTATTTGGCCATTCTCAGCTTTACAAACATTAACAAAGCCCTTTGTAGTTCTACAATTAGACTGTAGTCAGTCTCTTTCTCTGATTTTTGAGGTGGATAATTCTCAGTGCTGCAGTGATGCTTGTGTAACTGTGGTGAGAGTGGATCAGACATAGCAGTGCGGCTAGAGTTTTTTTCTATTAGACACACTTATCATCTTGGTCCATTTTGTAGATGTAAAGTCACATACAGTAGTGCAGTGGTTCTTAATCTTTGTATCTCGCGACCCCCAGAAAAAACCTGGCAAAGTCTAGTACCTAATTTGACAGCTTTTTGATTGGTGGGCTATTTTCAGTCGCAAACATCACCACCAGGTCATTTGGCTGTAAATGATCCACTACTAAATTTTAGAGCAACAAATTGCTCCTCTATGGTCCGTGTAGCTGAGAGAACGGACAGTTAGTGTAGAAACAGGGTGGTGTTTATGTTAGGGTTAATTGTTGTAGACATATGTGTTTCAATTCAGAGATGGCTGTTGCGGTCATATTAGAAACAATATATATGTTTATTAGAGAGGGAAGTGAATGTTGTTTTGATTTACTCCCCTGTGAGAATTGGATATGGATATTATTCCTCCATCACTAGATGAATTCCGCTATTGCGACATGTTACTGGCGTGACTGGGTATAGAGCTGCTTTTGTAGTCACTTGACAAAGCTGTCCCTGAACCCTCAAAAACGACCCCCCCTCCCATTTGTCTGTGGAATATTTGTCCATTGTTATTGCCTATGGGTAATCTTCTTGGACCCCCAATCAAAGGTTTTGGGTGCCTGTCTGAACTTGGCATTTCATAAAGTGTCTTGATCCTCCATTATCAAGTCTGTTTGATTTTTGCTACAAGATAGTCTGCCTTGCACCCGTAGATCCATCTTAAACAAACTCACCAGGCTTAGCAACAAATCAATACACTCTGCAATCAATCGAAAGAGGCAAACCGCTTTTTTCCACATAACTTGTTCTTATGGGACAAAGAAAATCCATTTTCTCTCTTCTCTTTTATAACCACTTAATTATATTTGGTGAAATACTACTGACCCATTTTCTCTCCGATGGCCTGTGGGCTCAGAGTGCTTGTTTTCTCTTGTTTGTCTTGTAGGTTATTGGAAATGCTGTAAATTATTGTTTTGGTTTTGCATTCCTTTGGGGGCTGGCAGGCTTGATCAGCTGTGAGAGCAGCTGCATGTAAACAGCTTAAACCTGACAAAATAACCTGGCAATAACATTGTCAAAGAGAGAAAGCGGAAAACTAAAAGAGAAAATTGAAATCAAGATGGAGAAGATGGAAAACAGAGAAAGGAGGAGAATATAGTGAGGCAAAGCTGTATGTGCGGGTATGTGGTAGTGTTGGGTAAGTGTGTGGTTGGTGTGACTGCTCCGGTGTGAGATGAGCTCTGTGTCTGACAGCTGGATGAGTGCTGGTCAATTCTCCTGAGTTTACCTGTCACTCTGAGTTTACCCTCAGACTAAAACAGCCTCACTGTTCCCACTCCTATACGCTCACACTCCCTCTCTCTCTCTTAGTCCTCTCTCTGAATGTTTGGTGATGAAATCCACCATGTTGCTTAGAGAAAGCTTTGTGTGCAGTGATGGTCTCGCTGGGGAGGGCAAAGCAAACTTGGGGAGGGCCCATGTTTCTACAGGGCAGGACTATCTGCCAAACCAAGGGTGAATATGAGGCCTTGAGAACAGCACAAGCATGCAATGTGTGAAAGTGGGATAGCAGTGTTTCTCTACTTGATTTGTGAATAAGAACAATTTTGGCTATGCCTGCTCTTTTCTTTATTGCTGTATGTCATTAGATCTTCTATCCCTTTGCGGCACTGCAGAAATGATTTCAATCATTTCATTTGGACAGCGCTGGCACATGGTGCTGCACTCTACGCATCTTCCCCTGGAAGTCAGTTATCTGTCAGCGTTTCATTTTGCACTGTGCTAAAATGTAATGCTCCTACTTCAGATTTATACTTATCTGCATATTTTAATTTGCAGTTACCATTGTTCGGTCAAACCTAACATGTTAGAATAAATATCAATACAACAATTTGTGCTATGACACATTATTTTACTTGTAGTTGTCAATGTAGTATTTTGTACAGTCATAATGTTTACAGAACAAGGACAGACATTGTGTTGTTTTTACATAGTGTGTGTTTTTACAAGTGTGCTTAGAAACAGTTGTATGCATCACGTGCAATTATACATACACACAAACCTTGAAATACTGCTGTCAGATCCATAAATCATCGTCATTTTTCCCACAAAATATTGAAAATCTGAAATAGACTTCAAAGTATAAACTTAATATGAGTATAATGGCTTATTTTCTGGAAATATAGATTTACTATCTTGAAATAAGAAGGTATCAAGGTGTTATAAAATTCCAAGAATGACACATTATTTTTTCAGATATCAACCATTTACTTTAAGATTTTAAGCCAATATTTTGAGATAATTATCATTAGGGTAAAAGCAGACATTTAAGCCCCCCTTTCAGATTTAATGTCTATATTTAATTTGACTTTAAGATATAAAGTAAAAGATTTTAAGATTTAAGAACGTAATATTTCTGTATGTGGTCAAAATAAATTATATAATGCCTAGTCCATATTATATTTAGGCTTCCTGTATGATTTTGTAAATCTTTTATTTAGAAAGGAGCACATTGTGTGTTTTCACAATTAGTCACTGTTTTCAATAAGGTGTTCCTGGAATTATGAAGTTTTTTTGATTTGTAATGTTCATAATATATATATATATATATATATATATATATATATATATATATATATATATATATATATATATAATCTCACTGCAACTCTCGGACATTTGGACAGCAATTCGTATTGACCTGACCTGACATACATTAAACTACATACTGAGAATCTATATATTAGCATCAGCTAATCTGCACCATTTGCTTTCAGTGAGGAAATATGACAACAATCTACAGAAAATAGATATAATTAAATATATTTATATATGTTGTTAGTCAATAAATCATTAAGCCCATGCCAGACTTTTTACATATTTCATAAAATATCTTATTTTCAAGATGCTATGTTAGCATGCGCTAATACATATATTAGCAGTGAATATTTTTCAAAATAGCATGCATTTTCAATTGAGAGATTATTTTTTCATTTTCCCAACAGATATGTCAAAATATACATGTAAACAGATATTGATGGGCTTACTGTGTATTTTAGCAACATGAGGTCAGTATTTTTAGATCAGAGATAATTTGTTTCTATTTACATAAAAATGGAAATATTGATGTTATAGAATTTGGGTTTTTAATGCTTTGACGACATACCATATTGGACATACTGGACCCTCTGACTGAAAGTTAAATTGGTGTTGTTTTTTAAAATCTATACTGTGCAGTGAAAATTACACCTTTACCAGAACACCTGGATCTTTAATCTTTTATTAAAGGCAGTTTGACCTGATTAATCAGTTTATCACACTGGACAGTTGGCAGATGTTTGTAATATTTTGTTAAAGTTTTCATTATACTGTGATTTGATTTATATTAGGGGACCTGTAAATTACACATACAGAGAGAGGTTTTCATTTTCTTGCCTGACCCAAAGTCACAATTCGTCAGCTATGTCTCATGTAATCCTGTTTTGATTAATTATTGTTGTACGGGGGTGATATGTGAACAAACAATATACTTGCTTGTCATTTATCATAAGCATTCAGTTTGGGGACAGAGGTTCATATAGAAACATGGCTAATATTAATAATGTCAGTGTAAACACAATCAGTCACAGTAGTCCAGCTGTAAATATAAAATGAGTTATTATTCTCTCTCTCTCTCTCTCTCTCTCTCTCTCTCTCTCTCTCTCTCTCTCTCTCTCCCTCTCTCTCTCTCTTTCTTCCTCTTTCTCTGACATTCACATATACTGACTGGTTTCCATATGCATATACACCTGAAGAGTGGTGTTCTGTTGAAAAATGAAGGCATTGCTCAGCAACAATAAACCTTTTTGCATATTTCATGTTTTGATTTATGTGCTGTGCCTTCATGCACTGAAACATCAGCAGATGCATTGGACTTTACTATATAAGACCTACTGTATTCATAAAACACTTTTCATGCATATGCAGGATGTGCCCTGCCTACTTATCAGATGGAGTGTCAGTGGAATTTTAAAACTCATTTATGGAGGACGGTGGAAGATGGGTCCGTAGTAAACTCTTCAGTAGATATGGGGGTGATGTAGATAATGAAAGTGTGAATTTTAGTTCATGTCACACATACAGTATCAGGTGTCATGTTTTCTTTCTGTGCATTGTCCCAGGTGTGGCAGCCACCATAACTTACCCTTGATTAGTTTATTTTGTATGTGTGTGTAACCTTAGCTTTTAGTGTAGCTTTTAGAAACTTTAGCGCATATATTTTTGGTATGTATATATGTATACGCAAACACCACTTTTACTTTTTGTTTTTCAGCTACACAGAGCATCCTGTACTTCACTGGTCAGGACACCCAAAGGCCCAACACAGGTCCTTTGTACCAGGAGCAGGATCTGTTGGCAGACCGTGGGTATATAGGCAGTCTTACCACGTCTCCTCAATCAGATAGTGATCTATATTCCGTGATGGGAGATTGATTAGCCTCTGCTTACTCTGACCAGCACATAGCCACACAAGATGGATAAGCAAGTGTAGACCCTGTCATCATGTGCTCATTCCAGCAAAGCAATAACTTCTCCTCCCCCTTCTCCTTAGAAAACAAAGCCTGGCCTTTCCAAACAAGCTGGAAAATCCCAATTTTCCCCTCACTCTTTTTTGTCCTTCCAATATGAAGCCAGTGAAAGCGTATCTTAAGTATGTGACAAAGAGCAGTCTTTTGGTGTGTGCGCCAGTGGAGAAAAAACTCGGCCAAACAAACACACACAAACACATTTCTGTCCTTTTATTTATTCGTTTTGGCCATGATGTTGGCTCGATCAAACCCCTTGTTATTTGGGTATTTGGGTGCGCTGGTGGGTTGGTGGGACGTTAATCTTGCAGGAACAGCTGTGTGTGGAGGATTAGGCGACGATGGAGAGGGGCTAAAAAGAGAGACTCTCAGAAATAAACACCAAAAGTCCAGCACAGAGGACCTGGCAAGAGCCGCCATCCACTCAATCATTATCACTCTTCGGCAGCAGCAGTCAGCTATCGCATTATATTCAAATCAATTCACTGATGAGGTCTTCCACGAAGACACTAAATTAAACCCTGGGTTTGTGCACTACCTTTCACTGTCCTTTACCTCTCGAACATTCCCACTGATTGCAGGGATTTTTCCTTTGGCCATTCAAAGAATTTCAGCTTGAATTTAGTGTAGTTTATACCTTGTTGACTTTAGTTAATTCTTGCTGTTTACTTATAAACATCACATATTATGGCGACATTTAAAATCACTAAAGTGGCTAGCTGTGTTTTGGCCAGCACCAGATCTGTTATAACTCACTCTATTCCGCTCTCAAGAACCGTGAGATTGAGACAATTCTGATTCAATTGTGTCTCTCTCTCTCTGTGTCAGTCACTTGTGCCTTGAATTTGCTCTAAAGAAAGTGCATTGTTTTTGAAATATGTGCCATCGTCCCCTGTACTGTGTTTTTAATAATAGTTTCTAGCTGGTCTTTTTTGTCAGCGTTAGGATGAACATGGATTCATAATTTTCAGTTGATATCTCTTGCATTATTGAAAGACTTGGCCCACAATGTTGAAGTCCTGCTTTTGTAGGCTAATTGTAGACTGTCCAGAATGTGCATTTTTATGGTCATATGTGTTCCATTTTAAAATTTTTGACATTTATCAGTTTTTATTTCCTTTACACATTCTTCCAGACAGACATGTATAACGTGTGGTACACATTTTAAATCATTTTTAAACCACCATCTATAATGGCCAAAGTCAAGATCATCAATTATCTGATTTGTATGTTTATTTTATTTTTATTTTCTGGTCTTCGAAATAGTTTTTGACTATTCGACATTGTTCCAAACCCAGATATCTTGGTCTGACTGTGCAATGCTTGTTTGCTTTTTTATTTTTTTGAATAAAGGGAAAAAGTTAGGGACATCCAACTAAACACAAGATATCACAGCAACCACCTTACTCAACTTGTCAAACCATAGCAGCCAAATATCTAACACACGGGACACCTTAACAACCACCTGAAATACTTAAGTTACCATATTAGCAGAGACCTGGAACTTATTACCAACCGCATGGGACACCATAGCAATTGCTCAACCACTAAAACTTTAGCAGCTCCATATGAACCAACACACACATTAGCAACAAAATGAGATGCCGTATCAGCCACATAAAAGTGGCTGATACACAGAGTACAGTGCAACAGCAACACCTGGGAACCCCCCAGAAATGCTTTTCTCTAGTTAAATCTGATTCTCAAGGACAAACACTCTTGGGTTAGCAAAACTTATTTTATATAATCACATAGGAAGACTGATTTATACTTTTATCTTTTATTTTGTGACATCTGTTGACAATGTTGCTTTCTAAACACAGGGTTTAACCAACATATCACACATATCTAATTCTTAAGCTCCTTTTGGCCTTTCATCCTAGAAAGGCTGTGTGTGGTTAGTGTGCATTACATGGGTAATCTCCTCAGCTCATGTATATATTGGTGGGAAATCAATGCGTTAGCCAGGATCAAAATGTTAAATGTCCTTGTAAGGTATTGGACTGACAAATCAAATGCTGTAGGAAATGGTATGTGTGTAGTTCATCGTGGTGCGAAAGACACTTTGCTCCTTGGTTGGCATGGTGACCTTTGAAGACTTTAATGGGATGTCAAAGTGTGTGTGTGTGTGTGTGTGTGTCTGTAAGGGTGGGGGGTGGTCATCTCACACTTGTGCTGACATGTGCAACAACAAGAATGCCAAACATATGTATGTCTATGTTTGCAAAGACTGGCAAGGTCTGAGTATGATGTGAATGGATGTGTGTATATTGCAGCTAGTGTCAGTGTTTGTGATGTACACCCTTCAACAATGTGTACAAATGTGTTTTTGCTAATTCAAGGACATAAAATATGAGCCGTAACTTTAAGGCAACTCACATAAGGCCACGCATTCATTCATTCATTATCCACGGCCCTATTGAAGTAGAATAATGTGGCTTTTGGATGCTATTCTCCATCAGACATCTGCATACTTGCCACAGCAGACAAGGAACATCCATCCATCCATCCATCCATCCATTATCTGCAACCGCTTATCCAGTTCAGGGTCGCGGTGGGTCCAGAACCTACCTGGAATCATTGGGCACAGTGCGGGAATACACCCTGGAGGGGGCGCCAGTCCTTCACAGGGCAACACACACACTCACACACACACACATACGGACACTTTTGAGTCATCAATCCACCTACCAACGTGTGTTTTTGGACCGTGGGAGGAAACCGGAGCACCCGGAGGAAACCCACGCAGACACGGGGAGAACACACCACACTCCTCACAGACAGTCACCCGGAGCAGGAATCGAACCCACAACCTCCAGGCCCCTGGAGCTGTGTGACTACGACACTACCTGCTGCCGCCCAGACAAGGAACAATAAATGTGAAATAAAATATAACATGATGATAAATAAAATTTGGTAACATCTGTGCTGACATCACAAAAACTACACACTACATTTTTTAACTTTCTTTGTCCTGGATTGGAGGGCTTCCAAACTAGAAATGGAAATGCGTCTGCAAGGCCGTGGTTGTCCTGCTGTTAGTACAGACACTTTCCCTGATTAATGAGGTGTGTGGTTGTGATTAACACAGCTCTGATTGCACTGTCAGTCTTCCAAATGGGCCGTGATCCACTACTCAACCTCAGGTCGGCCTGTTTCCTGCAGCCCACCATGGAGACACTTCTGTCCATCTACTGCACTTACTCATCATTATGGTCTGAATGGCCCTCACTAAATCTCCTTGTGAAGGTGTGGAAATGGACATGAGCTGAGCCCACTGGTGCTGTCCCCGAGGTAGTGGCCCGTTTTTGACCGTCGGCAGCCTGGACATGGGTCAGGGGTCAGAATTACTCTTATTCACCATATTTTCATATCATCTGATTAATATCTTGGCTGTGACAGCAAGGTCTCCTAAGAGGCACTTGTGGATGTAGAATTTTGATGAACAGTTGTGGAGTCTTGGTTTGATTCTCATTTAAACGATACTTTGACCGCTGTAGGTTTAATGTTATTGTCGTACATTTTACATTACATAATATCTGCATTTAATTTCATTTAGCTAATAATACATTACAGGCATTTTTGGAATAAGTCTTTAAATTATGGCATGTGCCATAATTTTAGATTTGTTTTAGATGTTTTTTCTTAGGTTTTTTAGATGTTTTGTTTCTACCTCCTGGCAAAATAAGAGGAAGGGTTTTTTTTTATCCTCTCCTTACATCATAGGATTAAGCACAACAGTATAAATACTATATATCCAATTCAATGATAATGAAACCTCTCTTGGTGTCGCCTGAAAATTCCACGAGTCCACGTATTGTCAAAAATATTTAACACTTGTTGGAATGAGCTGAAATTGAGAAATAGGGTGCACACACTAGTATTTTAAATATTTGCTAAAGAAGGTTGGACTAGTTGAAAACTTGGAAAAGCAGAAAATCTGAAATTCTCTACAATATTTAGATTTATTTTTCTCATTTTTTTATTGTAAACAAAGAATGGAGTCTTATACCAAGTGCACTTACACACTGTGTGGTTCTTTTCCTGTAATCCATGCACTATTGATTAGACGTCCTTTCTGCTGATCCTCATCTTTAAACACCCAAGTGCTTGACCTCATTATTTGCAAATTCATCAAAATGATGATGTAGCCCTGGTGGATTTGTCCTCTATCAAAACAGCATACTTGTTTCACTCATCTTTGATGACCCTTTGACCTCCAGCGAGGCTTTCCTTTCATTTTCTCTCTCCACAACCATCTACTATTCAGCTTGTCACAAGCAGCTCCTGTCTGCATCCTGTTAATGTATACCTTCATGTTACTTACTGTTATAGTTCAATTACCTCAGTTAATAAATGAATTTCTCTATCGGTGCTGTATGCTGCGACTCAAGAACATACATTTTTAATGTATAATTGATCCATTTCAAATTCCCTGAGGAGAATCAATCACGGCTGATCGATACAATGCAATATGCCTGTGGTCCTCTGTGTTAGATGTGTTTTATCAAACATATGAACTTTCATCTCCTTGGCTGCTGTGCTCCCAGCTTGGGAACTTAATGCATTGCAATGTAACACTACTGCAGCTGATTATTGACCATTGTAAATGATGATTACAGCAATGTGCCATACAGTAGGGCTCATCTAAAGATGGGTAAACATGATACATACACCCACCTCACCTTGACTATCAGCAGTGTGTGGCAGCCCATTAGTCATCTTGAACAGATTCATTTCCAGGAGCATCAAATCTTTGAAGTTCCAGAGGAAAAAAAGAAAAAATCCTGTCTCTGGCCTTGGTTACTGTTATTCTTTAAACATTTATAGGTAAAGCAACCTTTCATGACTATTTTAAACCAATCATTCTTGCCCCAAAACCCTGGGCGATCATGACCTCTCTGTCGTCTCTGTGCCATACCCTGCCAATGGATGTTTCATTCTTGCCATATTTATTAAAGGTGAGAGTCTTCATATTTCCAGCGCAGCAGTTTATTAAAAGTTTGGCATGTTAAATCACAAGTGTCCTCAGTTCCCCCCAGACAGACTGCCTTTTCTATATCTTTGGACTCCTCATCCTTGCCTTTCCCCCCCAACCTTCACTGGGGCTTGGAAAGTGTCTGAGAACTGTCACCACTGTCAGCTTGGCCTGAGAGGTGGAGGGAACTTGTCATCCTGATGAAATTCCAGAATGTATTTTTAAAGCTCCTGTCTTTGAGGCTGACACTAGCGCTCCTCCCCTGGTAGATATAATGCCCCGGACAGACTCCCTGGGTGTTGCTTTTGAACACAATGCCAGGCTGTGCAGCTTTAATCATGTCTGAAATTTTGGTCAAAACCTGCATGCAGCCTGAGTGCACGAGAGCAAGCAATCCCCCCGTTCCAGTGTGACCCAACAGCATCAAGTCCAGGATCCAAACCTGACTGTATCATGAAAAGATTAAGTTCACATCCAGAGGTAAACCAGCTGTCAGAAAGTGAATACTTATAGTAATATGTCTGTAGAGATTTAAAATATTGTAGCAAAGACGACAGCCGTTCAGATCAGCTCTGAGCAAAAGAAATATAAAAAGCATCATAATAGCTTAATCATTAGACCTGTCAGTACTATACTTGTCTGATTGCAATTATTTGAGCTTGTTGCAATTATTTTCCACAGGTGTTAGCTTCAATTATTTCTTGATGTCAACAGAATGTAAATTTGGTTAATTTGTGTCTGTTACGCAAAGTATATGTAAATAAATTTTGCAAAAAAAACCACTGGGCCATGCCATAGTTCAAACAAAACCGTTTACTACAGAACGATCTAAACTCGTGCTGTTACAGCATTTAGAGGTAGCTGTGGATAAGGTTTATGTGAGCTTGAGCTGTTTGTTAGAAATATGGACATTGGTCAATCTTGCTATTTTTATTATTATAGTTATTTATTTAGTGCACACAATGTTACAAATTGTTAAAGTTGTTTATATGGCAGTAATGTTGAAGGCTACATTCATTCAAGTCTTTAACTGCTTATCCAGTTCAGGGTCGCGGTGGGTCCGGAGCCTACCCGGAATCACTGGAGGAACACACTCTGGAGTCCTTCGCAGGGTGACACACACACACACATTCACTCACACCTACGGACACTTTTGAGTCACCAATCCACCTACCAATGTGTGTTTTCAGACTGTGAGAGGAAACCCACGCAGACACAGGGAGAACACACCAAATTTCTCACAGACAGTCACCCAGAGCGGGACTCGAACCCACCACCCCATGCCCCTGGAGCTGTGTGACTGTGACACTACCTCCTGCACCACCCTAATTTGCTGACCTTTGTGATCTAGAAATAAGATTTACATTATTTTTTAATTTAGATGTTATCAGACCTGCGCAGCAAGTTCCAGCTTTTAGTGTATTCTTCCCAGAAGCGTAGAAGCAGTTACTACAACAGAAATATATTTGGTTTCAGAAGGAATACTGATTGAGCAGATATCTACCATACATTTTAACAGCATTTAAGAGGGGTTACTGGTTCAGATGCTCAGCTCTCATTGTACCTCAGCTAAACCAAGTCAAGCGAGCTTTCGTCTCTGCTGAGTGAAACTGAGAGAAAGCTTCCCACTCAGAGTTATTGAGTCTCATCAGCAGAAGCCTCTGAGAGGCATTTCACCGGCTAACATGAAAAGCGATCCTATTTTCAGAGAGCGAGGAAGAGGGAGAGAGCAGAAATATTTCATTAAGAGGCATCTGACTCCAGTCTGAGTGCCGCTCTCAGCCCCATATCCCACAGAAGCCATATTTTGAGTTGGTTATGGGGTCATAAATTACCTATTGACTGCCTCATTATGCTCATTCGTTTTTTGCGATGATCAAAAGTGCTATTGAAGTGTCAGGCAGGCTTGAGTCTGCGTTGAGACCAGGTACAGTGAGATGAGGAGGCTTAGTACCTCAGCAGAAGAGGAAGCCTGGGAGAAGGTGGTGGTCCTCAGTGTGCTGCTGAAATGTCTGCTCTCGCCAACAGAAATGATTCAATAGTGAGTTACTTTCAGGCTTGTCGTGAATTCCAGATGATGTCACCTGGACTCATTTGGCTGTCACGGTTGGGCAGGACAGACAAGGGAGTTGGACGTAAACGCAAGGAATCTTTTATTTAACAGGATCAAAAACAAAACAAACACGAGCAAGCAGTTTCACAAACTAACCACACGAACGAAACAGGAACAGACAGACAACCGAGAACAGTGGAGAAGCAGAGAAAGAGAAACACACATCTACACACACAAGAACCGTCAAGGGAACACTGAAACAAAGGGACTATATATACAGAGCACTGACAAGGAACACCTGGGGACAATAACGAGAGGGCAGGACTACAAAGGAGACACTGATGAGAGGGCGGAGCTAAGGCAGGACTAGGGCAGAGACAATAACAACAACCAGAGCCATGTGCTACATGAGCACATGGTGAGGAAAACAGACAGGACGTTACATCGGCTTCTATTGTGGAATCTGGCCTCAGTCTCAAGGTGTATTTTCTTGTGTCACTAACAAAAATGGTAGTTATTTCTTAATTTATTTTTAAGGGGAAAAAACACAAATGATGTCACTCTTTTTCAATGAGATCCCATCTAATCAGTCTAGCAGGTAGTCTACCTCTGAAAGTGTAATTTAAGACGTGCACATTTTGCACTTTGGATATATTTAAGATTTATTGCACTGATGTTTTTACATAAGTAAAGTGTGTTTTATTCATGTACACATATAAATCTGGTAACTTTTAAAACATATTTCATTATTTATAAAAGATGCACCCCATCAGTATTATTGGGTATTTGCTTTATAAAAATATTGGTTAAATATTTAGGTTTATATTGGTTAAATGTTTAGGTTTGAAATTTGAAACTAATATTTTAGAACATTATGAGTAAACAAAATTAAGACTATTTCATTCATTTTACTGTTTTTAGTTCCCTATATATACATTTGTCTAGTGTTTGATCATAAAACAATTCACAAAAGAGTTCACATAACCTAACTTTTCTCAGTTGTAAAAAATTAAATAAAAAAAAAACATGAAAAAGAAATCTACAGATAAATTAGATAAACCCTGATATGTAATCGTGCAGGGTTACTACCATCCCTTAAACTTCAGTCATTCATTCATTCATTCATTCATTATCTGTAGCCCTTATCCAGTTCAGGGTTGCGGTGGGTCCAGAGCCTACCTGGAATCATTGGGCGCTTTGCAGGAATACATACTGGAGGGGGCGCCAGTCCTTCACAGGGCAACACTCACACTTTCACACATACAGACACTTTTGAGTTGCCAATCCACCTAGCAACGTGTGTTTTTGGACTGTGGGAAGAGCTCCTTACAGACAGTCACCCGGAGGAAACCCACACAGACACAGGGAGAACACACCACACTTCTCACAGACAGTCACCCGGAGGAAACCCACGCAGACACAGGGAGAACACACCACACTCCTCACAGACAGTCACCCGGAGGAAACCCGCACAGACACAGGGAGAACACACCACACTCCTCACAGACAGTCACCCGGAGGAAACCCACGCAGACACAGGGAGAACACACCACACTCCTTACAGACAGTCACCCGGAGGAAACCCACGCAGACACAGGGAGAACACACCACACTCCTCAAAGACAGTCACCCGGAACAGGAATCGAACCCACAACCTCCAGGCCTCTGGAGCTGTGTGACTGCAACACTACCTGTTGCGCCACCATGCCACCATACTTTAAATCGTATTGCTGTCCACCTGTTTAGAAGCAGTGGAGCATGTTGTCATTAGAGCATGATGTCAGCATGAAGACTAGCCTTTCCTTAAACATGCCTAAAGCTCTTTGTTTGCAGAAAACCCTGCTTTTATTATCATAATACCATGCAGCTTCTCACCCAGCACCCGGCGGAATACTTCATTTGCAGCATGCTCCACAAATATAATGTCAACACAGTTGTTGGAAAATAGTTTTTTTTACCAAGATCGAAAGGAGTTTGTGTGTGTGGGCCACGATTGTATTCCACCGGAGAGTGAGAGCGAGGCAGAAGGAGTGGTGAGCAGGGACTGCAGGAAGTCATTAGACACGTCCGTTAATTGAATGTGCGAGATGGAGCGTGTCGCGTGCTTGTCTGAGGAGTAGACGACCTTGAGTGCAGAAGCAGGCCTTAATTAGCACGCGCTCAGGTGAACCCCTTCAAGCCAAATGAGGAGGAGAAACCCGCCCCTCCATTCCTAATGGAGACTCCGCTGACAATCAGGCTCTCTCTCTCACTTTCATGAACTCAGCCACTCACGATTCCAGTTAATGAGTTTTCAGTTTTGGAGGAACTCAATGATAACTTTTTCCTAAACATTTCCTTTGCTGCAATGGCATGTCATTAAGCTGCAACACTCCATAGACCTGACTTGTTATTAACTCTCTAACTCACTGTACTTATCCATGCTGAAAATGTAACATCATTGTTCAGTTACAGGGCGGCACGGTGGCGCAGCAGGTAGTGTCACATAGCTCCAGGGGCCTGGAGGTTGTGGGTTCGATTCCCGCTCCGGGTGACTGTCTGTGAGGAGTTGGTGTGTTCTCCCTGTGTCCGCGTGGGTTTCCTCCGGGTGCTCCGGTTTCGTCCCACAGTCCAAAAACACACGTTGCAGGTGGATTGGCGACTCGAAAGTGTCCGTAGGTGTGAGTGTGAATGTGTGTGTCTGTGTTGCCTTGTGAAGGACTGGCGTCCCCTCCAGGATGTATTCCTGCCTTGCGCCCGATGATTCCAGGTAGGCTCTGGACCCCCTGCGACCCTAAAATTGGATAAGCGGTTACAGATAATGGATGGATGGATGTTCAGTTACACTGGAAAGGACTGTTCTGAGTTCTGATCATTTAGATACTGATGGACAGGTCAGTGTTTTGTCAGCTGATCTTGATTGCTGATAGACCTGAACCAAAAAGACCCTAAAAGACTAAGGCAGGGTAGCATTTGAACTAATTTGGTCAAATGCATTCAACATGAGATTCATGTCTGGGCCCTGGGCTGTTTCTGGACCACTTTTGCCTGTGATACCCAAGGCCAGTTTTTTTCTGCATGCTTTTGATCTATTCTTTGATAATCTTAACATAGTTCTTTCTCCTAAAACACTAACATTGACATGGTTTTCTTGACTATTTTGACTATTTATTGAAAAACCCTCAAAACTCTGTTCCCTGCTTCTTGCTGTTGAATGCTTTACCTTTCTTTTGACAAATGATCATCCCGATGTCCAACCATTCAATATTTTCCCTATCAGGCCACACAATTGACCAAAAGTTTTAATTTCATTCATTCATTTACTGTCTGTAACCCTTATCCAGTTCAGGGTCACGGTGGGTCCAGAGCCTACCCAAATTCACTGGGCGCAAGGTGGGAACACACTCTGAAGTGGGTGCCAGTCCTTCGCAGGGCGACACACACATTCACTCATACACTCACACACCTATGGCCACTTTTGAGTGACCAATATACCTACGAGCATGTGTTTTTTTTTTTTTACTCTGGGAGGAAACCAGAGCACCCAGAGGAAACCCAAGCAGACTTTTTTTTCCCCACAGGCAATGTGATCTTAAACAGGACAGGTGGAGTAGTTCATCAGCATCCCTGGAGACCAGACCTGTTCTTTGTCTGCCCTGATGTCTGTGCCAGAATTGCGCAGACACCTTAGGATGGCCTTGGAGATGCTTGAACTTTCTTGGCATCTTGCACTACCATTCTTGACAGCATTGGGTCACCCTAGGGTTTCTACCATGTATTTGGACATTTTTCAGTGTGGACCACTTTGATTATACTTGGTACTGCAGCCGCGGCCAGTTGAAAATGGCTTTATAAACTTGCCCTGTCTTGTGAGCAGACATATTGCGCAACTCAAGGCCCTCACTGTAGCCATGACTTGAATTTGACTAATATCTGACCAGAAGTCTAGTGCATTAGCTGTTCTGAATGTATAATTGAGCATGGTTGAAATGACCAGGCCCGCTTGGAATTCTTGTGACTTTGCAGCAATTTTAAAAGGAACTGCATAACATAGGATATAGTATGTTTAGTAAAATGTTAAAACTGATCATGAACACCTAGCACAATGTCTTGACATTTTTTTGTCACTTTTTTTACTGCCAAAAGTAACAAAGTCAAATATAAAATCTAGAAGAAAGTTTCTATTGCAGCGTTTACTGACATAAAAAGTGCTTGCCAAACCACAGTAGTACTTAAGCTCACATGCAGAGATGTTTGGTGGGATTTGTTAGTTGTTTCTCACAGTATGCGGTTTGTTCCCATTCTATCTTCCTAGCTCATTTGCTTTACTTCTGTCTGACAGTAAAAGTTCAATTCAAATCCAAAAAGTTTGATTCAAAACAAATCCAAATCCTCTTTCATCTTTGAGTGATGATGTAATATCTTCACTTAGACACCAAAAGCACTTTGATCTGTTTGCATGAGCAGGTTCTGCAGTCATGCACCTGAATGGCAGTATTCAGTATTCAGCTTGTCTGGGACTGAGTGGCCTGCTGAGTCTGCTGGAGACTTTCACTCTGACAGTGTCCTGCATTGTAGGGTGGAGTGCTCCAGTCAAATGTGATAACGGACATTTCACTGTAATAATCAATTAATTATGCCTGCTCCCGCACCACCTGTCTTTATTTTTTAACAAATATTGTTCATGGGCTGATGCAAGAATGAGGCCAGCTGAGAGAACGCTCATTGCACCATATTGAGGGGAATACACAAAGCTCAGAAGCTTCATGAGAAGTTTGTTCTTCACATAACAGGCTAGAGCCTCTTTCAAGGTATATACCTTGCAGTACCCTCTTCAGACATATATTTTGTTTGGGTGCAGTCCATGAGACTTTGACAAGCAGTAATTGCATATTGTCATAGTCCACTCATAAATATGCATCTCCATTTTTGACATTTTGTTAATTGACTACTTCATTGGAACACTGCAGCTATACTTCACATTGTGTGAAAATTTAGTAAAGAATGGACCTATAGAAATGCTCAATGCGTACTTGGAATAAAGCCTTTATACACTGATATCCACTGAAAGGGTTTTTTTCCCTTCTGTAACACTACTACTTTTGGAGTTACATGTTTTACATTGGGCAGCAATGATATATACCCCATTCTACAGAAAAGGGTTAAAAGCACCTCCTAGATCTAAAGCTGCATAAGGAGCTGTTCTGAAGGCATTTCTATAGGTCACTGCTTTGGCATGTTGCTCCTCTCATTAAAAAGTATTACTATCTTCGATCTCCACATTTATATAGTCAGTGTAGCTTGCTTTATAAGCTTTTAAGTTTTGATACAAACAAGGTGAACTGCTCTGCCACCGCCATTATGTTTATGTTTGGTCTGCAATCATGACAACTGAGCTCTGATTGGTCGGCCTGATTTTAACACATCCATTTGAAGCAGAAAATAGAACAGGTTCTAATTGAAAAATCAGTGTGGCGTTGCAGTCTGTCAGTTTTGGACTCGGTGTGAAAGACACTTAATATAATGTTAGTGTTCGTTTTCAAAACTTGACATGCATAGACAGTCATTGGTATAGTGAGACGGAAATTTTAGAATACATTTTAGAGTGTTCCCATGTCACTGGATGATATATAAAGGACTTTTATTTTGAAAAAGGAGAGGGGGTTTGGGGCTACTCTCTTAAGTAGTCCTGTTTTTAGGGAGTTTGCCCATTAAAAGTTAGTACGTGATTCCATCGCTTCTTCTGTCTTTCTGTAAGATTATTCCTCTGGCACAAATACTTACGTCTCCCACGCTTTACAGTAGGAATAGGTAATGCCATGTGGAGGGCAGTGTTGTACCACTTTTTGACAGACTGGCCATTGATTAACAGGGAAATTAATTTTGTATATTATTCCTGTAGCTACATTGACCAATTCTAATAATTGGAACTGAACAGATGGCAAAGTTGATGCTATCTTTAAAAAAATAAATCAAAGACGGATTGTGTTTGCATTACATTCTGGTGCTACAAGGCAGAGGTACCTACCTAGTATTAGAAGCTTTTGTACTTGTTTACAAGCCATATATCAATCAGCATTTCTGTGTTCGTGAATACACATTCTATATGTCACTCAAAGTTCAGTTTCTTTTTGAATACAAAAAAAAAACCCTCAGTGCCAGCTTCTCTTCATTGACTTGGCAGCAGTATTTTAAAAATCTGAATATCAAAGGGTACACAAAAAAGAAACCCTTTCATGTGACAGTATTAAGTTGAACTGAAACAAAAGGAGGGAGTGGGTGGTTGTGTGAACCAATCATTGTAGTCTGTCACCTGTGTTCACTTGACCTTGAATGATGACCTCTGGTTATACAAGTGCTTCAAACAGTGCAATTTTAAATGTGTTTTTACTGTTCTGATATGTTGCAATTTCACTAAATGTCAATGGAGTGAATCAAGCATGTGAAATGTTAATGGATTCAATAGGGAGTCTTAGATAATGCTCAGTCCTCCATGGTGTGCCTGTTTTGGTCACATGTGCATGACCAGAACCTTTGTAAATCGACAGATATTTGTTGCTTTCTCCCTGTTCAAGCATGAACATTTCATAGACTGATATATTTATCAGACATAGCATTTTAACTATTAAGTAGATGATTTCCTCATGTATTCCTTCCTAATAATCCTTATTAACTGCAATGTCATGGCCAAAACATAGTGTTTGGTATGATGTGTATATATTAGGTCATTTTACAGTATTTTGTGAATATAGTCCTTTTCAGTATCTTGAGTTCAGGTAATTGAGGCCTCTCAATTTTCTTATTTTCTTAATTTCTTATCAGCTCCCATGAATTCTATCTTGGCTCTTCATTTAGATATAATAATTTAACCTGTATATAATGTGGCAGCTCTTCTTGAAGGATGATGACTTTGAAGAGTAATGTAGCATATTGCTTATCATTAAACAGACACGTGAACTATTCCCAGATCAACCATAACATTACAACCACCTTGTTTCTACACTCACTGTCCATTCTCTCAGCTCCACTGACCACACAGGAGCAACTTACAACTGTAGTTCTACAATTAAAGATTGTAGTCCATTGGTTGCACTGCACACAATGTTTTCCCCCTTTCACCCTGTTCTTAAATGGTCAGGACCACCACAATGCAGATATTATTTGGGTGGTGGATCATTCTTAGAGCTGCAGTGACACTGACATTGTGGTGGTGTATTTTTTGGGTGTAGTAATGGTATGAGTGGATCAGACACAGCAGTGATGCTGTCTACCAACCAAAGATACGATGTCAACAGCACCCTGTGTCCACTGATGAAAGACACATTGTGAAGCAACAGATGAGCACTGAGACTTTTCATACTCTTAAGAACTGAACTAATCCTGACAGTCAGCGATACTCTGGGAGTTGCCCCAGACTTGGCCTTTGATCTTTTCTGGCGAGAGAGATTCAGAGGCATTAGGCTGGCTTACACATTGGGAGAGTAAGCCCAGTCATATAGTGCAGTCCTTTTCACTTTTAAGCAATGTGTTTGTATGCTGGACGTCCACTTCTGCCAAGTTTCTTGGAGTTGTGAGGTAGTTCTGAACTGGCTCAAAGTTTTCAGAAAGTTTCAAGCCTTGGCGTGTCTGGCACACTTTGTCATGGCAGCTTTAATTTGAAGCATAACTCAAGACCACTCCTCTCAGATCAATAGTGTAAGTCTCTGTGAGCCAAGACAGTGGGTTAGGCTGGCTGTGAGAGAGAGATTCACCCCATAATTCATGGCACATTTGCTGCCATTACTTAACAAGGCAACCCCATTAATAACTCTTTCTTTTTTGCCAATAAGGTACAGGGAGGTGCTTGTGGGAGGTAGAGGCTTAAACTGGGTGCACACAAATTTTAAAATCCTAAAATAAAATTGAAAATAAAGCACATCACACATTTAACATCAGATGTGCACAGAATTTTTCTTTGGGAGGCAGAAGACAAAGCTTGTAAAAAAATGTATGAGGCTCAAGCTTCAACTTTTAAAACCCCATAATTTTCTTAACCATGCAAAAGGATAATAGCTGAACTGGACCAAACCTTATTGTGCTTATGTCATTAAGGCACAGTGATAACATGAACAGCTAAGAGATATTCACAATTGTAATCAAAAAACACTTTTTTATAAAATTCAGATGTTTCCTCACCTGCTGTCCAGTCTGTTTTCGTGCTCGAAACCGGTCTGTGTTTTTACGAAGACCTAGTGTCAGTTAATGGCTAAAAAAACCCCACAAAATATCTCAGTCAAATATGCTAGGATCTCTCTTTGCTCAATGCAGTGAAAATGCATCTGTTTTTTTTAGACAAGAGAGCCTCAGCTGGGTAATTTAGGTAACACCACCCCCGGGAGATGACCCACTGATATCACCTTACCATCCCGCCACAGCTTTGCCTGTTTCAGTGCCCACTTCCCCTTTCCGCAATGCTCTATTAGACAAAAACTCCCTTTTCAACCATGTTCCAACACTGTGTGGAGGGTATGCTGGTGCCCTTGGCAAAAAGGGGTTTGGTTTTTCAGGCCAAACTCCATTATAAATTTCACCAGTGGCAGTTTTATTACAGGTTGTAAATAGAAGCTCCTGCCATATTTTATGACCACCATCACTAACTCATTCTGATTCTTATTCCTCTTCCACAGCTTGCTGCCATTCCCAGCATGTGCTGCTTCCATGTCTTCTGACTGTAAAAGGATTTATTCCCAATGTAATTGTACTTTTAACAGGCACCACAATCTGACTCCAGTCACCATTCCACTGTTATAATTGCAGAAGTGTGCAGGTGCTGTGTGAGGTGAGAAATGCATTAAGTCTGCGTTGCAGTGCCTCTGATAAGTTTTAATGACACACACACACACACACACACACACACGCACACACACACACACACATCTCTTCTGCTCATATATATTGTGATCCTGTTCATTTGGGATTACAAAAATCTTTCAAGTAATGGGTCATTCATTTGAAGGTCTACAGTATGATGACTGTTAACTACAGGGTGGGCCATTTATATGGATACACTTTAATAAAATGGGAATGGTTGGTAATATTAACTTCCTGTTTGTGGCACATTAGTATATGGGAGAGGGGAAACTTTTCAAGATGGGTGGCCATGGCGGCCATTTTGAAGTTGGCCATTTTGAATCCAACTTTTGTTTTTTCAATGGGAAGAGGATCATGTGACTATCAAACTTATTGGTAATGTCAACAATGTTGTGCTTGGTTTTAACGTAACTTTATTCTTTCATGAGTTATTTACAAGTTTCTGACCACTTATAAAATGTGTTCAAAGTGCTGCCCATTGTGTTGGATTGTCAATGCAATATTCTTCTCCCACTCTTCACACACTGATACCTCAAGGCCACCCTGTATATCTGAAACATGCAAGTTGAAGTAATTCCTTTTTTCTTTAGTCACATACAGTGATTTTGTGGTCACATAGAGTTTGTGAACATTTTTTTGCATGGTGAACATTTTTCTACATATCAGTGCATTGATTGTTTTTTCTAGCTTTACTAATTACCTGTTTTCTACAGTCTGTGGTACCTTTTTATTTGGTATGATTTGAAATAATATTGTATTCTTTGCCAAGTTTTGTATTTATTTTCGCAGATTCAGTTTCAAAAGTTTTTCCTAATGCAATTTAAGTAGTATATACCAGCAGTCAGGATCATACAGAAAAGAAAAAAAAAAGTGCATACAGTGTCCTTCTAGTAGCTTCTTGTGGTGGCACATATAGGGAAGGGAGTGCAGTAATCCATTTTTTATATGTGACTGTGGATTATGATGTCTTATTCATGTGGAGTGAGTGGTGTAGCCATGCTCCACTAACACTCCCAGTGCAATCCTCTGCTAGGTGCTCCACTGCTCCTTTTATAGGGCCTTGCCTCACATGCTTAGCCCAGAGCTTGGCCTCTCAGGAACATGTTAGCATTGCTGACGTTAATGCTATTTGTGTTTAGCTTGGTCAGGTGTTTGGACGTGGGTTGTTTCATGTGTGTGTGTGCCTATATGCCACAGCCAAGATGTGTATTGAAATGTCTATTGAATATGAACCATCTTTCATCAATACACAAAATGAAGCTCATGTCATGAGCATAGCGTCATCCTGGCACACTTTTCAGATGATAAACGTGGTCCTGGTAGCTTGGTTGGGATGATTTTACTGGCTCCCAGAATAATTAAAGCATCTGCAGTATCTGAATTATGTCTAAATTATGAACATATTGTTTTAGTTTTTTTGGTTTTTTTGTGTAATGTATATTGTTTTACTCAAAAAAAAAAAAAAAACTAAAATAGAGGAGAATTTTTGTTGCTATGTTCATCAAAGTGCTTCAAGAGCATGTGCATTAATTTATTCTCTTCTCTGGAATTATACTGTAGCCAACGAAATTTAGTTATGGTTTACATAATTTAATGATGGTGATAAGTGTTACCAGTTGTGAACATAGTATATTGATATCAACATTTTCCCCTTTTAATTGAATTTGATACAATTAAAAATAAAATTAATGCCATGGTTAATTAATTAATCCCAACAGTTATGACAAAAGCATGGGAGATAATTTGATTTGTGAATTACTATTGTTACAAAAAATGCATAGAAACATATTTTTAAACCTAATATATTCAGATTGGCACCACTGTGTAAGAGAACCCATAGCTTTAATGCTATCTGAAGAAAATAACGGCCAGAAAACACTCCGGACCAAATGGACTTAAACATTATGGAATAATAATAATAAAAAAGAGCAGCCTCTCTTGCTAAAAAGAGGCTTTTTTCCTCTCTCAGTGTGAAATGAGTCATATTTTCTGCAGAATGAACTAAACTATTATGGTTACTGCCCTGAATCTGTCGAGTCAGCAGGTAGAATATCAGATTTCATTCAGATCCACGCTGACATTCAACTCTCAGTTCTTAGACATTCTGCACATTTTAATGCTTTATAGATCACAGGAGCTTCAGGTCCTATGGTGATGCTATGATAAGACATGAGAATTACAGTTTGACAGGGCAGAGCAGGGAGCTGACTTTAACTGAAAAGACAAATAAGAAAAATATATATTTCTTCTGTTTCTGCTTATTTCTTAGGGTTGTCATGCCTTTGCCTAGTATTTGACTTGAATATCCTAGTTATTGTGCAACCCTACTTAACAGCAAACACTTGGAGTATGTGTTTAGAGGCATTTTAACACCAACCTTGTTTACTGATATACTCAAAAGCATTTACATTTATAGGGAAATGTCCCAGTTTATCTGTGCTTTCCAATAGGCCCCATGGCACTCTGACTTTGAAATGGAGCACTTGGCATGCCAGAGCTGTGATTCTGAGGCTTTAATGCAATATCTTCTCGCTATATATTTGTAGAATTAAAATTCATAAGCCGAAGCATTTGAAGGCTAATAATAGTTCAGTTGCAGCAGTTATTCTCTATGAAGGAAGTTGCTGAGCTCTGATTGTGGTGAATTCTAATCTGAATGTTAATCATGGAGCAGATGGTGGCAATGCAGGAGAAGTGTTTTCAGCTGCATTACATTCATTCAAAAAAGACAAACAGCATAATGTGGTCCAATAGAGATTTACCAACTGAAATCCAGCCTTAGAAAAGAGCCCAGCTGGGGATGGGAGAACAGAAGAGGCGCGGTTTAGATTAGGACTATGAGCCGAAAGAGAAAGACAGTGATCAGATTATCCAATATCTTGCCTAACAGTTGCACAAGGGAGGACCCAGTTACACAAGAGCCAGATTTCCATCAGGGGATCTGTTCTGAGTGCACACTCTGGCACTTTCTGTGAATAAAGCCCATCTCATGCCGTGTCTTCAGAGCGTCTGCTGAATGACTGAAAAGATTCTCTCATCTGCCTCAACATCCTTACTATTTAACTGTTCGTACTCTTGTTTAAATGAGAACAAGTTCTGCAGCTACTTGTTTTTGTTGCCACTAGAACACGTAAACAGCTAAAACAACCTCTTTCCTGTAATGACCTGGATATTCCTTCAGAACTCATCAGTGATTTAATGCTGCGTTTCATTTACATCAAAAGTCTGATTACGGAGCTGGGGGTGACATCACACCTGAACTGACCATGTTCCATTTAAACATTCAGAAAACATTGTGACCCGGGCTATCATTGGTTGCGTCCCAATTGTGTACTGCAGACTAATTCTATGCAGTAAAAATTATGCGTTTACCATAAAAGTGTGGGTTCGACAGGCCACTGCACAAAACATTAACATACAATTATCACTAACATGGCTTAACTCTTGCAATGACAACACACATCATACCAAACTAACCCTAACCAGCTGCAACTGTACCCACCATAAAAAAAAAAAAATGTGGGTCCAGAGCCTACCTGGAATCATTGGGCACAAGGCAGGAATACACCCTGGAGGGGGCGCCAGTCCTTCACAGGGCAACACAGACACACACACACACACACACATATGGACACAGGGAGAACACACCACACTCTTCACAGACAGTCACCCAGAGGAAACCCACACGGACACGGGGAAAACACACCATACTCCTCACAGACAGTAACCCGGAGCGGGAATCGAACCCACAACCTCCAGGCCCCTGGAGCTGTGTGATTGTGACAATACCTGCTGCACCATCATGCCGCTCCTATTGCCAGTCTGTTGCATGGCATCACAAACACACTAAGCCTTTTTCTCTCTCACAAATGGGGATAATTTCGCTCAGCCAATCTACCTACCAACATGTGTATGGATGGTGGGGAGAAAGCCATGCGGACATGTGGAGAACACAGCAAACAAACTTCTCATAGAAAGTGACCTGATGTGAGCATCAAACCCAGGAACTTAGCGATATCTATTGTGCTAAAACGGTCATGTTAAATAAATCACACGCTCATTAACAAGCAAATGTACACCAGCAAAGCTTGTTTACGACATGAAAAAATAAATATGCAAATGTGCATATGACAAAAATGTTTTTATTTACGTAAATGGGTTTTCCTTTCCAAGTTCTCTGGCAGAGTAACATTTGTCTCAGTGTAACTGGTTTACTGTTGTGTAAGCTCTTCTTCACACTTTCACTGCCGTTCCACTCTACTGCTGCCACTAGAATAAATAAATTAAATAACCGCCTCACTATACTGCCAGCAGATAAGCACATTTCCTTAGATTGAATTTCTGTTGTAATAAATAAAGCCTGTCTCCTTTTTTCTATGTCTGTCTTTACACTTGCACATGACTGCTCCTAGGGCTATGCTAACCTACATCTTGTGCACCTAATGAATGTCCATGTGTACATTTTTTCAAAAAGGTTTAGTTGCTGAAAGCTGGAGAAGCTAGTTTATTCTCGCTCACTTGCTCTCATCCGGTCTCTCTCTTGCTCTTCTGCACTCACTCTCTCTTCATGCTCTCTTTTGCCCCGCGGAGCTTCCTCTGCTTATCACTGTCCTGCACCCCGCTGCTGTTTGTCTCCTGCCTGGGCTCCGTTTGGACTTCGTTTATCCGGGGGGCTCTTGTCTGGGGGTGATAAGCCAACAGGCTCCCCCCAGCATGGATTCAGGGGCTTCTTTCCCCCTTTTCTGCCCACCAGCTGAGCGCAGTGGCAGGAGCTATAGCTTCTGAATGCGGCACTGTGCTTGCCTATCGCTTTCTGCACAGCCCAAACCCGGCCCTCTGCTCCCTCTTCCCTCGCCAGTTTGTGGCTATAGTAATAAAGAGGTAAGAATGGATTTGGGTAGTGAACCCATCTGCGAGCCGTTCAGCCCAATGGCCTCTTAGGGACGCTAGGGTAAGACAATACAGACACTAACTACTCCTCTGCCTTGCCAGATTTATGCTTTTGTCTGAGTTAATGTTACACTAGGGTCTACACTCATCATATCTCCATCATATCACCGTTTATATCCTACACGATGGTAAAACGTGAGGACTTTCTTTAGTACCACGTTTCCATATTTCCTGTCCTGGACTCTTAATCTATTGCCTTGAGTTCCATTTGTGGCAGCAATTAGCAGCTTATGCAAATGAATATAAAATTATCAGACAATCTCTGCCATCGCCATGCTTTTGTGTGGCGCAAGCATTTGCTTTGACATTGCGTGGGTTTGTTTTCACTCATTCCCATGAGCTGTGACACTGACGCAGACGCAGATCGTTCATGCCCTTGGCATCCCCCGGCTTATTATTCCATCCCAGTGTTAATGTATTTTGAGCACTTCACTGCAAGCTTAAGCAATAGTTGAGGGGAGATTATTTTACCCCCATTTTAACCACAAATATTCACAATACAAACATTTATTAATATGAAACTAAGAAAGCCTTTATACAAAATATAAATCTGACATGACATCATTTGGGGAGCAGCTTTAATCAAGACAAACTGAAATGCTGACATTGTCTTACTGGCTCAGTCGTAGACCTGGATACCAGAGTCATAGAATCCTCCATCTGAAGCTCTGCTGCACCTGGGCATTTTTACAGGTACTTGCACATGTTATTGCACCCTTTCACAAAGTTTATCGAAAAATATTGTTTGTGGCTATTAATGTTAGCTGTGAAAACTTGGTCAGAATCAGCCATATTTTTATACTTTCCTCTAGACAAGTTTGTCTTACAGTGGCAGAAACCACAATTTCTGGCATGTTTGTACTAACAGGTGGGCATGTGGGAAGTGGGGGTGTTGAGGCATCCTACGTTTCAGGACTCTGACTGCAACGAAAGCTGCTGAAGTAATAAAAGTATTCAGTAACTCTAAGTGTGTAAGGGTTTGTGAACGCTAACTACCATTCCAGCTTAATTCTAAAACTCTGCAGAATGCAATCCTGATAGTCATGGCCAGCTTTGTGTACAGAAGATATCAGATGTTCAGGTTCTGTGTGGATCGAACATCTAAAGCTCAATTTACCACGCCACATGTCAACAGTCGGATTGATCACTGCTAAACTCATTTGCATAAGGTTCCCCTAGAATGAGGGAGAGCGCTGTGCCTCAGAGGTAGCCAATTACAGTTCTCTCTCAAGATGTTACAGCACTAACAGCATTGTTTTTTTTTTTTTGATCAAACTTGATCAAATATTATACTGTAGCATTTAGTTGTGTAGTTCATACACTTCATTTCAGCACTCCTTTCTTAAAATGGCTTCCCTGATAATAGACGATTATAAGCTTATTTTTATTTGTGTTGGCTTCGTAGCCCCATTGCAAAACCAAAGAAGCAAACTTAAGACACCCAATATTTCTTGCATAATGAGTTATGATTTCAGTAAAAGGGGGGAGTGTAGTATTTTATGTAGAGTGTCTGTATCCATGACGAGGGGCTACTCAGCTTTAAGCAGATGACTCTTAAACAGTAGGTCCACTACTGAAGCTTCAACCGCTCACATTTTCTTGATTAAAGCTGCTTCTCAACTAGTGTAATTGTATCAGATTGATCTTTTCATACAGCATTTCCTCTGGTTTGTGTTCCTCTGCCCTATTTATATTGGGAACAGATGTTGTTAAAGCAAAATCAGTTCTCTTCTCATTCCACAAGTCTTTAATTACTGTTTTCACATTTTGTTCAGTCCAGCTTTTGTAAGATAGGTGGGGATGCAGGAGATCTGAGGTGTGTGTGTGTGTGTGTGTGTGTGTGTGTGTGTGTGTGTGTGTGTGTGTGTGTGCGTGCCTCTTACAGAGCAATATGCTAAATGCAATGAGAAATTGGCACTGGTAACAGAAAGAGCATGAGCATTGCGCTGCCACTTGCCCATGGAGCTTATGTGTGGATTTAGAATATTAATTTTGTGCTGTGTATAAAAAATTATGGACTTAATCATGGCTTCTCTCAGAAGCTGTAATTAGGACACTAAAGCCTGTGTGTGTGTGTGTGTGTGTGTGTGTGTGTGTGTGTGTGTACCAGCTGGCTCTCTGAAGCATCAGTTTTATGTACTCTACTTTAACAACCTTGCAGCCTTGTCCCTGGAGCACTGGCGTGGCAAAACATTGGCTCTTCGCTGCTCTAGCAAGAGACCACAAACAAAATGTGCAGGTTCAACCCAACGCTCTGGACAAACAGTGCCCACTTACAGCACCACAGTATGAGCTCGGAGCACAATGGGCCTCATTCATGAAACACAAGATGAACTTAGCGTAAATGTTTTGTAAGTCACTTTTGTGTAAACATTGATTCATGAAAATGTTCATAGTCTGAAGGTTCATAGGTTCAAAAAATGTACATCTGCTCTTAATAAATGCATGAAGTGTGAATGTCTGAAAGATGCTTAAAAACCAATTTTCAAGAAATAGTTGTCTTCCAAATTCAGCCTGATATCCAGAGCATCTTCAGTAGCTAAAGAATAATTGTTTGCTGAGATTTTTTTCAGTTAGACAGCAATATAAAAGAAAGAAGAGTCTGTAAATAGCTGCTGGATTTTTCCAGACAGAGCTCTACAGGTTTATGGTCCATTAGCTGAGTGATGACTCTCTGGTTAGTTAACTATAGAGACCTATTCTACTGTATTTATGCAACATTTTAGAACCAGCTTGAGAGTGTCCAGCATATCCCCAGCTGTTCTCCTTGGACATGGGAACATTAGGGATAAGTGCTGGTAAGTGAGCAACAAAAATATATGGAATGGAAACAAGTTGCCAATTTGAGTGCAATTCAATAAAATGTCGATTTAAACTCAGTTTTCTTTTGCTTTTCTGTAGTGATTTTTAAGGCTTTTAGCTGGAATTCCTCACTATGAGCGCTTCCAAATATTGGCGGTCATTTGAAATTTATGGGTGTGGATTATGGTAATGGTCTTTTAATTGTAAATGTACGTGAATGCTCTTCATCTTGCAAACATTCGGTATTCACTAACATACACCCATTCTACAAAAAATAAAATAAAATAAAATAAAATAAAAATCTGGTGTTTACACAGTGTTCATGAAACTGGTTGAAAGTTTTCAGGAATGTGCATTTTACTTATAAATTAGAAGAATTTGCTCTTGTTTTTACAAAGGTTTCATGAATGAGACCCAATGAGTTTAAGTCGATTTGTACAGTTATTTATTTTATGGAACTCATTCCCAAAGTACTGATTCTGCACTTTTCTGCTCTTGTCTGCTCTGCTTCAGATCCCTTCACTCATGACCCATCGATGTGCCCTTTAGTTTCTTGCATTCAGCACCCCTCTGCACCCCAGTGACACATGTACGCATGCCTCACTCGGCATGAACACTCCTGTGTGTTGCTGCTGTGAGCTGGTGGAGCAGGAGCAGGGGAGAATTCCCACAGAAAGAAAAGACGAAGAGCAGAGAAGCAGGAGAATCCCACGTCTGCAGCCACGAGCTTGTGTGTGCGCGCGAGTGAGTGCACAGCCAGAGCGCGCATGTGTGGATGTGTGTGTGTGTGTGTGTGTGTGTGTGTGTGAGTGAGCGGAGTAGGCAGAGAGCTGCGCTGTGCCTTATGTTGCGCCCGCTCCTCAGTCGCTTGCTCACTCTCTCGGATGATGATGATGATGATGATGAAGGCTCATGTGATGGAGACGAAGCTGTGAGCTTCATTTTTGCACAGAAAGAGCTCGTGTAGAAACACACGCTCTATCCCATGCCGTCTGGAGTGTGACTGATGACAGAGCACGGATGACAGCTCCCAGCATCTGGCCGAGTGCCTCCGCGGACAGGTGAAAACCTCCCGCAACCCCCCCCCCCCCCCTCAACCACAAACTCCTGGAGATGTTCCTCAGGAGCAGCCGTGGATTCCTCTCTCTGGCTCGGTGTCTTCTGCTGCTGCTGCTGCTGCTCTCTGCTCCACAGCCCTCGCTCCAGGGCAGGAGTAAGGGCAGATGGAACAAGGGGGGTAAGTCCTGGAAGCCCCTCCTCTGGATTTGTGCTGGTTTGGGATTTTTTCTCACCATGTGCATGTGTTCTCTCAGCCATTTGAAAGTGGTATGCTTGTGTTCTGAGCTCTGAGCACCATGTGGACAGTGTGTCCTGATCCACCAGGAGTTGAAGTGCTGTATTGACTTGCAAACTTCCCATTGGGACTAATAAGGCTTAAGCTGTTAATAACTGTTATGGGTCTCCCCACAGGTCCTTGGGGGGCAAGTGGTCATATTTTTAGTATTAAATGTTATGTATGTGTATTTTGATAATATATTATGTCTTAGATTCCTACTGGAAAGGTGTCTTTTCCCCATTCTTAAAGCAAACCTCAAAGCTTCTTTGTCTTTTCCTCGTCTCTGTTGGAAACTGTGGATGCTGAAAGTTGACCACATGGGCTCCTTGCTCTCACTGCTATTTTTGTTTCCTGTCCCATCAGCACTGGTGCTGTCCTGTCCCATGTGTGGACACGACTCAGCTAAACACGCTCCAGGAGGCTGCTTCAGTTTCACTCACACACACACACAGACATTTTCTGTGTGTGTGTCTGTTTCTTTAAGGACTTTATCAGATGTGCCCTAACAGACCAAGAGTTAGATCCGAGATTATTCCAGTGCGTGTAAGCAGCATTCGTCTTCCTCTTCTTGAAGCTGTGATTTTGGGTTAAAGATCCAGCTCACCACATTCATGGAGAGGTGTAAATAATTCATGGTACCCCCCTCCTCCTTATTTCCATGGTTGTGCTGCACTCTCTCCTCCCAGTTGGAGTCTAATCCCCTTTGTCGGATTAAAGGGAGCTCTAATCTTAACGACTGCTGCAGGGCGAGCAGAGCAGGAGGCACACGGATGCTCCCCTCAAGCCCACCAGCTCCGGATCCCACCAGAGTCACTCTACAGACACTGGTTGGGGCACCCTGCTGAGCTTCTGTGCGTGCTGGTGCATGGTCCCATAGTGTTGCACTTAACAGCCTCATATGGCTCCTGCTCTCAAGGGCTTTTCGAGTGTAGCTGCATGTGAAAGCCAGCCGCCACAGAGTCCAAAACAGGAGCGTATCTGACTCTCGTGTTTTATACACCCTCTAAAGAAAAGGTCCTGCAGCAGTCAGTTTCCTACACAGTGAATGGAACTATTTGTAATGAAAACGTGAGAAGTTTAAAAGAGCTCCACATCAGTTGAGGATTCATAACATTTATTTTAATAATGAAAGCGTCTCATAGTTAACTTTATTTTGACATGTCTGTTCAGCGCTGGGCTCTATTTGCATTCATTTGGCGGTCACTTTGTCTAAATCTGATGTGTCATACTTGGTTTTGCATTTATGTGGCAACGCAGTTGTGGAAGAAAATGATTAATTACATTGTATCCTGCTTTTTAGGTAAATCCTGTTATCTCTTACAAATCCTCTGTACTTAATCATATACTCATACTTTACCCACGATTGAACAATAAATAATTGTATTATTTTGAAAAGTTCAATAAATAGCTGAGACATGATTAACTTTTAAGTCAGCATACGATAGTCTTCATCCATACGAAGATGCAAATTCATGATATCTAAATCTGTGGAGGAGTTACTGCTTTTAAAAACATATAAAAAACTAGCCAGCTGGCAGCTCAGTCCAACAAATAGCACCTCTAGCTAGTTAGCCACTGACCTTGTCTCTTCATTTGACCTACAGCCAATAGCCTCAATAGCTCAGCCAAATAATGCCTCAGCACACCACTTACTCATTAGGCCCTGTGTTTTTCAGTGGTCCTAGAAAAAAAAAAACTGACAGTACACTTGACCTTGTTTTTTGATATGAAAATGTAAGTGCAAGTGCAATGTAAAGTACAAACTACAGTGCAAGTGCTGCATTTTCATTTCGGGAGTAGAGAAAAATAACTGTAGGAATAAGGAGTTTTCAGCGCAAGGCAAAATGCTTCTCTTCTCTACATATTTAAAAGGACAAAGTCAGCTGTTTACAGATACTATTCAAGGGTATTTATCATGCTGACTTGGTAGTGAAGAGAAATATGTGCATTACTATTACCTGTAACAGTTGAATAAGCTTTATTTATAGCAGTAGATATTTCTGTTCCCCTTGCAGCTTGTAGACCAGCTCTTCCACCATTCAATGGTAACATTGCAGATGTAGTATTTGTTTCTTACAGTAAGCATAGTAAATGTCCTTGAGCGACATCCATGCACAGTTGGCTGCGTATTGGAACATGTCCTATAGTTTTAGCCCATTTCAGGTGATGAAAGGCGGAGACACTGCGTTCGGTTTTCTGTATTCAAACATTGTAATAAATGTGACATGCCTGTAATCTTTGGCCTCTAGTGAAATGAATGGCTGTGACCTCCCACAGAGTAATTAGGCCATGTTTAGCCCAGCTGTGGTGCTGCAGTCTATTCCCTGACTGAGGACTGGCACAACATGTGGAATTACAACTCCATTGCACACTTGAAAAGGTGTAATTTTACACATGGATATGATAAGATCTGCCTGGAAGGGTTGCATATTTATGGATATATCGCTATTACCAGCATAGGGTGATGTTCAAGCCATGGTTCCAATTTTGTGTGAGTAAAAATGTTTTAGCCTGGTGATAGATTCCATTTTCTCTCTACCCACTACAGTATTCCATTTTAGCAGCCTGCAGACTTAAATGAATATATCAACAAATGTAATGGCCTAAAATACAGGTTCACTTTTGCTCTGTAGATGCTGCAGTTATGAATGTAAGTTGCTGAGGTTTTCATTGCTCTTCATCAGACGGCGTTCTCAGTATCGAGTTGCACCAAAAGTCATTTGACAATATCACTGTGGTCTTTTATTGCCTTTCCAGAAACCTCAGGAGTACAATTTCAAAATTGCTGCTTTTTTTTTAATGACACTTGAGTCAAGGCCTATGACATAGTTCCCATTTATGTAACCTTCCATAGACCCAGCATAATGCATTTAAGTACTTTATATGTGAATCCATAGTTATGTTAATTACATTATGCTTTGAAAAGTGCTGAATAGATGGTGAATGGGCTGCAGACTCTGAACAGTCGGGTTAATTTAGCTCATGCCCTTCTGTTTCCCTTCCACAGCCTGCTAGGTTATCTGAAATGAAATTCAAGCATGTTGTCCCCCAATGTATTTTAATGTGACTGTCACTGTGGACTTCCTGATAGTAGGGTATTCTCAGGAGGTGACACAAGGGCCTGTGGTATCTCTCTCATGCTCTCCCTGTCTTACACTTCCTCTCTATCTTTCTCTCACTCGCACAGAGGTTGGTGTGTCGCACACACTATTTGAATGTGCCTGTCTTTCCATCCTAATAGAGGCGTATTCTCTGGGGCTAACTGTGGCTTCATGTTTAGAAAGCATGCTGTAACCCAGTCAATGTGACCCTGCATTGGTACCACATCTGATAACTTGCTGTTTTCAGATTTACCCTTGTTTGTGTCAACAACCATTTCCTAAGTGGTGTAATATCTGCCTTTATTCGAAGACCCATTACTTGGTTACTTAAAGGATGATGGATATTACTGATTATTGATAACATAATGGTTATTAAAACTATGAAACTATGACAGTGCATTTTTAATAGTGTATTATATTTCAAGCAGTAAAAAATATATGAACATTTAACTAATGCAAAAATAATAAACAATAAATAAATGAAATCTGACTAGGGAATTACATTGTATGACTTGGTTGTGGTGGGAGGGTGCCTATGTGGAGTCACTTGGTGCAAGGCAGGAACACCCCCAGATTGGGTGCCAGTGCACCATGGGGTATCTTGCACGTACACACACACACACACACACACACACACACATGCGCGCACATAGTCGAGTCAAATTTATTTGTATAGTGCTTTTTACAACCTGATGGTGTCCCAAAGCAACTTCACAGAAATTGAGAATTAAAACAAAATTTAAATGAACATCCCCAGTTGAGCAGCCAAAGGCGACAGTGGCAATGAAAACTCCTTCAAAGCTGGAGGTAGAAACCTTGGAAGGAACAAAGACTCAGAAGGGGGATCCAATCCATCCTTCTCTGATCAAAGAAAAAATAAACAATAGAGTTTTAATTTAAAACTGCAGGTAGAAGCAGCCTTGGAGTCTGTATATGTAATGGAGGTCTTTAGTAAAGGTGTCTACTGAATCATTCCTGTGAAATTTCCAAGAGCTGCAGCATGGTGACGACAGGGGCCACAGATGTTTTGTAAAGGTATGGAGTGGAACGGATACTAGGAATGAAGGGCAGATAACTGGTCTTAAGGCAGATGAGTAGGAACCTCCAGCAGCATTCCATCAGTGTCACCGGGACAGGAGGGTAGTCATTAACTTGAAGTGAGTAGAGGTACCATTAGTTCCGTTTGCACTTATGGATTATAGAGAATATGAATATTGTCAGTGTGTGGCAAGTGACTCTGGCAAGTCTAAGTACAACAGCCAGACTAAAAGGAGAGAACAAGCAGGTAACAGACCTGATGGCATCCTGAAACACTGGCATTCCCCCACTCTACGTTAAACAAACCTGAGTGATTGTGTGTGGGCAGTGGGACAACAACGCCAGCATCACAGTTTACTGCTATTCTCTATGCTAATGAGCCCCTGGATCTACAGCCTTTATCTAAGGGGAAAGGATGATTATTAAAAGCTACACTGTTAGCACAAGTAAGTTGTCAGTGTAGACCTAATATTAAGGACTCAGACACAGTCTTAGTCTTTAACTGGAAGATATGAAAAAGCTCTTCTGCCTGCTAAAGTCTTCTGAATTTTTGTAACTAGAACAAAGCCAGTGTCCTCTGATCTAAGTAGATGTGATCATTTGTAATAGGAAAAAAAAATGCAAGCATCTAGAAGCAAGACTGTGAAAGGCTTTTTATGTCAATAATAGAATTTTATAATTAATATGAAATTAAATTGGAAGCCAATACGGCATAGTTAGATAGAACAGGGCTGATATGATCAAATTATCTGGTTGTAGTTAGGACCCTGGCTTCAATACTCTGAGCTCGCGGACAACAGCACGATATAGTAATCTAACCTGGAAGTAATACTGTCAAATAATTGTTAAGAGGCACTACAATATCTAGAGTTGATCTTAGGCTATTTTGTGAGTCTGTCCAGTTCAATAGGGTTCAATGGACAGTGAATTATAGTTGATCAATCTGGAAGGTTGTTTTAGTAAAATTTTTGTAATTTTAATAAAAGGTGTAGCTCATTTAAAATGAGGTAATTGTCCGATATGACTGTGGTTTGGGGAGGAATAGTTAGATTATCTATGCTGACACCCAGGGTCAATCTTAAATCAAGGGTATGATTAAAGTAATGGACAGTTTATGAAGGTTCAATCCATCAACCAACATGAGCATTTGGACAGTGGGAGGAAATCCATGAAGGCACAGGGAGAACACATCAAACTACTCACAGACCTATGACACCCCGTGCCACAGTGTTAAACATCAGACTTCTCTAAAGTGAGTTAGACTGGTGAAATGCTAATTTAATAATTCTGACAATAATTTAAACATTGATTAATTTGTTAGAACAACATCAAAAAATAAAAAGATTTGGCATATACAGCTTCCATGTTCAGATCCCCTTGTAGAAACAGCAGGAAGGTGACTTGGAGCCTCAGCACCAGCACAGTTAAGAACAATGAAGATGTATTAAGGTCTATTATGACCCTGTAGAAATGAGGTTGAATTCTAATGTGCTGTGTGTGTGTGGACTGGAAGGCGCTATCACGGCAGGCCAGTGGACTGATATATATGTTGGAAGCAGGACTCTGGAGTGTAATTTTTCCCTGAGGCCTTCCCCCTGGCCTGCATAGGGAGAGGCCAGCTGAGGCCTGCTGCTCCTGGAAGAATAATGTGGAGACGAGGTGCTCCTCTTATGAATGGTCCACACACATTGCTTTGTGACTGAGTGTCTGGGGTCCAGGTGGCCAGATTTACTGAGCAGGTAGAGTCAAGGAGTAATTAATATTTCCCACAACTTTCCACCTATGTGGAATTGGATTCCAGTCTCTTTGGCAAGCGCCTGCTGCTGCCCTCAAGGCTCTCAATTATGTGGCAGCGAGACAAGTGACATCAAATATGTACGGAAGAATAATAATTTGTCTGTTTCTTTGAATACGCCACTGCTAAGAATGCTCAGAGTTCCTGGCAACAATGGCAAATTTCAATTATGTGCTCCTTCCTTCATTTGTGTAGTAGCGATTCTGTAGCACACCCTGATGAGACTGACGCTTTATCTTTGACAGCGTTCCTAATGGTGACAATGTGGTGCATAGTGATGTAGAATTTCTTGTGATGTAGAACCTTGCTGAGGCTGGTAATGATACTGATAAGTAGTTACTTCTCTTAAATAAATGAACACCATAATCCATATGAAGGACATTTAGCTCCTAGCATCTTATACTTGCTCAGTCTAGTCACTGCACATTTTGTCTGTACAGTTTTGGAATTACATTTGTTATATTCCATCATATGACAGTCTTATGAATTTAGTGCTTTTTTACTTTGCTGTGCCATGACCAAAATATGAGCTAACTGCAATTTTAAATCTAAAATCTTTACTTCTTCACTGACATATATGACTTTTCCCAATTTTCACTGAATAGTATGTCTGTCCCTTACATAAGGTGCTGTTAAATACTAGTTATTAATAATAAAAAACATACATTTGCCCCTTTCACCTATACACAGTAATCCAAAACGTTCCTGGCTTTACCTGCAGGAGCTTTATGTGTGAGTGCAGCCACCTGCATCATTTGTCCTGGACATTTCCTGGACTTTATTCTCCTAGCACCTTAGTAAAGACTCGAGTGAAGTCAGCACATGTGAGAATGGAGCAGGAAATCTTCCGGAGTTCTTCCTGAACGCGCTGCATAGGCACTGAAATACGCCCTAAGCATACATTTCATTTCCTGCTGCAAGTCAGGTCTGGACATGACACTCCAGAGTTTCTCTAGAAATTCTCTCGAGTTCAAGTGAGAAACATGTTTTCATTCTCCCCCCTCTTCCAAACAGGTACATCTGTGAACTGCTAATCTTCTGTGCCATGTTAATTTAGATTTTCTTTTTTTTTGTGTGTACACTTATTTTTTTTCCCTCCTCCATTCTTGCATACCTTAAAGCTAGAAGAATTATCTCTGGGATGGCTTAGTAAGCTGCCTACCCGTTTAATCCATTCTGCAAAGCTTTTGGATCTGTAAGTGAGACAGATTAGAGGTGGTGTTTTCAAATGTGGAGATTTATCTCTGCCCAGGTAATCTGCAGATTTTGAATCTGAAAGATTTGATTCACAAAGCTTTTGGAATCTGGGATGTGGACTACACAGAGAGAAAGTGTTTATTTTTGAATCTGATTATAAAAAATGGCATTTAATATGTTTCTCAGTATCACAGTGGACATATTTGCTTGATGCTGTGTCATCTGGATCTGTCCTGTGCACGACTGTACCCCACCCTCCCGCTATGAAGCTTAACGACCACATTTCAGTCACACTCACATTAATGAAGCTGCTATCTAATTGCTGTGGAAAGTACGTTCAACAATAACAGTGTTTTATGGGGGATTTTAGACTGCTGATATGACAGGAGTGCTTGATGGATAGAAGCAGGTAGATTTTACTGCTGAAGACCCTTCCACCCTAGCTTTCCCATTAAACCCCAACCCCTCCATCCCTCTTTAACTCCCTCACGCACATACATACGCACGAGTGAGGCCTTAAATGGCAGAGTACTGCTTAGACGGCATTACACTATAGCGGGTGATAGTGCAAAGTCAACATTTTTAATATAAAATCTGTTTGAAACTGGTGATAAATGTATTGAGATTGATCTGTTTTTTTAAGTTATTATTATAAGTATTAATTTCTCCCCCGCCCCTGCTGCCAGCTGCTTTTATCATACTCACTCATTCCCACACTCAAGCAGAACAGTTATTAGGTCACTAAATTCAAATCAAAAGTTCAGGCCAGCTTTACTGAAAGTTTAATTGGAAAAACATTTTAATCTAAAGCTTATACTTAAGTATTAGAAAGGTGTTTCTAGGAGAAATTTACAACAAATTTAAATAAAAAAGTAGTAAATATCGCGTAAATAGTGATTTTAATGTTTAAGAGCTTTGGTCACTCTCTGATTCCATGTGTTTTGTAGTTTACATGTCTTCACTAGTAGCCTAAATATCAGGGGAAATTAAATGGGAGTAGAATAACTTGAGTAGAAGTGTCCACACTTGCCTATTAATCCAAAATAAAAATTTGTTTATGAGTTAAGGATTTTAAAGATTACCCAGTTTACTGGCAAGCAATTATTTGAATGTTATTGATTGAAACATGTTAAATCAATTACTGGCCAACTGTGCGTATATAATTACATGCCTGTAATTCACAGATGTATGATTTTACTGATATTTTGATGGGGTTCGTTCTTGACTTTAGGTTTACAGACTAACAGTTGTATGGAGACTAATATTGGTCAAATTTGCATATTATAACTGGACAATGGGGTCTTGTAATTGCTGATATTTTTTCATGTGACCTTGATCAGTGTTTTCTCTCACTAAGCTTGACTACAGCTTTTTTAATGCTGATCCAAATGGCGTTGGGTTTCAGTGACTGTCGTAGTTTAGAGTAATTGAACATGTTACTGCCTGGCTTCCTGATCTCAGTTGATGGAAAAAAAAAACATTTAACACCGTGAGCATCAACACTGATGTCCATTTATCCAGTGACCCTGTTAGTTCCCCAGTGATGTTACTGGCTAAATAATGTTGTTCAAATTAAACATCAACCTGCACTGCCGGAGTCACTGCCTGGACTGAGATCACAGGAAAGCACTCCTAAAGGAATTTTGTCACTTGGTCCAATCAGAGTTTTGCTGCAGTCGTTAGGGAAGCTAAGCTCTCTCTAGGCCCAAAACAGTCATCCTTCACTTTCTATCAGAGCTGACAAGCTGTTCACTGTGCATTCTCCACTCAGTGCACTCCCAGCAATGAAACTTTTAAGAGATAAGTACGTTTTTTTCTATTTCAGGGTCACCATTAGTTTCAATAATGCATGGTCATGGGGAGGAGTGACTGTGGGCCTATGGAGGCTAGAAACGTAGGCTTAGATTAAATTATACATCATTATCACAGCTGGCAAGGCTGCTGCTGACAGTCCACACTCTTCTGCCTCCTCTAAATGTTCCATGTTTCTGTCTTGTCCAATATAAAGAGTGGAGCAGTGGAAATGTAGTGTACAGGCAGAAGAAACAGAACGGCACTAGGGCAAGGAAACATAGTCAAATTTTAACTTTTGTCATTTTTGCCAAAGTTGTGATGTGGAATTGGTGTTATTACCTTTGAATAGAAAGGTGAAATTAGAAAAATAAGTCATCATTGATTCTTTCAACATTTCAAATACATATTCATTGACAACTGGTTAAACATAACTGTTTTAATGTGTGAAGGAAAATAAGTATAATTTATCTATGCTGTGTTAAGATTGCATCATGTGAACAGTAGTGTGGCATTATTTCTGAATGTTGACTGAATATTGGAAGCTTGCCATGACCTCAGTTTTGAGACTTATTTAGTTTTGGCAAGTTTTGATTGTTAAAAGAAGCTTATGGAAAAAAGAGAATATGATTCAGTAGGGCTGAAAATGATTGGTACTGAAATGCAAAGCTGGAAATACAATAGAAAGCCTTTATAGTAAGAGGATTGCTCATCTCGACTCTACAGGAGCTCAGTTCAGAGGCAGAAAGCTAAGAAGCATTTCTCACTAATGCATAATTAAACCCTCGCCTAAGCAGCGGTAGCAGTGCTTTAGATGGAGTACGACAGTCTTGTTGACTTGGTGGAAAAGAGTGTGCGGTGTGACATAAGGGCTGAGTTCACTTTATTAATCCCAACCGAAAATGTGCATCAGCAGCATGCAAAGACAAAAATTGCAAACGTTGCATATGTATCTACTGTATATCATACATAACAATGTAGTACTGCTCATATGTTTAAATGTCTCAGTGTTGGGTTTTGAGGCAGAAGCCAGGCTTTGTACATTATTACACTCAAGTCTGTATTCCAATGAGTTTTTTGGTATGCGGTAGATTGTTTTTTATCTTATGCATGCACTCTCTACCACTGTGGAAAAACCTGGATTAATGACAAAACCACTTTTGTAAACTGCAGGTGTCCTGATAACCTAAGGGTGGACTGTTTATCATCATCATAAATGTTTTTGTTGAGGAAACATTACGAACTGGGCTTAACATCAAGTACAAAGTGCACTGGTCACAGTTTGGAGCTTGTGATAATCTTTTAAACTGATGGCAGCAGTGCAGTGTTCATACTGAAAAGTTGTCTCTATGTTGGATTTATATAAATGCTAGATTGTTTAATTAAATCTTAAAATCTTAATAAAGACATATCCTGTATCAGCCCTGGTGGTATTGCTGCATTATTAACCATGTCTTTATCCCACTTAATTAACTTATAGGACCTTAATTTACCCCCTAATGGCCTATAATGATGAATTAACTCAGGCCATCAGTGGTCTCACTGATAGATGAAGATAACTGTTTTATCACATTTATGTTTAGGCCTAAGACATTAAATTCTCATACCATGTGGTTTAGGAGATTTATCATCATTTAGCTGCGCACTTGAAGACCCAATGGTTTTACTCTCTGAGAGTCTGTCTCTACTGGGGCTGAGCACTTTGGATAAACCAAGCTCAGATTCTGTCATACTGAGTTTTATTCAGTTTTATAACAGAAACCCTAGTCGTTAGGACCAATAAACTTGAAAGTATAGACCGTTTCTACACTATGTTCAGTATTGGATGCCATTTTGTGCCTTAATATTTAGTTATCTTCACTGCTGATAGCACATTTACTTACGTAATTGCACATGATCCTTAACCACACCACTAGCTTGGCTGTGTTTAATTTTGCCTTGATGTGTACAACAGCTGTCACCGTATACACATACAAGAGAAACTAATCACGAGCTAAACTGAAGCTGAAGCCAATAAAAATAACTCCTAGATTTGGGCTATTTTTAAAATTTGACACATTTTGCATCTGACAACCCTCATCTTCCACTGTAGATCCAGCTACTCCGTTGATAAAAATACACCAAACGAAATGTGCCAAAAATAGCCCTTGGATCAGTTCCTTGTTTGTTGAAGATTGTCATCTCTATGAAGCTAAAATGTGCAGGAATACTTGGCTTGAACTCTCAAACTGATCACATAGCATGTGCCGATGCTTTCTCTCCGCTCCTGGGTTGTAATGAGCAGCTGGGTGTGACTGTGGTAATATTGGAGCTATGTTTCTCTATCTAGCAGTTTGCTCCTGGAGCAGCCTCCCTGCACACACAAAGCTCATATTCACCACAGCATTAGACTCCTATGCACGTCTCCCATATTGGATTAGAGTGTTTATTGTCCAATTTATCACGCTCGCTTTGTCTGGCTTGAAACATATCAACCCATCGCTGAATACGTGAGCTCTGGCTCTTTGGAAATTGTATGCGAAGAATGTTTACTGACATGCATACGTTAGACAATGCCAATACAGACTTAATGAGGAAGTATGTGCTAAGACTGTTGAACTGAACAAAATCAATTCTATATGCCTGAGAAACTTGAATCGTGTCAAACCACTTTTATGCGATTTTTTAATGTTTAATACATAGAAGTCTGAGATCTATGGATGAACTGAGTTCTGTTCCATACTGAGTTCTAGTTAAATACTCGAAATTCACGTCTTATTTTTAAACACAAATATTTTGGCCATGTATTCTGATATTGTGTAAATATTTCTAATGATCTAGATTTTGCAATATCCAACTATGGCATCCAGCTGCTTGCCCAGGTTTCCATATACACATCTGCTTATACAGATTCCAATACACGAGCTTGTTTTATTTCAATATTACAGTTGTTGTTGGTTTTGTTAAAGGGTACATCATTAGGTGGAAATGGATCTTATTGGAGCACTTATTAGAACAGCATAAAATATAAGCTACACAAATGTCTGTGTGTTTTCAATAATGAAATAATTCCACACCAACAGCGTTTTCAAAAATACTACCCAAGGATGTGTAACTCAAATATATTCTTTCTCCTTTTGTTGTCTGTTTTACATTTTCTCCTTTCTCCCTCTTCGTTCTCTCTATATATCGCCTTTTTCTCTGTCTGTATTTGTGTCTTAATAGTATTATTACTTAGACCTTCAACATAAGGCTTAGGCTAGTCAGTCTATGCCTCTGCTTCTGTCTGTCTGTGTGTCTCTTCATGGTCTAGTGCAAGATCTGTATTGGAATATGGATCGGTTGGTGGATCTGCCCTGTACATCCGATAGCCGATAAGTGCGTGAAGTCAATATCAGACCCAATACCAATATAGGACTGGATAGGGCCCATCTCTAGGATGTGTGAAATATGTTTTATTGGTAATGAAAGAAAGGAGAAAACTATGGTGTTTGGAGTAGAATGATCTGTACACACCAGATGACAGATTAATTAGGTTGCATATTTAATTAATCATGCTTGTTTCACCTGGTGTGTTCAGTTTTGATGCGAATAGGAAAAAGTGGATTTTTCACATTTTTGTGCTTTTTATACATATTGCTTTTGGTGTGTAATGGCCTTAGGAAGTGAAGAATTCAAGTTAAGTCACAATGTCATGCAGCTTTAGTTAATTTACCTAATCTTTTTTTCATTTTGAAAGCTAAGGTATCGTTAGCTTGGCAGTGTCACAGCGCTGACTACATGGCGTTGCTAATTGCAGTGCTTTTTGCTGTGTGGAGGTGAAAAGCTCAGCCGTCTGGGCCTCCCTCTGTGTCTTTTCTGCTCATCGCTGGCTGTCGGGAGACACACGGCGGCAGTAATATGACAGCCCTGTCAGTTTTGAGCGATGACGTGAGGAGAACGCATGCAGGCTGGATTAAGAGTTTAATGACTGGTAAAATTGTAGCGCCTGCGTTCAAGGTGACCCCGCTGAGGTGATGGGGGGCTGGAGCTGGAGAGCCTGTGGCAGGCTGACAGTAATACGTCCTGTGCCTCTCGACCTGGGAGCTGTCACCTGTACCATGCATCGTCACTAAGGCCCAAGGCATGTAATTACACTTTTATTGGCTTTTAAGAAGACCACACCATTCATCCCACCCATGATCCTCCTCTCAGAGCCACGAGACCGTGTATAGATCACACTTATAGATCAAACCTTGGGTATTGAGGATAAAGGAGCACTTGTCAGTCCAATGACCCAGCGTCTAGGCCCTGTGATAAAGGCAGCATTGGTGATACTTGGAAAAGTGGTAATGACCAGCACTGGCAGTGGAGAAACATCTTGAGGCCAGCATTGTGAAAAGTAGGGATTGGAAGTACAGACTTCTGCAGGGGTTAAAATCTCTGCCGATAATTCCATATGAGATCTTAACTCTTACTCTGTCAAAAACCTTAGAGTGCTAATCATAATAAGTGTCCAGTAGTCCATCTGTGTCTCCTCATACTTTATTTACCTCCTTTCATCCTGTTCCTCAGTGATCAGGAGCAATAGAGAGCAGGGTTGATTTTTGTGGTGGATCATTCTCAGAGCTGCAGACACTGATGTGTTGTGCTGGTACAAGTGGATCAGACACCACAGTGCTGCTGGAGTTTTTAAATCCATCCATGTCACTGCTGAATGGAATAGTCCTCCACCAAAAATAACCAGTCAACAGAGTGCTGTGCTCATCTATAAAGGACAAGAGGACAAACACCAACTGTGTAGCAACAGAGAAACCTTCCCTTTAATAGCCTTCCACTCAAATAGGTATAATACAGTGGACAGTGAGTGGCCAAGGTCTTTAAAAACACCAGCAGCTGTTGGATCCACTCATACCAGTGCAACACACTCACCCACACACCACCTTCATGTCAGCGTGCACTCTGTTGTGAACAAAGTGAATCAACAAATCAGTGTATAGCCGTCTAAGTCAGGTACAGCTAATAAGATTACAAGATTTTGACTCTAATAATCCAGTTCCAGTTTCTATATTATACATATCGTCATTGCTATTCTGTTGTGACTTTAAAAAGCTCCCAAACTAATACTTTAAACTTGAGAATTCCTGTAGATACCATGATATAGGTGTGTTCTCTGCCAGCCCAGATAGTCTGCAGGGTATGATGAAAAGCAGATATAGCATAAACGTTCTAGGGTTTTAGAGACTCCTTTAACAAGCACAGGCATTTTTATAGGATTTCTTTAAAATGGTGCTATGTTATGTCAAGATTGCCCTTCTGAGGAACAAGCTGAAGAACACAAGTGGCACTCCCTAGAGATCTGCCCTTTAAAGCTTTTACCGTGTTTTGATATAATGCCTTTGCTAGGTCTAAGGGTGCATGCTATTTCACTTTTGCTAATGTCACTGTTTATATCATACTCCCTAGAAATGGGCTTTTTAATGCGCTCATGTAGATTATATTCCCATATAAAAACCCTGTAACTTTTTATTTTTAAATAAGGTTTGCCAAATTGTATTACATAAAATTACATGATGAACATGTAAATTGTTATTTTTTTTATTGAAGTTTATGAGCTAACGGTGCACCATTTTTATGTCAGATTTTGATTCCCATTTCTTTTTTTGCCAAGTCGGCTGATAGTGTTTTTTGTTTTTCCTCTGTGTTTTTGTGGAGTAAATTCCCTGAAACACACTAACATATTTTTAGTATCATTAGTTTATGCACTTTCAAGCTGCAACATTGCTAATAACAGAGCAAGTTAACTAATACGCCGTTTTGAGAGCTTTAATTATCGCTTTCTTTTTTTAATATTTAATTAGATTGTTGCAAATGTTTTAAACATTCTACCAGTTAAATATCCAGTTCTCATTTCCACTCCTCATCACCTGAGGATGGAGAATCAGTAAATTTTGATACCTTTCTGATTGGCTGAAGACTTGCAGCAGTTATACTGTGTAGTCCAAGTGCAAGCACAGGATTGTTTGTGACAAATGAAAATCTGAGAACACGCGGGGGTGATTTTGCCCATGTTATGTTCACATGTTATACTGGTTATCCTTTCACGCTTAGATACACTGTAGTTTTATTAAAACAGACTGCACTGTTGACATTCTTATCACCTACAGTGCCTTGCGAAAGTAATCAGCCCCCTTGAACTTTCCAAATTCTTGCCACATTTCAACAACAATTGGGACACAATCGTGAAGTGGAATGAATTTTATTGAATGTGTCAAACTTTTTTAACAAATAGAAAACTGAAAAGTGGGGCGTGCAGTATTATTCTTCCGCTTTACTTTCAGTGCAGCAAACTCACTCCAGAAGTTCAGTGAGGATCTCTGAATGATCCAATGTTGTCCCAAATGACTGATGATGATGAATAGAATCCACCTGTGTGTAATCAAGTCTCAGTATAAATGCACCTGCTCCGTGATAGTCTCAGGGTCCTGTTCAAAGCGCAGAGAGCATCATGAAGACCAAGGAACACCCCAGGCAGGTCCAAGATACTGTTGTGGAGAAGGTTAAAGCCGGATTTGGATACAAAATATTCCCAAGCTTTAAACCATCTGAATCCTGTTTACTGTGCAAGAATTTTGATTGTAAACCTGCAAGTGACTTTTGTTTATGTATCTATAGGTTGTGTAAACTAACTACTTTTTTTTCTTTAAGTGAATGGATATACTACCTTATTATAACAATATCTTACTGTATAACACCAACAAAGTATGGAGCTTGTCAGCATTTGTGTTTTCTTAAGTTTGGTGTGTTACATGAACTTCATTTCATGTGAACTGTGTACTCACAGCAGGAGTTGGTGTTGGCCTGGAGTGGACAAGTGAGCATTAGCAAGAGTGAGAAGAGACACCTGAGAGCAAGGGGTTAGCTGACAGAGCTGGGCTTGACACCATTAGCCAGAGTGACATATTAAAGTTCTATTCGCTGTGTAATTTGTTTTGTCTGTCAAGGTGATGGATGTCTTGTTCACCAGCACTTCCTATGTGTGTTATAGAAAATAAATAAATAAAACAAGAGCCGAAAAAAACACAGCTCCAGGACATTGTTAAATACACTTCAAAACTGTAAGGAGAAGACATTTGTTTTTTGTGGCAAATGGGGGCATTGATTTCTCAGGATATATATATATATATATATACACACACTCATAAATATGTTTAACCTTTAAACTTTAAACTGGCATGGCATTAAGAACATTCATATTTATAATGCCAGCTTTGCATGTAGCAAAAGGACATGTTAATAGGAAAATGCTGTTAGCGCTTGCTCCATGATTAAATGTACAGGAGAAAAATTAATAAATAAATTTTACAAATTCAAAGCTGAAAAACAGGTACATGTATCAGAAATAATAGCTCATCTGGAGCTGGGGGCCTGTGGGCACTGAGCAAGCATCACAGACACCAAGAACATGTTATGAATGATCTGTTTATGTCAGGTGATAAATACTCCCACCACAGCGCCCCAACCCCTCACCTTCATGACACCTCTCTCTCTCTCTCTCTCTCTCCTCTCTCTCTCTCTCTCTCTCTCTCTCTCTCTCTCTCTCTCTCTCTCTGTCTGTCTCTTTCTACCTCTCTCTCTCTCTCTCTGTCTGTCTGTCTCTCTCTCTGTGTCTGTCTGTCTCTATCTGTCTCTCTCTCTCTGTATCTCTGTCTGTCTGTCTCTCTCTCTCTCTCTCTCTCTCTCTCTCTCTCTCTGTCTCTCTGTCTGTCTCTCTCTCTGTCTGTCTGTCTCTCTCTCTCTCTGTCTCTGTCTGTCTGTCTCTCTCTGTCTGTCTGTCTCTCTCTCTCTCTCTCTCTCTGTCTGTCTGTGTCTGTCTCTCTCTGTCTCTCTCTCTCTCTCTCTCTCTGTCTGTCTGTCTGTCTGTCTGTCTCTCTCTCTCTCTGTCTCTCTGTCTGTCTGTCTCTCTCTCTCTCTCTCTCTCTCTCTCTCTCTCTCTCTCTCTGTCTGTCTCTCTCTACATCTCTCTCAAACTCTCTCTCTACCTCTCAACTGGACTGAGTCAGGACCCCTGAGGCTGTCATGCAGTCACTGATGCCAGCTTTTGTGTGTTTAACGCCAGCTACTTTTTCCTCTATAGAGACAGAGAGAGGTATTAAGTCATTATTGTTGTCTGTCTTTCATGGCCTCCTCGCTGAAATGCTTAATGTTTGCTCTTGCCTTGAGTCTTGATTGTGACAGTGTTACATCTTTATAAGCCACTTGCACCATTTATATTGTCCGGTGTTGTAAATATTTTTAGACACTTTCTGAATCCAACAAGGATTATGCTAGATTTATTTATTGATTAATGTTGTGTGCCTAATGCTTGTTGGGCTGCTGTTGTCTAAAATAGGGTTTAGGCTTAAAATGTCAGAGATTTACTCTTCCACTCTTACCATACCACAAAGAATATAACAAATACACATTATGTCCAGAAGTATCCAGACAATCCTTAAGGTTGCAGAAATGTTTAGTCTTGTGTCATATCCATAGAAAAGGCAATGGTGGGGATGCTTTTGACTTAAATATTTCCAATATCATATGCCGGCTAAGGGGTATTAACCCGCTGTAATCGGCACTTCCGCCGGCTTGTTGGATAATAACTTGCCACAAAACCCTTACATAACTCTGCGAGTTTGTGTCCTAGACACATAATAAACATACCCTGCAGAGAGTGTGAAGGGTCTACTTTTCAAGTACATGGAGGTTGAAATTACTAAAGTTCTTGTGACTGAATTGAATCTAATCCTCACATCAATGCTCTAAAATAGTGTAGAGACATTTCACAAGATTAGAAGATGTCACTACATCTGTAATATCAGAAGACGTCTACAAAATGTTGGACAAATGTACAGTTGCAGTAGTTGAGTTTGTAGCTCTTATTTAGTCTGTATCAGGACATCGCTTTCAACAGGGGATGCAGAGGTTGGAAAAGATCTAATGGCTTCAAGCATGAAGGCAGAATGCCTCAAATGAGCCCTGACTGGCCTTGACCTTTGCTGGCCTTCCTGTTAAAACCTAACTGCTTTAGAAAAGTCTGAATCCATGGCACTGTGCACTTTTGCTACCTTTCTAGTCCGAACACTTGCATTTGCTCTACAGGTGACAATTTCATTTGAAGTGTTCATGAAATATTGAATGAGGCTCTATGAAACATGGCATGTGGCATGTATTCAAATTCCTTTGATGAAATGAAGTGCTTGCTCTTTGATGGAGACATTGGATCTGGCAGTGGCTTTGAAATGAGCAGTGTGTGATGTCGGCGAGAGCGTAAGGAGGTGGAACACATTAGCACTCAAGGCAGTCCCAATTACAGCTCTCAGGTCTCGTTCCAGCGTGTGGGTGTACACGGCTCCACCGTGCCACCCGGCGATGAAGACATTTCCAATTCCCACATGTCATCAACATTAATGCACTCACTGCGCTTATGCTGTTTAGCAGTGAGTTTCAGTTGGTGCCGCTGTATTTTTTCGAAAAGTGCTGGTTATTCAATTCAGATAATATGCATCCATTCAGCCCTGTAAGTGCTAAGCAGATGTGACAAATGTATACAGCATGGCTAAATGGTGTAGTAGAAATTTACTTCCAGAGAAAAGTGTAAATGAAACATGGCATTGCTTTCAGTCGGAACAATGAAGTATGTTTTCTAATTACATGAGCCGGAATGTCCAAAAATAATGGTTATAATGGGTAAACACATCCTGTAAAGCGATAGCTCAGAGATCACCTAACTTAAGACTAACTTAAGTAAATGAATTAAATCCATATCGAATTCATTCTTTTAGCAAAGTGTGTTTTGATTCAGATTTTTTGAGCAATTAATGCATCACATATACACTTTAGGACAGAGAATTCAGTTATTCATAAAGAGGTGTACTGAAATAGATGGTAGTTTAAAATATTTATGGATTTATCTGTCTGGTAGATCAAACCTTCATTCAATGAACCATCTTATATCTAATTCAACCCTATTCAGAAGGGCATAGCAGATAAATAATAATAAAAAAAAAAAACGTGCTGTCACATCTCCCAAATGCCTTCTCATGTGTGTTTTTTCCCCCTTCCCCCAACCTAAAGGAAAAGGCATGTGGCTGTACCGTGTCACCCTCACACAGACATAGTTTCCGCCTCATCTCTGTTTCCACACGGCAAAAGATAATGTGCGACAACTGAATCTTTTCGCTCGTCTAATCCATGGAGCCAGGGATGAAATCTTATTTATGGATCAGCGGCAGTGGCATCGTTTTCCTGATAAGAACATGCAAGTCTGCAAGCTCTTTCTCAGGGCGCCCGAGCATCGGCAGGCACCAGGCAGTCAGCACAAACACCTTTTGGCAGGGCAGAGCAAAAGAAGTGAGACAGCCCTATTTCAATTAATACAGTGATACCTCTGCTTCTGTGGGCCTTCACTTCTCAAACTGGATTGTGTCGTAATCTCCTCATTCATTCTCAAACTAGTCTATTAAAGCATGAAATGATGCAAGGCGGAAAAAAAGAAGCCCCCCTGTTTCCGAAGAGTCAAGGATTATTCAAATGGAGAGCCTAGAAAGAATGGTCTCTGGCTTTATTCCTGCGCTTTTGTTTTGCTTTGCTTTAGCTTTCCTACTGAATAAGAGAAGGGAGCCAAGTAACACAGATTTGAATAACGTGGTAGCTTGAGTAGAAGAAGAAAGTACAAATGAATTTTATATGCAATTAATGCTAGCCATGTGATGAAGCTATTAATTTGTGGACATCTTAAATCATCTAAACCAGAATTCCCACTTATGTTTGGGTACAATATTATCCCCGATAACAGAACAAACAGATGACAATCTTTTTGCAGTACTTTTTCCTTGATGGCCCCCGTGTCGAATGCCCAGGAGGCAAAATGCCAAAGTTTACATTGTATTCTTTAAGGAACCATCATTTTAAAGTGTTTAATTTAATGTACCTTTCTCTCTTCTCCCTGTCTTGAATGTTTTTCATGTCAAATTAAAAGCCCTCTACAGAGGTAGGTTAATAAAATTCGGAAAAATTAACAGCAATATTTTTTTGGGTAAAATACAAATGAATGTAGGGGAAACAGTGAATTACCGTAAAATTACAAATAATGTTTACTTTTTTTGTATTTTGAATTGACAGAATACCTTACGCAAACTATTTAAAACTCTTAGGAGTAGGCCTAATATCGCCCCCTTTTTTGCTCTCTTTTCACACTATATTGACATTGTCTCTAATAACTGTCCACTTTTGCCTGTTTTACATGTCTACTGATAGGATGGAATAAAGGAGAACGACATTGCTGTTCAGTTAGCAGGCTTCACTATACTTGCTTGCTGTGCACACTTTGCATGCCAAATCAGGGTCTCGCAGGTGCCATGAAAAGCTGAAGGAGCCTGTCACTTCCTATAAAGCCAGCGCTCAGGAGAGACGTTACTCCACGCAGGAGTGAAGCAGCTAAAACACACTGGCTGCATTTTGATGGGCAACCTCAATCTCGATCAAGCACAAATAGCTGCTGACTGGCATTGTGCAAAACACAACACCCTGATGGTTCCATTTGCGCAGCAATTACTCTGCCGGATGTTTTGAAAGGAGGCCAAGATTCTTGGCTCTTCTTGGGATAGCCTAAATAATGCACTCAACAACACTTCATTAATGGAGACACAATCTTTTTGTTATCAAAGTGAATTTATAAAGAGGCAACAAGCAATTAGCACATTTACACAGCTATCCCTGTAATGACTCTCATGAAATATGGACTGTTCACCAGTGATGTCTTTGTCTCGAATCTGACAGAAGCCTGCTGTTAGCGCTTTGCATTAACCGACTACAAACGAAGGCAATGTATAGGCTGTATAGACCAGCAAGCACAACTGGAATCCCAGGCCAGATACAAGGTGAAGTATAATAGTAAATAGGTCAGAGTGATTTCCCATAAATATTTCACTGTATGTGATGGTGTACAGGTCAGTGAGGCATGTACTGTTTTATAAAACCTTTATCATACTTTAACATCCAGAGAACTAAAGGAGCACTGGTATAAGCAAATGTTTTCCTACTGACTATGTTTTTGATCTTATTGTTCTATATAGCTATCATTTATTTTCCTACAATACGTATAATATACAGTAATGCACAGATGTCTTAGGCACCTAAGATAATTATATATATTTAAACTAATGCCTTCTCTGTAAGTAAATAAGAAATATAAGATCATTTTTTAAAATTACTTAAATTACTTAAAATCCTAATTAATTAACCGGTAAAACTAGGTACCTCAAATAATATGAACTGCCACAAGAGAGATTTGGAAACACATTCACAAAATATCACACTTACTGGATTAATCTTTATTTGTTTTTATTCTAATGTTGGGTATTCACCCTAAAAAGGGGGAAGTAACTGCAATGTCCTTCATTCAACAGCTAGGTGCCCTAATACATGCATGTGTGTGCTTACTGCCATGAATGGGTTAAATCTGAAAGACCTTTCATTGTATGTTGCACAGTGACAAATAAATGCACACTGCCATGTTGCGTTACATATTGACACAGTCCTTTTTGTTGATTTTTAATTTTCTACATAATTTTTACACAGCAGTTATCCGTCACGTCATGTGAAAATTTCATTATGGATGAACCAATGAAAACGCTCCAAATACTGATATCCAACCCATTCCTATGTCAGGCTTAGATTAGTCACCAGTTCTTTAGATCAGAGCCATAAATACCTCATAAAATGAGGATGCCTTGAGTCACAACTTCTACACTGATTGCTGTAGTCCTTCCAACAAATAAATATACAAATAAATGATAAACTGTTACTGAACCAAGCTGGAATCACATGAAAAATCTTAAGGACATACATGGATAGGCAAAGAGTTCCATAGTGAGTTTAACGCTGGCAATAAGTTGACAGACACACATCCCACTCTCTCCCTCTCTCCTGATCATAGTGAGGGGTTAAAAAAATAAAAGCCATAAAAGTGGCAGAGTTCTGGGAAAGGATACCTGATCATAAATAATTCAGAGTTAAGCTGTGCATGTTTAAGTGGGATAAAAAAGGAAAGCTGCATGTGTCTTAGCTTGCACCAGTCATACAAAAGTGGCAGCTTGAATCAGTGAGAAGACACACATTACTTCAGAGCCTGGTGTTTTCCTTCCCACAATCCCCCTGCTGGAAGACATGCTTTCAGGCACCCTTCCATGCCCCTAAGGGCAGGCATTTAAGCGGGGACGTTTGGAGAATGAGAGGTGCATTTTCTTTCTTTTCTTTTTTACTTATTTATTTAGTTTCCAGGGGATGATGTCCCTGTCCCTTTGTTATCATACACCCTGCATCAAGCCCCTTGATCTCCATCTCCCAGACAGTTTTATCTGGCTTGCCCAGTGAAAGCATAGGGCTCCTCCATGTCACCTGCGTCACTAAAACACTGCAGATTAGAGCGGCTTGCCTTTTGGCTTTATCTACCTCTGCTACTACACCCCACTGTCCCCCACCCCTTCTGCCAAGTGAAATGAAAGAGAGAGAGAGAGAGAGGGGGAATGAAAGTGGCAGGTAGGGAAAGAGCAACAGAGGAAATGCAGTGTGTTTATCTCAAGCTAACTTCAGATATGAAAAAAGTTCAAAGTAGTACCCTACTCTCTCGAGGGTCAGTATAGATTGGTTTCAATTGAATTCTTTCTTACTGAGGAACAAACCTCTGTTCTGAGGGGTCTATTTTGTTGTGGTTTGAAGGTATCATTCTTCAAAGAGTGCATGGGTTGAGGTGAGGTGAGCTGGGAAGGGATTTAAACAGATCAATGGACCCTTGTATGTGCTATTGTTGGCCCCGTGGAGTGAGTAACATTGTCTGTTGAATCGTAAGGACAGCAGGAATCTTGTTCATGAACCAAATGTGAACTGTAGCTGAGAGAAAAGAAATATTGCGAACTGAAGGACCATCACATACTATGATGGTTGGGTCAGGGATGAATCACATACTGTGCTTGACATGTAACAAATCTATTCTATAACGAGTTAGTACATATGAGATCAGGCTGAGGTCATGTCCTATTGACAGATGATATTTTTAGGCGGTCTGGGGTATCAGGGTCCAGTATTTGGAATCACTCAACACAAGGCAGGAACACACCCTGGAGGGGTTGCCAGTCCTTCACAGGGCGACACACACACACACTCACACCTATGGATAGTTTTGAGTCACCAATCCAACTACCAACATGTGTTTTTGGACCGTGGGAGGAAACCAGAGCACCTGGAGGAAACCCATGCGGACACAGGGAGAACACACCAAATTCCTCACAGACAGTCACCCGGAGTGGGGCTCAAACTCACAACCTCCAGGTCCCTAGCACAAAAATAAGTTTTGTGCTAGATGGGCTTTCTCCTTTTTCAGAGCTTCTGAAATATAGTAATAAGACAACTTCCAATGGAAGCCATTGTAAAAAACTAACCAAGAAAAGTATATATAGGTTCACAACCCCTAGTACATATAAGAAGGCACCTTTCATTGCATGTTGTACCATGACAGATAATTACACACTTCACATTTCAAACCTATTCAAAAATATAAATAACATATATTTATGAATATCACTGTAATAGGTCAATAGGAATTTGAGGGCTGTGCTCAATTTCAGAGAAGAGTTTGAAAGTTGTTTTTATCCCTTCTCCTTTTTCCTCTTATTGCTTCTCACATCTTATTGTGTTTACTCCAGTCCTAACATCTTAATTTGAAGGGAACCTTGTTCCACCACTCCCATGACTTTATCAACCCAGTCCGGTGATTGACAGCTGGTGTTATCTCTAGATCTTGGCTTTGTGGACTGTCTGCTGTCTTTAGCCAGACTAACGGAGCCTAGCGAAGCTTCTGCCTCTGCTATCTTCTCCAGCCTGCAGCCAGTGCCTGGGCTGGATGAAGAGCAGTCACTGGGGCTGAGTCTCTTATCTTTCTCAATTTTTACACACTCCATAATCAGAAAGCTCCTTGCGTCTTCCAGCTAATTGCCGCAGGACACTAAATTGCAGCACACTCCAATCTCCTTTCTCCCCCTTCTCTTTTGAAATCTCCAGCAGGCTGCTCGCTGCAGGTATCTTATCTTCTCTTCACCACAAGCTCTGAATGCCTTCTGTTGGCTTTAAGACTGCACACTTCATACATTCTCCAGCTCACATGCTAGCTGACCCACTTTTAGAAGAGAGTTTCAAGCTGTATGCGTTCTGTAGGGAATAGGCACACCTGCCTTATGGAGCAACATCAGCTCCTAAAGGTTTTCTCTCTGACCACATCATGCTCAAGTTCCAAACGATTTCATACACTCGCTTATGAAGTCAAAAGGAACACATACATTGACATGCCAAAATTCATGGGATAACAGCTGTATAACACCTGTATACACCTGTATAACTGGTGTTAACATGTGAGTGAAGACTGGCCATAGTAAGGCGAAGTGAATTATCAGAGTTCAGACGAGGCATGATAGTGGGTGCCGGAGGGCCACTCTATTTCTGAAGTTGTGTGGGCATTTAGGATTCTGTGATCCACAGTGTCACATGTGTACTATGAATAGCTTAGAAGGCATTACCACCCACAGTGAACAGCCCAGTTGCTGCCCACAGGTGCTTAATGATCATGAGCATCTAGAACTGCACATACGAAACAAATTAAACTCTGGGAAAAATCACATCCACATTCATTACAGGAGACCCCACGTGCATATCCTGCATAGCTCCATGCAGTTCTTTGGCGACTACACAGTAGGGGAGTTGTTGTGATGTGTCCCTAACTCATAATCTGTTTTTTTAAAATGCTTGAAACAGATTACAATTGTTACGCAATCTATCTACAGATCTACAAATTAAAAATATAAATTGGTACAAGGTTAAACTAATGTATAGTGTAAAATATATTCCAGTGGGTGTTTCAAGACCACTGCTAGCATGATGCTTCATGGAAATTGAGCCTACCTTGAGACCACAGGTAAAACTGTATCACTTTCACTAACTTGATTCTAGTGCTGGCAAAGTGCCTCAGTGTACCCTGTGTAATTTTGTGTACACAACCACACATTTAAAAACAGCAGCAGTCATGGTGGTAATACAGTTTCAGCAGATATATTTCGTTTCCCTCAATGCATTGGTAAGTCCTTTCCATAGGAATTTCTTGATGTTTTATTAAACATCTGGGAGAGAATCTTCATTCCTACAATGGTCATTTTCTGGTAGTCAGTCAGAGTATTGTACATCATGCAGATATACATTGCCAGGTAGTTTTGACAAAGTTTAGCCTATTGAATACTGCTTTTAATTACATAATCTACAGCTTTATATGGAATGGAAATATATATATATTTTGTTATTGTTGTTGTTGTTGGTATTGTTATTTAAGATGTGTTAATGGAATCATTTGTGCAATACAAAAATAAATTTGTAAGCAAATCCATAAAAGAAAAAGCAAGAAATCAAGCAGGTTTGGAGAAGGATAGTAAGTCTGTAAGTTTTAAGTTAGGCCTCAGATGAGACATTCTTAGCAGCTTGGTGTAGGTTGTGATCATGATTGAATTTACTTGCTCCTCAAATTCCATTAGGTTAAGCAGGTTACAGGCACCTCATTTAATTAGAGTGTAGGCTAAATGAGGGGGCGCACTGCATGAAGGTAAACTGCAACGTGTCGAATGATCCTCTTTTTATATGTGGATTACACATTTTTCCAGAAATGTAACTGTCAGTTTTGTTTTTTGGAATTGTTTTCATTCTTTTCACAGCTAAATTGTTAAAAGTAACCCATACTAGTTAGCAAATATATTTTTAAAAAATGCTGTATATTTGGATTTCATGCATTTTGGGTTAATTAAAATCAATCCACTCCCTCTGATTATATTGATTTTTTATTTTTTTTTTTGAAGGTACATAATCAGAAGGATTTCAAAACATGTTTTCTGATAGGATTAATCTCAGTCTGATATTTTCACTGTTTTTGGAGTGGGTGTGTAGGGGGGTGTGTCAGCAATATTGAGCAGCGATTAATTAGTAGAAAAACCGTTTAAATCTGGATAATAAAGCCCTTAATTACATGTTATTGTTGCCTAAAGGCATTTTCTGATTTAGAAAATGCTTGGTCTGGCCCACTGTAGGCCAATATGGTAGGGTGGTTAGATGTTTGATATGCTCCAGTATTTGGATTTAATAATATGGATGTTTTGAGATTAGCCTGTGTGCAGATGAGAGTCCCTGTTAATCATGTTTAAGTTGCAAGCTTTGCTTTTGATGTTAGCGTGACAGCCTTTTTAATTTGATAGTCTGGATTTTATGGAAAATGAAAAAAATATTATCGTTCAAGTAATATCTCATAAAATCTCTAGTGTGATTCACATGTATATCAGCAGTGCACCGTGGTTTCTCAGTTTGAAGCATTTCACCTTTTCAACTGAAAATTATTTTCCACTCGTTCTGCCTCTGCTCCTGCTTTTCTCCTTCCTCTGGGTTGTAATTACTGAGAGGGAGAACTTTCCACAAGCACCTCCATGTCTTCATGTCTGTGGTTGTGCTCTCTCTGGATTAGTGCACAGGACGTTTCATCCAGCCAAAATTCAGACATAGCTACGGTGTAATGCTGACGCTAATGCTATTCCCACGACCTGGGTGTGATGGTTGAAAGTGTTCTCCAAACTGCAGGTTGCTTTTGAAATGTCTGTGAAAATGCATCATCATAGGAAACAAGCTAATCAGTTCAAAAGTGCCAGTTTGTTTTGCAAAGCCTGCAGGCAAGTCTGCTTAAAATGCCTTGAAATGCCTTTATTCATGTGTGGTTGTGTGTTGTTTGTTATTGCTTGCGTGCTGTGTGTTTTACCATTAGTTTCATTAGAAGCTGTTATTTCACTGTGTGTTTTCCTAATATGAAAATTAGGTAGCATTTCAGACTCATTCTGATAAGCTTAAGAGCTAAACACTTGCACAAACCATTCGCAGCCCTGTAAAACAAGCAGCTTAAATGCCTACAGATTCCAAGCTCATGTTTGCTGACCTCTCTTAACCCCTCTGGCCTTGTGGAACAGATTTAAACTGATGAAAAATAGACTGTTTATTGCTTCTTCAACTTCGCTTAAAGGCACGCTTCTCTTTTCTAATTCAGAAGTCTTTTTTGTATATGGGCTGTGTATAATCAGATTATGACAGCATAGGCCCATTTATATTGGCATTATATAAATCTACTTAGTAATTCAGTCCCCCAGTATGCGTAACTCTGGAATGGATGAGTGCTGCGGAGATTTAGGCCGTAGAATAAACAATATTGTCGTTCATTTTCACACCCTACAGACAAACGTAAAATCCTCTCTTTAATGTTTGATGTTCTTAGCTTTGGCATTGGTTTGAATGTAGGTCCCTGTTGGTGTGTTTCTGATTTCCAATGCTGAAAAGCAGGGCTGTCAAATGGTGGAAACTGTACCGTGATTAATCACATTGTTTTGTGTAGATTAATTAGATTGTGTTATTTGCTGAAAATTGACCCTAAAGCAAGATTGCCTCCATTTTGTACTGCTTTCTAATGAGTGAACAGAAGCTTCATCAGAATGTACACTCTCAGAAAAACTGTGATGTGGTACCCTTAAGGGTATACTTCCTTTAGGGAACACAACTGGACTTCCAAACCACTGTTGTAACGTTAAAGGTACACTGTTTTTTAGTGACAATGTACTGTTGATTATTTATTTATTTATTTATTTATTTTTAATATCTTCCAACCAATGATTGTCAAAGTGTAACTCTTGAGACTGAAGCTTTATACAGTTTTGTTGATTTTTGCTGTGTTGCTTTTCTTCATTTATCTGAAGATCTCCCATGATCCTCACTGCCCCATTTTAGTTTGGAGGTTTTAAGCTGAAGGTCTTGAGTTAAAAGATGAATTTGAGCAAGAATTTTACAATCACATATTTCTATTATACTGAAGTACATCAGCTGGGTTCCAGCCTGCACTAAAATATTGTTCAGAGGGTCAAGTTGAAAAAAGAAAAGGTTTAAAGAGCATTTAAAAAATGATATGTAGGATGTCACATTAAAACATTACTAGTATGTTATAACCATATTTTTTTGCAAATTCTTAAATCTACCAAATGTGTAGCAAAGGGATTTTGCTGTGCAAGTGTGCCTTAGACATCCTGTGTTTTATATAAGACAGCAAATGCCGATTTAGTTTTTCATTTTGTGGCTTCTCCTGTTCCTTCAATGCGAACACACACTCTCCTGCAGAGGACAAGGCAAGCCGTTGATCAGAGAAAATGCTGAGGCCAGGTTGGTGCGCTTTGCTGAGCCACCACTTCTAAATGTTTCATTGCAGCCTAGCATACTTCTTTCATTGCAATTATGCACAGAACAATTGCTTCCATTTACCTGGAAGACTGGAAAAGAGTTCTGCTCTGGGATCTGAGAGAAAGTACTGGAAATATTAGTTCAGAGAATAAAACTAACAGCTTACTCTGTTGAATTGTACTTTATTTTCTGTTTCAGTGGATACACTCAAATGAATATGAAATTAGCAGAAGCTTTTGAGCTGATTTTGTGTTTGAAATCACTGATACGCATAAACAGGCGCGCACACACTCTCAAGAACACAAAACTCCTCCTTCGCCAATACACTTGAGATGATTTGTTTTAGCCCACCAGACAACCCCCTTCTCAGATCATCCCATTGCTCAGATGAAACGCCTCTGCCTGCTCTGATTATCTTCAAGCCAAAGAGCCAAGAATGGGGTGGGGGGTGGGGAGAGTGAGTGAGTTCGAATGAAAGGCAAAAAGAATGAGTAATGTTCCAGAAAGCCTAGAATTAAACTGCTTAATTTTGCATCCTCCATACATTAATCTTTCATGATTTGGGAACTAGCATTGTCAATTATAAAAGCCTGTGAAACAAGGCAAAACCTGACTGTGAAGAACATCAGAAACAAAGAAGAAAACTGAAGGAGAAAAAATACATATCTTACCATGGATACCTTCAGTGTTTATAGATTCTCTTACTTGTTCTGCCCCCCCCCTTTCTTTGTCTATCCACCTCTCTTTCCCACTCTAACTTGTCATTAACCGTTCAGAGGCATGTGGGTTTGCAGTCTGTGATGGCATAATTACCTGATGAAATGTTAATGTGTAGGGGAGGCAGCCATAGCAGGAACAGAATGGAATAAATGGTGTGGAAAGGATCTCTGACCTAAAGCCATTGGTGTGTGTGTGTGGGGGGGATGACCCTCCACTGCATTATAGGCATTCGTACAGGTGTGTGTTTGTGTGTGGTAGGGGCTTCAGGGCACAATTATTCCCTGATCTGTGGGTCTCTACTTCTTTAGGGCAGTGTGAGCTGGAGAGCACAAAACAAAATATAAAAAAATTTACGAATATTTAAAGCCAATTGTACTGTTAAGTGCAGTGCAGAGCTTCTTTAATAGCTGTAGACGAAATCTTGCAAGTACTAGCCTTTACTTAAAGGGAATGTCTGCATTTGTGGGTAAGCACAGTTGTTGTTGGTTGTTTACATTCAGAAGCTAAGTGTTTTTAATGTGGAACCGGGGAAAACATACTGTTGAACTTGTCTGTAAGTTTTTATTTGCTGTTTGAATTACCACAGAAACTCATTTGTAACTCGTGTTGTTTAGCTTTGTAGCACTTTCTGTGATGGAGTTATCCGTCAGCGAGTTCTAGGGGAGACATTTCTAGCTTAAGTGATCGGAAACAGCAAAAATAAGACAATATTACCCACCTATGGAGCAAGAATAGTACAATATCCTAATTTCGGATCATGCTTTTCAACATTTCAACTCTCTGTTGTCTCCGTTTGAGAGAATGCTAAGAATGCTTAGCACACTGGACAGGGACAGTTCATACCGCTGTGGTTTGTTTATTTATTTTTCTTTAAATACAGGAATATTCTAAAATGAACACTCCCCAACAGCCATGTTGTAATATCTGCAATGTCCGTGTTTCTACTGAAGTATTGCTAGCTACCTTTTGACAAATCAGCCACGCACAAAATTTGAGTGCACCGCTATTACACATTTAGCAGTGACAGTGTAATAGAGGAGCAGCATGTTCACCACAGAGAAAAAGGTGTAGACCAGTTTACACATGTCATATGTTGAAGGTTGAAAGGAGCATATTCAAGACACAGTCGTGTAGCATTTTTCCACCACAAAATATATGGTATGGTTGCAAAGCCAGGTTCATGCATTTTTGTCATTTACACTGTCAGTGAATGGTACCTGAGTGCTTGTACAGAATTTAATAATTTTTCTTCCCATGTATGGGTGGAGCTAGAAATGTGCAGACAATTGACTGACCAAATACCATTCACCTTTAGGCTTTATTTCTAAATACTTCAAATAAGACTGAAATAAAAATAGATCAGTACTTCAAGCTTCTCCCTTTTTGCTCTTATTTATGGTCAACCCTTTTTTCCAGGAATGTTGTGAAGAACCTCCAGAGAAACTTTTGTTTGATGGAAGACAAAGCAATAAATAGGTGCTAGGCCAGCATTCAGACAGTTCCAGAGTCAGAACTGTAACAGAGCTGTGTTGTACTGCACTGTCCAATGAAATGTCATCTTAAACAATGCAGTATATGCTCAGAATCTCACACTATTTGTGTAGTACATAAATAAGGCTTTATAGCTTTTTTATAGAGGTTTTTAAAGGTTTTATTAACATTTTATCCACTAGAATACAGATCACTATTTGGGAGTGTGTGTATAGTTTTAAAGTGTTGACTGGAGTTAGGGGCCAAAAAACTTTATCTGGATAGCTCTCAAAGTACACTCTCCACCCCTGCATATTTTAAAATGTTTATATGCTTGAACATGTACAGAGAGAGCCAGATGAGGTGTCCAATCAATAAGCAACTCAATTCTGCACTAACATTCACCTCATGATGTAAAGGGTTTAAAAGGCTTGCCAAGACTAAATGGACTCATTCCCTTTCTGAGCCTATTTCGGACAGCTCATCTCCCGGATGCGCGCTGACTGCTGCGCAGCGATATGCAGTGAATTGACCCTGTGTGCTGGAGAGTCAAGCCCCTGCGGAGGGAGGTCGGGCAGCTAGTCCAGCAGGGGCAGTCTGGTCTTTAACAGCATGTCTGCTTCTGGAACGCTCCGCAACAGAGATGACGACCAATGCCATGACCTGCTGTGGTGCTTTCGGCCCAAGTTGCCAACATAAACACACACCAAACATACACTGCGGTCATAGCCACCCACTCCCAAGAGGGCCTTTTGGCTCGTCTTCTGACGGTGCCCCACCGCAGAGATGAGCAGTTGTCCACGGTCCAGGGCCAAACAGATGGGAGAACCAGAGTGGTTGTGGCCATGCCCGTGGAGCCAAACGCGAAGCCTGTGGCTGTCAGAGGTGTGTGGGAAGATAAATGAACATCGCAGGGGGCAAAACAACAAGCTGCGCCAGGCACCAGGAACAGCTTACATTGGGCAGGCTTGAAAAGGTGAGGCATGTGGAGGTTACAGGGGGCTGGCTGTCCAATAAATCTAATCTCTAACCTTAAGACAGTGGACTAGTGGAGAAGGAGAAGAGGAGGTTTAAAGGCAGCAATACCTAAGCTATCACAGTGTCAAAATTCATAAGAATGTTTTTGTTTTTACAACTAAACTAACCACTGATGATTATTCGTTTCCTGGCTATATTAGACAAATATGTACCAAAATAGGATTTTAATGGGATTTGAATAAAAACCCAACAAAGCCATGAAGCACAGAAGCAAACTTTGAACACCAAACATATCTTGGCTCCTTGAGATATGGGGTAGGAGGGAGACTGTAAATTAGATTCTTTGTAGATTTTTCCAACATTGACCTAACCAAAGGATGTCACTGTAAATATGTAATTGGAAATTCACCAAAGTGCCATCACAATTCATGTGCTTTATGGCATGACCTAATTAAGAAAATCGACATTTTAGTCCCATGTTGTAATGGAATATGTTCACTACATTTTTTTTAGCATTGATTTATGATTGTGTTGACATAAACAAAATGGTCGTTTCCATGTTGTGGGCGGTGATGTTGTCTTGTACATAAGTTTTGCATTTGTATGAAGCACGCTGCAATGGTGGTTGATCATTTCACATAGGAGTGCTTCAGTCCACTGTCCTAAAGGCTCATTCTCAGGCATCACATTAGCAGAAGGGGCTAAGTGTGTCGCTATTGTTCCCCATGCAACGCTCCTGGTTTGCTGACTCCAACAGCACTGTGATTAGCGCTGTTAGCAGTGTGTGGTATTCTGAGGAGGAGCACCATTCATGAGTCCTGCATGCAAACACAGATACGTTTACATTAGTACGCTCTCATATAGGAAATGCATTCTAATTGCCAAAAACATCAAGATGCTTTTGTGTTCTGAGGTCATGCATGTACATGCACTTGCGCACACCAACTCGCATGCATTCGAGTGGCATAACTGTCCAGTGCGAGGTGAAGAGGGTGCTTACGTCGGGTAATTTAAGCACTGGCCATACGGATGGGATTGGGGCCATTCAGGAGACTCAGGAGGGCAGCTGTAATTAGACAGGAGGGCCCTCCAGAGTGCAGAGATGGAAGCCAGCCATCCGCAGAGATCACAGCATCCCACTCAGCCACATCACCCGTGGGTGGCGGAGCAGGGCGGGGCAGCGGATGCTGTTGGGAAGTGGTGATTTAAAACTTTAATGAATTCCTTATGGCTGAGCAGATGAGCTCTGATCAATTGCAGGGCGTGTGTCCAACACCTTCCTTGTCTGTCTTAAGCAAATGTTTTTAAATTTCCTCAGTGACCCTGAACATGAGCTGCTAAATCCATAGTAGCTTTCTTATTAACTGCTAGGAGTAAGTCTGAGGCAAACTGTGGTACTGTATATCCAGAAGGGTCAGGGTTTCCTGCAATTAAGAGTAGCTCATTCATATATTACCGCACATTTGGTTATTTTTTGCAAATAAAATGCTTGCACATTATGTCCTATTTATTTCCATTCACCAATAGGTACAGTTCTTTTAGGCCATGCCATGGCATGGGAGAAAACAACGCATCACACGATTCTAATGATTGGTTCTAAGAAAACATTGCAAATATTTCAAACAGTAAGTATTTGATTCAGATTGATGCAGATCAAGGAGGACATAGATAATAGTTGTGCTAATAATATAGAGCCCAACCTTACAGGCTACATATTTGAACATTCTGACTACAATGTTAGCTATTAATACCTGCTTAGCTTACTTGGTAATCCACATGGATCCAGATCCAGATTTTAAAAATTAGACATTATGGCTATCTATTGTAACTGGAGAGATAATCAAAACACCACTAAGCATGAGGAACAGAGGTTTAATCTAAAATGATCTAAGTAGTGCACTGTGCAAGTCATGATATTACTGAATCTAGAACTTTTTAATACAACATTTTTTATTGAGTCATATGCTGGAATCTGAAATCTGATGATATCTGAATTCATATTCATATTCATATTCGTATTGAATTACAATAATCGACAAGGGTTTGGTAGTGAATTCAGAAAGTCTGTATGAAATTTGATGTAATTCACTATGCAGGGAGTTAGGAGCTGTTTGAATTTCAGGAAGAGACAGACACGCTGTGTGACGTCAGTCCTTTTCAGCACGAGAACACTGACAATACCATTTTCACAAACCTCCACATTGGAGAATGTTTTGAAAACCTCTGTTTTAAATGATCTAAAACACTGTTTTTGTGTGGAGGGAGACCAGAACGTAGACAAAAGTCTTGGTTTTTAAAAATATCCAGATCCAGTGAGGACATGATCTCAGTCTATTACCGTGCAAATGTTTGAACTGCACTTCGTATCGTAAGTACTGATTTGGTCTTTCCTTACTCACATATCACTCTCTTGCGCTTGTGCTGGGCATTCACCCATACACATGTTTACTACCAACTGAATTTGTTTTGTGGAAACTCAAACGCCTCCCATCTCCCCCGACATTAGATGTAATGAAAGGTAAACGTCACCTGTCGGGGGGTTGTCGGAAATGATGCGACTCAAATGAACCTGCCTCCCAGTTAAATGCTGTCACACTTTACACTTCATTATGGCTGGAGCAGCCGAGGTGGAGGCTGCTGAATGTAAATGGTGTACGCTCAGTCGAGAGCAGCAGGACAGAGAGCAGGGCTCATTAGGGACGAAGGCCACACTCTTCCCATGCTGCTCTGCATCTTAATGCATGGCTGAGGAAGTGAGCTAAAGCACACCTCCGTTCCAACACTAGCCTGGATGATGAATAGCTGCCAAAAGGATCATTTAGATTATGACTAGCATCACTTACTGTACATATAAAGTGGGAAAAGAAAGCAGCGGGTGCTTTCATTAGCTTTTTAGCTGAACCAGTCTGTTTAATATGCTGTGCTATGTGGAGAGTGTAAGAATTTTAATATGATTATGGCTTATAGCTAAAATTAAATATGGGACTGACTGCATGCTTAATTCATCATCATAATTTTCAGAGATGAACGTTTCAAGTACTGTTTATCTGATGGTGACAGCATGGTGGTCTACTAGGTCTTGCATGATTAAGGAGGCCAATTTTACCTAACTTTTTTTCTCTCATCCAATAAAATGTTAGTGAATAGTCAACAAAATATATATGTTAGACACTTTCGTAAGTGTGCAAATGAACATGGAAGGCATACATTTTATAGGCTCATGTTTTAGCATGTCCATGCTATTTTTCAAGCTAATCAGTCAGTTTGTTGTGAGACTAGACTTGTGAAGTGTGAAACAGTAGAGCACTAAATAACCACCAGTGAAAGAGACACATGTGATGTGTTGTCAGGCTGATGCTCACTGTATTGTCAGCCTTAACAATACAGTGACAAAATTATTCAACCTTGTGTCAGCCTTAAAAAAGACACTGAGCCCAGTCTGCAGAAATCTACCAGCTTGTGATGTGCAAGATGGAAATGTGTGGAAGTTTTAGCACGATTAATTGCAGGCCACTCTTTTGTAGCCATGACAGTCTTGACAATTTTACACTCGGCCATAATTGCCTCTCGGAAGTGTGGGAGATGTTTCTGTTTTATCTCCCCTGTTTCACTATGAAGAGTGGAATCTGAGTGCAGACGTTAAACATTGAAGGGCTAGATAATTAGTGGAGTGTCATGTTGAGCGGGTGTGTGCCGGAGATGTTTATTGGCAGGATGGGAGGAATATCTAAAATGTCATGAATGTTTTGGGAGGTCTGCTGAATGATGCGGACATCAGCGAGAGCAGATCTTCTTGTGCAATGAAGGCACCACTGGGATATTAATATCTTGGAATCATTTGCATAAATCAGAGGACTATAGCTTCAAAACCCAAGCCAAGGCAGAGCTGGAAGACAGAGCAGATGATATTGTGAGCCAAGAATTAATTCTGTACAAATGTGGGCTTATTTGTAATGGAATGTTCTTGCCGAAGTGTAATTAAGTGCTCAAGGATATCATGTATTAAACAATGGAGTTATCGTGCAGTTAGATGCCATGTCGTGTTTGCTCAGAACAGAGGGAGTGACCAGCTCCTCTCTCTTGATATGGTGCAACATCTACTCTGTAATGGGCTTGTTTGTGTAAGAAAGTGTCTGGTATAAATGATTGTGAACAAACTTTTGATAAGTACACTTTAGTAACTTTGTACCAACCACTGTTTCTTGAGTTTGGGTAATAAAACCTTCTTGACCAAATGAATGAAGAGTAAGCAGTATGACTGTGCTTAAAACCCATCTCCAGCAACACGACAAATCTCTGGATATACTAAAGTTTGACTAGTTGCTAAATGAACAAACAGTGAGAGAGCTATTCAAGTCTAGACTATTCTTCCTTAAGAAAAGGTATGACCCTTCAAGAGCCTGATTTGTCATCAGAATACAAAGCAGAATTTAAGTGGCATGCTGCTGCCAGTATACAGTGATATCAGAGGGCATCATGCTTTCAAATAAATATAATTCCACAATCATATTATTATCCACTTGACAATAATTTAAACTTCTCCTGTTATCACACTGTTATCATAAACGTGTTTGTGTTATCTAAATAAAAATACAAGTTAGTTGTTCATAATTCTGATGCAAAAAAACCAAACAAACCTTATATTAAAATTTTCTGCCTTTCCATGCCAATTATTTGTTCTGCCATTGTGGTAAAACACTACTGAAATAGCACATTTGCTTGCTTGAAAAATTTGTGACTAAAGAAAATCAGAATTTTCTTTGACCAATCAAAATCAGTCTGACCGCAGTTTTGGGAAATTATTTTAGGTCTTTAGGACTTGGTGTTTTGTTCTTCATGTTTCAAGATGTTTCTGCCAATATGCATAGCTAGTAAGCTCTGTGTCCTGTGAACAGACTCAAGTCGTGATGCATTTGGCTTAAGAGTACTTATTTTTGAGTGTATGATGCCAAGGAGAGGTGTCCTAGTTTTGAAAAAAAAAAAAAAAGAAGGGAAAACAACAACAAAAAAAATGGTTTATGCAAGATTTGCCTTCACCAGTGGAACTAAACATTCCCTCCGGGTACAATTCCTATCCTCACCAATGCACACAACAGTAACATGAAAAAGTAGGTATGTGTACAAAGAGAAATGCCGCCAAAAGAACATTACTTTGTCTCTGTGCTCCAGCTTTGTTTCTGGCTGCCTGTGGTGACTTTGTTAGCAAAGAGTAACTTTTGTTTACTGGGTTACATTCTGTGACACTTATATCAGTTTCCTTTCCATAAACAGAACTAGACTAACAAAAAGCAATGTCCTTACTGAGGTGCTCATTGTAGGGTAAATTTTCAGTTTAGATGACATCCACCTCAGGACACTTAACCCTTTAGTTGACCACAGCTCATATTTAAATATAGGGTGTTTGTTATATTGATTCACAACAGTATGAGTCATGGAATGAAATGGAAAATGGGTACTGTACAAATGCATATACTTTATTGCACCAGACTAAGTTAGTGGATGTGTGATAAAGACTGGTATTGATTACAGAATTATCAGTGGTTTCCTGGCCTAGAATTTTCATATTGGTGCGATTCTGATCTTTTTTTTTTTTATTATTTTGTATTGTAGTGTTGTTATTGCTGCCGTGTTCTGGCTCATGGCTGTGGTGCAAAGGGCAAAGACATAGTAGGCCGCCTTATGCATATTTAAGAAACCTCAGGTATTGTTTATATCATTTCATTGTGAAGTAATATCCAGTATGAGGGCAGGGGGCCTAAACACAACACAACACAATGCTGCTATTTACATATTGCTTACAGCATTTTGTTCATTTAGACTAACAGCTTTATTGAAAAATAAATGTGGAATCTCTCTACATTCCCTCCTCAAACTTGCAGTTTCTAATAAACCCACCTATCTTTTACCCATATTACCCAGCTAATCTTAATGAGAAGAACTAATCCTCTTCTTTTGCCCTTGATCCTTGAGCAGTTTTTTTTTTTTTTTTGTTGGTGTGCATTTCTATCTAGCAACCTCCCTACCCCCTGCCCCCCTGCGTTTGTGAGAGTGTGTGTGTGTGTGTGTGTGTGTATTTGTGAGGCTGCTTTTAGGGTGGTGGTGGGCTGGGGAGTGTGTCGAATGGCATTAGCCTACTGTAGAGCCACACACTGGTGTTGGGGTTTGAGCTGTTCTGTGCTGGGAGGGGAGTGATAGTTGGAGGTAGATTAGCCGCTGGGCTGTAGAGGAGGCAGAGTGGCTTAGCCCTGGGCCCTCGGGCATGGAGCAGGAGTGTGCTTTTCCAACAGCTCTAAGCACCTCATGACTACTAGACGGCACCGGAGGTTGAGCTTGGTGAGAATTTCCAAATTAAGGTGCCAAGATGGATTCACAGGGGTTGTTTTCTTGGACGATGTGCCCCTTGGTCTATGAATTTGAATGAATAAATAAATTCAAACAGTACAGGATAAGACGACAAAACCCTACACTTGCATAAATCATAAATCATCATTGCATAAATAAATAAAACCTGATTTCATATTATGGTGTCCCCTTGGTACACTGAAAAATGGGATGTTACTATTACTAAGTCATTTGTGGTCAGTAATGAGGCATGAATGTGACATTTAGTTCAGTGTATGTTATTGGGGGTTGTGTTTAGACTCTGTGGCCATATCCATGAAAACTTGGAAGCAAAACAAAAGAGAGAGAAAAAAAGGGAGAGAACAAACACTAAACACAAAACCACTCATCACTCAAAGTGAAAGAAATGCAGGAACCTTCCAAAAAGGGAACAAACGTAAGGTACAAATAGCAATGCACTAAAGGGAAAGAAAAAAAACTGTATACTGTTGTATGCTGTCTTTGTTTTTTTCTGGATAAACAACTTTTCTCACCACATGACACCACATGAATGCCCCAAAGTCAGTTACACCAGAATTTCCAGTGCAGCACTAGCTGGTTGAGTATTGATATCAGTGCTGTTTTCATCATGGTTTAGGAAAGAAGCAAAGTGTCTAACAAACAAAAGATAAACTGGAAACATTATAATAAAAGGTACTGAAAATGTCAACTTAGGACATGGATGGATAACTTACTGTTTAGTTTTGTATGACTTTTGTATGACTTTACCAAAAGCAAAACCTAGAGACCAGCTAAAAGGGGGGCAGGCATGGGGTGTGATTGGTGTTGGGCGGTATAACGATAATACTGTATTACTGCATTATTTTAAAATGTGTCCGTGGTGTGATATATTTCTTTTCTGTTTCTTTAAGCACATGGGCAAAAAAGTTAATTCATGTACATTTGAGAGTCACAGGGCGGGGGCGCTGTGGGAGCTCACTGACTGGGCTGAGACTGCATTAAAAGACAGAAGAAGGAAGGTGAAAACGGCCTAATAATGAGACCCTTTGCTCACAGTATGAGGCTTTATCTTCTGTGTGATTTGAGCATTAGTTTGCTGGAAAATCATCTGCTGTGGTGTACTAAATCACAACTGCCTGTAGCTGACCAGCTGTGCTTCTAAACAGTGTAAAGTGCTTATTTGGAATTTGCACTCTCAGAAACTGTTTTTTTTTTAATCATCAACACGTGTGTCAATGTGCACTATCGGACTGTGCTGAGCTGAACTGCACAGCATCGAAAACCCTTCATTTAACCCACACTTGCAGATATGAGGCTGATGCGTCACAACAGTTGTTTCCAGGAGTGTTTTTAGATGCTTTATGAAGTTTGATGCGGGCAATGCCTTTAAGTTAAACAAATTTTGTAACTCTTCTGTTATATACCACAATTTTAAACTCAAAAGGGAATGTGTTTCAAATCAACAAAATTAGTGAAAGAGAGAGAGGGGGGGGGGGTGGTGGTTGTATCTTTCAAGTGCTGTGCTTGGATGCTTGAAATACACTTCATTTTCATGTTATTTATGATGAGTTAGATGTCATTAGGTATGAGACAGAAGTTGAGCCTGAAGTATACTTATATGCATCTTAAGGGTGACTTGATCTCGAGTGCCCATCTGTGACATATTAGAGAATATTGTAAGGTTTCATTATTCTTGTAACCTGAAGTTAAGAAGGCTTTTCCTTCTCCTGTAAAGTTACTACTTTGGGAGACACATGTTATGTTTACAATGTATACAGTGAATACAATGTGTTAAACCTTTGTTCAGCCATTTAGGCCCTGGAGTAGATCCTACAGTCCTGCAAATTTTTAGTAAGCTGCCAGTACACAAAATGCTATTAGCAAATTACTTCCTGATGTGGACTGGGTGGTATAGGGGAGGGGTTCACCTGGACCAGTGTTGAAAACCCTAAATCAAGGCACTACATTCAAAAACCCAAATGTCATGGTTGTGTAGCTGTAATAGTGTTTCGTAGGAAAATGTACACCAGAATAAAGTACATTTTTCACTGTACAAATGTGATCCCACAGCACCTCCTAAGGTGTATAGTCTCTGTATCCTGGATGATCTATGGCTAGCTGTGAATAATTTATTCCTACTTTCTCATATTGTTTCTGTCAGCAAGTCTGATATTCTGTCAAAGTTCTGTAATTGAGATTTCAGACATTTATTGTGTAATTATTTTCATTCATTTCTTTCTCTTTGGTTTGACATTATGAATTTAAAGTGAAAAGAGCTTCTTCTAACGAGATTTTAATGAGCCTTTAAGACATACTTTATCATAAATGAATTTACTGTGATTTATTTATCAATTAGACTGGAAAGAGGAAATGGTAATGTTGCTACGAGGACGAAGAAAAGACATTTCGTGTTCGGTCATTAGCTGTGACAGAAATGAAAAAATTCTGCCATCTTTTCATCTACATGCTTGGGTTTTTATCAAAAGGGGTTTTAATGGTGTGCCTGTGACATGCCTTAATTCTACCAAGTGTCCTTCTAGATTCCCTAAAGTCTTCCCTTTATTCAGCTACTGCCTAATTATTCATTTACTTTAGCCTCTAATGGCTTTAGGCTCTGCACCTCAAAGGCTCTTTCAGCGCAGTAAAGTCACCTTAGATGTGATAAAGACTAATATTAGCATTTTAGATAGACGACTGTACTCCCCCATTGAAAGTACTTTTTTTAAGGATAGTTAAACTTAAATAGCAGTTTTTCCAGACACGAAAAGCAATTTATAGTTTTAGTAAGTCTGTTTTTTGGCACCAATGTATAGCATCTGACTGTCTGCACCAGTACACTCACCACACATAATCATCTCTATCTACAAATAAATAGGCTTAATGTTTCTGTACCTTTCCTTCTCTACCTAATTGTTTGGGAAATTAGAGGTGGCTGCAGTGGCAGATTTTAGCAAGTAATTGAGGTAACTATACCTTCTGTTTTCAAGCCAATCCCCAGGGATCTTTTATAACCCTGAACTCAGTTTATATAGTTTTGTTTAATTGAATAAATTGTGAAGTTGCATTTTTTTATGAATTACAATGTTTAAAGTAAAGTCCTGTGGTCAAGTTTGTGCATAAGTGCAGTACAGTATCCTCGTCACTATTATGCCTGCTAAGCTTCTGTGGTTTTACAAGTTCTGATGTTCAGGTGCTATGGCTTTTAAGATAAGAATTAATTAGTCACACTTTCTGTTATGATTTACTGGCATATTTCAATTTGACAGTGATCAATATGCTGTGGATTCTACTGCAATGTGAGTTGAAACAGTTGTCATCACAATCGTCGTAAGTGACTAACCAGAGCGTTTGCATGGGTTAATGTAAGTGTGTGTTTTTTAAATAAACAACCGCTCGTCCAATACAACTCAAATCTATTGTATTCTGCCCAGATTGGCTCCTATTCCGTTCCATTTAGCTGATGAACATTAGGACTATATCTCAGTCCAATTGCTCAGTACCCTTCTGTCAAACTGCATATAGATGTTGTGAAAGTTTTGTGGCAGCGTTCACTGCTGCTATCTGGAAAATCATATGCCAAATCAAGCTGGTACTTTGAGCTCAATCATTGTAACTCAGCCTCCACAAATGACTTTTAAAACAATCCACTGTGCTTTGTTTTAATGAGGCTGGACTGAACTTTTGCCTATTATGTGCACTGAAACTTTTCATCTGGATTGGGCGGTCGTCCTTAAATGTGTCTTTAAAATGGTGCTTGATTCAGTTTTGATAACGGGTAGGCACAAAATGGAGCTTGTGGGATCAAACACACAGCCGTCTTAATATGGCAACTGTGCAATAACAAAATCCCTCTTGTCCTATGACTCTGGTGCAGAAAAAAGCAGCGGAAGTGGCTTAGCTGAGGAAGGCTGGTATAGCAGTGTGGGTGTGTGCTCAGCTGTTTTATATAGCAGCTTCCTTTTAAAACTGAAGCAGCCTTAGCATTTCATTTCTAAACCATCTATGTACCCCGGTGAGTTTTAAACCATATGCAAAACTCACTGACACCCCCTCCTTGCCATTTTTATGTGCCTTTATGCAGATCTGTATTAACTGCACAAAGTTAAAATTCATCACAAAGTATGAATATTTTAATCCATATTAAACCACAATTACAGCTTTTATTAGAAAGAGAGGTAAGCACATCAATCTTTAGTATATGTGGAGCGCTTTTAGTGCTTTCAAGCAAACACACACACACACACACACACACACAAACACAGTGTGGGTTATCCCAAAGAGCAGACAGAGAGCGGAGTCCATTAGTCTCAAAGGCAGCCATTAATAATGGTCAGGTTAATGAACAACAGTGAAACGCAGGCTAGAAGTTCCGGGGTTCTCTGCAATATGTGCTGTTTGGTTTGTGGAAGAAAGCAATAGGTTTTTGTACAGGCACTAACAGTGTTTACTCTCTTAGCCTTATACTTGCAATATAGTCTTATTCCTGCTATTGAGCAATAAAAAGTGAAGTAGATTCTGCTACCTTGTCTCATAAATGTGCTCACTCTTTATGAATACTGTTATTACCTTAATCTTTAGTGTTTAACTCTCACTTCAGGGTTGAATGATAAATGGAAGTGTCTAAAGGTGAACAAGAATGAAAATGAGTGATAGCAAGTCTGAAAAATCTGTATTAAGTCTGAATAATTGTAATAATTAGCTGCGGTGGCGCAGCAGGTAGGTGTCGCAGTCGCACATCTCCAAGGACCTGGAGGTTGTGGGTTTGATTCCCGCTCCGGGTGACTGTCTGTGAGGAGTGTGGTGTGTTCTCCCTGTGTCTGTGGGTGTTTCCTCCGGGTGACTGTCTGTGAGGAGTGTGGTGTGTTCTCCCTGTGTCTGTGGGTGTTTCCTCCGGGTGACTGTCTGTGAGGAGTGTGGTGTGTTCTCTCTGTGTCTGTGTGGGTTTCCTCCGGATGACTGTCTGTGAGGAGTGTGGTGTGTTCTCTCTGTGTCTGCATGGGTTTCCTCCGGGTGACTGTCTGTGAAGAGTGTGGTGTGTTCTCCCTGTGTCTGCGTGGGTTTCCTCCGGGTGACTGTTTGTGAGAAGTGTGGTGTGTTCTCCCCGTGTCCGCGTGGGTTTCCTCCGGGTCCCCCGGTTTCCTCCCACGGTCCAAAAACACACGTTGGTAGGTGGATTGGCGACTCAAAAGTGTCCGTAGGTGTGAGTATGTGAGTGAATATGTGTGTGTGTCTGTGTTGCCCTGTGAAGGACTGGCGCCCCCTCCAGGGTGTATTCCTGCCTGGCGCCCAATGATTCCATGTAGGCTCTGGACCCACCACGACCCTGAATTGGATAAGCGCTTACAGATAATGAATGAATGAATGAATGAATGGTGTGATCTGTATTTATTTTTATTTGGCCAACTTCTGGTGCTGTTCAAAATGATAGGTGCATGTAGCGTTATAATTCTTGGTACAGGTACAACAGTGGCATTCCTAATTGGAAGGAGTGGCAGTTTCAGGGATAAAACTAGAAAGGCAGTAAGTGATTGAACAGTTAATGCCATCTCAAAGCTTGCTCTTGAATGATGTGCATAAACACTAGACATGTTTGAATAAAATTCAGATTAATTTGCGAGCAACAATTTATGGATATTCATGGCCAAATTATTGTTTTTTTAAATGCAATGTAAACATATTTATATTTATATTAAATATGTTTAGCATTTAGTTTTCACATAATAGAAACTAAATTCACCCATTTGTTGTTTTTGTGTGTTATTTCAGTGAAAATATATATTGCAGCCCTGCTTTTGATTTTTAATATCTAATATAAACAAAGGAGTTTTTTTCTTTCTCTCCTCTTCTCCCCTTCCCTTCATCTACATCTCTCAAATGGCGCAAAAGAATTGAAAGTTTTATCACAAGATGTTTTCAGCCCACTTTAAGCAGTGGTGGTTAATCCCTGATCTACCCATCTCCTCCCACTCTCTCTTTCATACGCTCCTCTACCACAGACAAACGTCACTCTAGAGGAGACACTCTAACCTTTGATGTGTGCTCAAACTGACACTCTCACTTCCCCAGAGAGCTATACACATCCCTAGCTGTGCTCACGCCTTCCCCTGTGTCTTCTTCCCAAAGCAGCACCCCCTAGAGGACTGGCTGCAACCTGCGAATCTTATTAACAAGCAGCAGGAAGTAGGACAGCCAGGCCGGCAGCAGTCACTGTTTTACCCAGCGTGGAGGGTCGGGACTCATTATTATGCAAAATACATGCATGTTTCTGGGAGGGCGGGGTAAGGCTGGTGAAGATGAAGAATTGTGGATAATTAGTGGAGAAGGCATTTTGTTTGAACCCGAACAATTTCGACTTGGGATGCAGGAATTGGAAGACTGTTGATAAACAAGCAACAAACACTGAAGGGAGGGGGGTTAGGGGAAAAACAACAAGCTTTCATGTGGAGAGCACACACAGATAAGGGTGCAGGCTCATCAGCTGCTAGTGAGTTGTATAGAAACAGCTGCTGAATTAGAGTCATTCTGAAGCGATTGTCTTCAACCCTTTAATTGCAAATGTGGCCTGATACGAGGGCTGGTGCAAGTGCAGAACAATTGCAGTAAAACTGCAGCGATTACTGAGGACTGTGGGGGGCAGTGGGTACCGGAGTGTGGGTGTGTTTGTGTACTTCTTTGTAGGACCAGACAATACATTGCACATTAATTGAAATCACAGTTTTGGTGCCTGCAATTAATGACAGACTACAATTACTGCATTCATGTCTTCCTTGTGCTGTCATTGTCATGACCAAATCTGACTAATCCCAGGTGCTCTTGTTGCCTGTCAGTTTGGTCATTTCCATTGAGTGCACAGTCATGATTTTGTTGTGCTATTTACCATTAATTGCAATCACAGTTATCATTCAGAATAAATTATGCAGAATTTCTTTATTGGTAACATACCTAGCATGGCGTACGTGAATGATTAATGTGTGGAGGGCAGAAGGCAAGGGGCTGCGGGATGTGGGTCAGCTGACTTACCACTTCTCCACCTACAATCTTTCATAACAAAGCTGAATGGAACTGCCCAAAATCCCATAAAACCTAATGAATCTTTAAACTTTTTCAATTATTGGTGTATATAGGTGTTTTATAGTATTGGTTATATAGTGTTTATAATTCATTTTCTTCATGTGTTTTTTTTTAATGGGGGGAGGGGTGGTGTTTGTAGAATACACTCATGCTTATGAAGTGTTACAAGTGGATTGTAATGTTACAGAACCTAACTTCAGCAACATAAGTGAGATGCTTAGTCATAATTTAATAGTGGGGTCAGAGTTGGGCTTGATTACAATTAACTAAGATGTGTTCAGTTAATAGGGATGTGTTTGTGTGTGTGTGTGGTGTGGGTTAGGGGCGTGCTTGTTTATTAGGGATGTCTGTGTTTTGGTGTTTGTAGTTAATTGGGGTGAGGGATGGGATATCAATTAATCAGTTTGTCGCTAGAGTGGGATGAATTGAGCACAAACCTTAATCGTACACCGCACACTTTAGTTAGTCCAGGTGTGTTTAGGTGAACATCATTCAGTACAACTCAGAGGTGTGTGTGATTGTGGATCCGGGTTGTGTTTAGTGTTTTTTGGCATACTGGTCAGTGTTTCAGTCAGGATGTGTATGTGGCCTGAGGTCTGAACACGTGTAGTTGAGGTTTGTATTTGACTAATGTATGTGTAAGGGTTTTGTGTGTGTGTGTGTGTGTGTGTGTGTGTGTTTGGTCTGTGCTGGAGCTATGCTTGTTTGTTGTGTATGGGTATGATTGTTTCCATTCCATTTCCCAGCAATCATCCTCTCGCTCTGAGAAGTGTGTTTCTAGCCTCAGGCACTGCCTTCGCCACATCAAGGTCTCCTTTTGATCTGCAGTGTGTGTATGTGACTCTACGTCAGTTGTGTGCTCGCTGTATCTCTGAATATCTGTATGCGTCTGAGCATGTGAATATGTTTGGAAACACTTAAAAATGAGCACCAAGGATTGATTGTTTATTTATTATTTATTTATTTAAATTCTCTCTCTCTCTCTCTCTCTCTCTCTCTCACACACACACACACACACACACACACTTGTTAAGTAAGGCCTTTAAGGCAACTCCAGTGTCTTTTTGAGTGTGGGGAACCTTGTATAAGCTGCACCATCATACCCAGCCCTGCACCCTGCAGCAGAGTGTTCCTCATGCTCCTCTGTGTCTTTAGGAGCACAATATCTTAACACATTAAAAAGGTTCTGTTCAAATCTGCGTTATGTGAATGCCTTGCTTAAAACGGCTAGAAAATAGGAACAGAAATCCTGGTAATTATATATGGAAATGTGATCTCGTTGATTGCATTAATTGAGAGTTCTGCTAATCAACACAGCGCCTTTTTTGTGCAATAGACAGAACGTGGGGAATGTAATTTTGTAATTGGTTAGGTTCATTTCAAAACTGTGATTACCTATGCAAATGTAGCAATTAGCCCAGCTATTCTGTATGACTTTCCTGAGCTTATAGTTAAACAGCTGCAACCTGGTCTCGCTTGTGTCTGAGGCGCAAAGGATAATCAGGGGAGGGGGATTAATCACGGCCCTTATGAGTCAAACACTTTAAGCAGAGCACATTTATCAAAGCCTTTTAGTGCATATTCAGACGTAGTTTCAGTGGCGCGGTCGGCTCTTGGGACGTTTGGAATACCTCAACCAGACACATGCCTATTTGCATTTGAAATAGTCACACACCTTACAGCAAAATATTATACACAGATACACAAAACATAGATGCTTTGAATCAGGCTGTCTGAGACTGAGAATATTGTCACATTTACAAAGTACATACTTACAAAGTACTATATATATATATATATATATATATATATATATATATAGCTGTAAACATACAAACAAGCCACATTATATTGCCTTTGTTTATAAGCACTGGCTTTAATAGTAGAGAGGGAGGGCTATCCTGCCCCTTCACAATGCAAGTCTGTTAATGCTCTGACTCTCTGCTCACAAACTCTGAGTTAAGCCACTTTGAGTCTTAGCTCAGTCCGCCCAGTTATTCCATGCGTACTTTGCATGGTTTCTGAATAAGGTAAGAAAAAGCATGGCTTAAAATGCATGTAGCAATAGTTTGGATTTTGTTTCGGTGAAAGAGAGGGAGTCAGAGGTTGAGCAAGAGCTCATATTAAAGCGGGTGGGAGGTGAAATTGAGTTTTGCCACATAATTGTGCATATTGCCTCATCAATTCCAGGAGCACAGCGAAGAATACAAAGAGAGACATTAAACAGTGGGGGGAAAACAGAAAGTCAGACAATGTGCCATGGCCAGAGGATGAGAGGAAACAGCAGTACATACAAGGGTTTAGACAAGAAAAGAAACTAACTCAGAGCTGTCGAGGCTGTGGAAGCAAGGACACTAAAAAAAAAAAAAACCTCAAGCACTGATCTTCAGAAATGGAAGAAATGGGTGAAATATAAAGCCGCGTGAATGCTATCAAACACACACCATACTATACCCATGCGCTATTCTTAGTTCCACATTGTGTGGTTTTAATCCCCGATGGGAGCAATATTTCAATAGTTGTTTGTATTTAGGTAATAATGCACAGCTCTAGTCATGATAAATCCTACGTAGAGCATCCTAAACCCATAGTGAGGTATTCTCAATAATAAATTCAGTAAAAACACCTTCCAAAACAACTTAAAGGAAAAGTACAAAAGTATCAATCCCCTGTTGAATACTATTAATCAGTTTTCTACGTAAGCATTTATATAACTCCAGCTGCTCCCAATTTCATTTAAACTCACAAATTAAATAACAATGGCCAGTTAAAATGGCTTAGAGTTGCAGAACACCCATAACCTCCAATTGGAAAACCCTGTCTCAACCAAGATAATAGAACTGGGCGGTTAGTGGTCTCCTCCAGACATGTTGTGCTGTCCAGTGATGTTTCTTTGGTGCTTCACATGTCTTGGAGGAAGCATGTGCTGGCTTTTAGGTTCACAGCTCTGAGGCATTATGTGACAGGGGGAGACCAAACTTCCAGGTGAGAAACTGAGTAAAAGAGTAAAAAGGTGTCATTAAAAGTGTATCTAAAAGCACTATGCAAAAAGACATTGAAATTCTGAGTATCCATTTGTTACTCACGTAATTGTGATAAGCCTAATCTCATCCCACTCCACAAACCCCCATATTTCCTGCTGGATCTCCTCTGGGCTGGCATGTCCACTCCCCATGAGCGGTGAAGTGTTTGCAAGCCCAATTCTCCAGTTCCCCAGAGCAGATTAGCTTTCCGAAAATGTGTGCATTGTGTTAAGCAGCTTGCTGAAATCGACAGGATACGGTTGGGGGATTCAGAGTCATCTGTTCTCAGCTTCACTTGTGACATGAATACTCCATTAAAGAATGAGCCAATTTTGTAGGCACACAAAAGCATATGAAACTGATCTCTTATTTCTCTCTCTCTCTCTCTCTCTCTCTCTCTCTCTCTTTCTCTCTCTCTCTCTCTCTCTCTCTCTCTCTCACTCTCTCTCACTATATATATATATATATATATATATATATATATATATATATATATATATATATATATATAATGAAGTCAGTATCAGCAAACTGCTTCAGCTTCCAGTAGTTGGACAAATAGTAGTTGCCATGGTAACTGTAAAGTTTGGGAACATAAGGAAAAAACTCATCTCCACACGGGAAGCTTGTGGAAATTATGTTTCACTGTGAGTATATTAAAAATCAGAACATCAGTTGCCTCACCTCCTCCAGACTGAGAAGCACTTTACCTGCACTGATGAACAAATTCTTTCTGAAATGTCCACCAATCCGGCGATAATACCTTCAACATACACTTTCATAAAAATAGTCACCTGTACTTCACACACTGTACTTCAAGGTACTTCCAGCTTTAAGTCCATCTATACAAACTGTGCCCATTGAAGTCTACGGAGATTGTTGGAACTGAACCTCAAGAGGCACCTTGCTGCAGTGAAACTTGCAGAAACACTAGCTGATCTACTAAGGCTGAGATTTTCCTATCTGAAATTTTAGGAGTGGCTTACTAGAAAAGTTATAGATGCTGACCAAGAGGCCTAGACTCGTTCCACTTCAGGAATCTCTGCACACAATAGTGTTGAACAGATACCTTTCATTCAAATCAGATTAACCCCAGTATCACTGACAAGTTAGAGGTCCACTGCTTTGGTTCAGTGATCAGAAAATCATGACCGCTCAAGGGTCAAGCAGAAATGGATTCACTCATCGACATTGAATCCTGATTTTAAAATCACTGGTAGGTATGACACTAGTTTACACTTCAGGGCAAATTCGATATGTTAGTTAAATCTGTTATTTTAGAGATTTAAGATCACTGCAAATGTGGCTTCTATTTAAATGAAATAAAACAAACAAACCACCAACTCTGATTTAATGTAGTAGTTTTAGACTGCAGAATACTTTTCCAGCTCAAAACAAATAGGAAAAAAAAAAAATAAAAATCAACATGGAAATGCCTGTCTTAACAAGGCCTCTGCGACCAGTCAGTTACTTCAGGGAACTTCAAACACTAGAACCAGAAACTGAATCCAAGGTCCAGATTTGAAGACCCCTGAGCTGGAGGATGGCTAACACAAATTGGGCATGGTGGAAGATGGGTTACACTCTATTTGAAATTTGCCCTGTGGCTTGACTTTGTTCATGTACAGTTAAAGCGGCTGGTGGAGTATATTTGGAAACCTGCAGTATTTGGCTGATTCTGCACACCTGTTCCTTGTTTAGTTTTCTATTTATTCCCATTTATTCACTCAGTAGGTCGTCTGAGACTGGAGTAGAAGTGCTGTCTAGAGAGAAACCTGGGAAAGCTAAAAAGCCTTGTGCTGTTTTTTTTTTTTTTTTTTTGTTTTTGTGGTGTTCTGAGTTTTGTTCTGGTCTCCAGAGTAGGAAAAGTAAAACTGTTTACTTAATTTTATTCCCTCTCCCCCCACTTCTCCACATGTCCTCCAAAAAAATGGACTGAAAAAACACAGCCTGGTCATACTGTACTAAAACTGCAATATAGCTGTGTGATACCTGTTCTGAATGTTGCAGTGCTTCTGGAAATGCATTAACCATTTCATTCATTCCTGACAGATGGAAATAACAGGTTTCTGAATCAATGCAAACATCCAGACACACAGGCTGGGTGTACCACCCAACAGCAGGTTTTTATATTGGGGCTATAAGCCTGGTTCTTGGTGGGAGGTTAAAATAGAGAGGGCCGACTGGCTGCTTGTGCAGTGCTGCTTGACAGGAGCACAAACAGAGAAAAAACACCAGGCCACTGCGCTGTGAATGAACCTGCTATTAAGCCCATAAATCACACAGCCACTGATGGATGTGAGCTGTTGGGAGAAATTGCCCCAAGTGGCTGATCTGAGAGCAGTTTTTAGGGTTTTTCTTTGGTAATGGTTGATGATGAGATGTGCTGTGGGAGGCTGCTCCTGTATCAGCTCTTAGAGCTTTTATTCAGGGAATTGTATGTGGACTGTGTGAAATAGACATAGATGAAGGAGAAATATAGACCTGACCACCTGCATTTAGACCAGTGCACTAACTGGTACTTTTTTTTGTTTCTTTTTGGTCAAGGCTTTAGCTCAGGTCACCGTTGCCTTTTCTTAAGATTTACTGTGTGGAATTGTTGGAATGTATTTCTTGATCTTGTGATCAAGTTTAAGGTCAACATGGGGTAAGCTTTCCTCAGTCCCAGTTTATGGGGCACATTATCTACATGTTTTTTCTTCATTTTTGCTGTTCTGACCTGTAAGGCGTAACAGATACTTGAACAGTAAGTTATTCCCATGTACATAGCACTCAACTCTCCAAAGTACATGCATGCCTATACAGAATTAATTAGCCAGTACCAGATGATAATCTGTTACATTAATTTAGTTTGGCAGGTAATCTGGGTGAATAATCCTTTCTCCACTCTGGAATCAATGCTTAAATTTGCAGTAGTGATTCAGAGGCCTGTTGTTTGGAGAGCTTAACAATGGCAGTACACACAGTAGCTGGGAGAAGTGTAAAGCAGGAAATGGTCCCAGGCTGTGAACATTTGCTGTAAGAAATATGTCCTGTCAAAATAAGACTCTTTCCATAGAGTAACTGTTTCTAATCTAGGAACTCTTCTGGAGATTTCCTTGTAAATCTTGTTGAAGTAGTATGACCCTCATGAATGTTTAAGTTGGAAACCACTGCTATGTCTCAATTTACTGGCTCCAGCTGGTTATTTAACTTTAAAATCTTCTCCTTAAGCAGAAATACTGTTAACAGGTGTTTTTAATTGAGATTATATCCAACCACAGTTGACCTGCTGTTTAATGTCTGCATGTCTATATGTTGCATGCTTCTGACACATCTTCTTACATACAGTCTAACATCTGGTTCCTGAAAACAAGTCAAAACAAGACTCCACAGTGTGATAGTTTAGTGAGCATGCTAATATTCTTTGTAATAGTCTCATGGCCTTGTAGGATTTCAGCAATCCATTTAAGATCCTGCCTGTCAGAGCCATAAAAGAACTTGAGGCTTTGAAGGCGAAATATTAAACATGACCAATTACTTATCACCAAGATATAAGGCGTTTGAATGAACAGGGAAAAATGAATTCAATTCACCACAAAGTACATACCGATGTTCATCACTATTCCCTCCTTTTGCACATTTGACAGTTTAGAGCGTAGTTTAGAGTGATAGAAGGGCTGCAGTCCATTTTGTCAGCCACTGATGGTCTCATTAGTAAACGAAAGGAATGGAGGGTGGAGAACAGATGAATGTAAGAAAGAGAAATGTCTTCAGAAAGGTGGAGTAGGAATGATGGGCTATTTTTCTTGCTCACTTTGAAGCGTGATGGTGATTTAGGAGGTCAGATAAGGGAGGATAAAGCAGTGTGCATTATTGATGAAGAAGTGATCTAACAGGATGGGAGAGGGGTGTGTCACTTGGAAGTTTTACGTGATGTCATATGAGAGGCAGTAGTTTTAACAGTCTGGGAAACATTCAGCGTATAAATAGACTGCTTCATGCACTATTTTAATCACTTAAAAGAGAACCCCCACCCCCACTTCTTTCTCCACACACGTTTTAAAAGTTTATCTGGAATGACCCAGTTGGCCTAGTTTTGTTAATCTCTGTCAGTTTGAGTTTAAGATGTAATAAGTTACTGCTGAAAGAAAACAGTTGTATGTTAGTTTCACAAAGCAGATTTCGGACAGTCATTAGAACTTCTGGTGTGTTTGGGAGTTTTATGAGCTGAAGAAAGGTCTGTTTTGACAGGAGTGGAGAACAATTATGACTTTTTTTGTGTACTATTGTTTTTGTGTAATATGTAGTGGAAAACTACTTTTAAAACAAGGCTCCAAAAACACTTCAATAGGAAAGTGTTAGAATATACGAGGGCTGGATGATCATTTGTGATCTGTTAATATATATCACAATATAAAATGTTTAAATAACAATATGATTTTCAATATTTCAGTATACATTATTTACAGCATCTGTCACTGGCTGACATTCATTACAGGGTGCTACCATCAGTTCACTGCACTCAATTTTATTTTTAATGTCATTTTAGTGGGCAGATGTTTGCTTCTTATTATTAATTGTCCACCTTAGATAGGTCAGTTTACAAGGCTAATATTGGCATTATTCACCAGATTCTCATTTTAAGAAGCCAGCTATGCGAGGCTGATGTTAGCTTTTGATTTTTCTTTTTGTTTAAAACCCACAATGAAACTTTACACCAATATTGCTGTTATTTCTCACTATCCTCCTACAAATACATAAACCATGAATATTACACATTTAATACCGCCTTTTATTTCTCATTTTCTTCTTATAGAACACGAACGAAATATATTGTGATATAAATTTTGGCCATATCACCCAACCCTAACATCTAAGCAACCTAAGCTACTAAGTTCCAAAACCATTTACTAAACATATGGTTTATAAGATGTTTACAGACCCCAGAGCAGGAAACCTTTAGGTATCCCATAGATTGTTTGCCGAAGTGTTCACACTTGTACCTGTCTATGGATAAATAATCAGAATGCAAGCCTAGTGAGCAGCTCTGTACCTCTATGGGCAAGGAGAACAAATGATCAAATCTAAAGTCACATAAATGTGTTCAGAAGATAGTGTAAATACATCATTAAATTATTATTTATTAATTAATAACTGGGCGGCACGGTGGCATAGCAGGTAGAGTCGCAGTCACACAGCTCCAGTGGTCTGGAGGTTGTGGGTTCGATTCCTGCTCCGGGTGACACGGGGAGTTGGTGTGTTCTCCCCGTGTCCGCGTGGGTTTCCTCCGGGTGCTCCGGTTTCCTCCCACAGTCCAAAAACACGCGTTGGTAGGTGGATTGGCGACTGAAAAAGTGTCCGTAGGTGTGAGTGTGTGAGTGAATGTGTGTGTGTGTCTGTGTTGCCCTGTGAAGGACTGGCGCCCCCTCCAGGGTGTATTCCCGCCTTGCGCCCAATGATTCCAGGTAGACTCCGGACCCACCGCGACCCTGAATTGGATAAGCGGTTACAGATAATGAATGAATGAATGAATAATTAATAACTTATATTGACTCAGATCCTACAGTTGCTGTGCATTTGCTGTCATAGACTCTGTACCAGAGCAGGTGGAGGATGGATGGCTGTTGGAAAGGTAAGTGATGATGTCTCAGTGCTAGTGGCTCTACTCTGACAGATGGTGTCTGCCTCCAGATAAATAAGCTAAAGGCTGCACGCCTGAGGCCAACCAACATGCATTTATAGAGGAACCTGGGAGTATTTCGCTACACACTTACACACTCGCCCCTTACCCTCCCTCCATCTCTCTCACTCCACACACACTTATTACATGCACACGGCCAGCCCAGGCTCAGGGCAGAGACACAGCAGCCATCATTTATGGGAATATGGTGTGAAATCGATCTCATGGAGGACCTTGCTCAGGTAGTAAATCCAGATGCTGGAAGATTTATTTCTGTCGGTGCTCGCGAGCTCCATTGTCACAGAATATATGTGTGCGGTAAATATAGGAATTTCATCAGACTTTGGTGCAAGGCAGCATGCTTTAAATTCAGTCTTCTAAATGACTGTTTTGCACTTTGCACTAAAAAATTCCATAAGGGAAAAGAAATATGAACATGGGAAATATTGAATTTCTGGCCTGATTATACACAGAAGAGGTCTCCACTCATGCATTTCACAATAGGATATTTGCGTCATCTATTCATCCATTCTGCCTTATTGCCAGTTTATAAAGTACACCTTGTACCTATGTTTTTCTTTTCAGGCTTCAATCCAGAAATTATATCAGGAAGAAAATAAAGACTTAAAAATTTACATTCTATGTATAATTTATGAACTTTAGCAATTTTTGTGGTGCGACTATGAGTGCAGCATAGTATTATAAAACCTACCTTGTTGGTACATTCTTTCATTCATTATCTGTAACCGTTTATCCAGTTCAGGGTTGCTTTGTGTCCAGAACCTACCTGGAATCCTTGGGCACAAGGTGGGAACACACCCTGGAGGGGGCACCAGTCCTTCACAGGGCAACACACACACACACACTCACTCACACACTCACACCTACGGACACTTTTGAGTCGCCAATCCACCTACCAACGTGTGTTTTTGGACTGTGGTAGGAAACCGGAGCACCCGGAGGAAACCCACGGAGACACAGGGAGAACACACCACACTCCTCACAGACAGTCACCCGGAGGAAACCCACATGGACATGGGGAGAACACACCAAATTCCTCACGGACAGTCACCCAGAGGAAACCCACGCAGACACAGGGAGAACACACCACACTCCTCACAGACAGTCACCTGGAGCGGGAATCGAACCCACAACCTCCAGGACGCTGTGTGACTGCGACACTAAACTGCTGTGCCACAATATTGGTACAATTAAAGCCTATTTTTGTCACATCTGTTGAGGGCTGATGGGGCAGAGGCATCACAGATCAACTCATCACTTGTCAGTTTTCTGATTACAGAATCTCCATAAGGCTGCATGTGCACTCCATCCAACATTTGTAGACTTTTGTAAATTAAGCTACGTTAAGGTGCAGTGAGTATGGTCACAGGTGTGACATGATAATGAGACAGAAAGAGAAGTTGGTTGAAGATGGAAAAATGCAGTCTTGCTCAGGGATTTAATGTGGATGAAAAATGGAACCAGCAAGGAATCAGCAAGGACATGGGTTTCAGACAGTTTAATTGACAGATGACTATTAGTGTCATCGAGAGTTAAGTGGCCAGAGTGCGCTGATAACAATGACTTCTACCAAAAGTCTTAAATCCAATTCTACTAACGTTTAATTTAAGAAGGTTAGTATTTACCCAGTGCTCCTGAATACAGAAAACATAGATTGGGAGGTTGAAATGAGACTTTTAGAGGTGTCAAAATACAACAAATTTAAATACAAATACACCAAACGTAAAGAGCAAGAAGGGAAAATCCTATAGCCCAAAAAATCACCTCAATCATTTTCTAGTAAACCCACTGTCATACAATCACACATTCCCAAACACAAACAGCGAGGGGGGAGGGAAGGTAATGTACATATAACAATATACAAAAGAAATTGATCCAGCAAACATAAAATGGGGACCTTGGGGGGGGGGGGGGGGGGGGGCTTAATGTTAAGAGATATTTCAACATTTTGAGCATAACAATGAAATTTGAGGTGGTAACAATGGATAATGTGTTCAAGGTGCAAGATGTAAACTATATAGGGCCAGGAATAGAGCCTAGGGGAACACCCTGAGTAACAGGGCAAGTCTTAGATTTGTGCCTCCAGACAGACACCTATTTGTTAAACAGGATCAGAGCCAGGACCTCACAGTAAGATGACTAGAAAATGCCTTTTGATTTTAAACTACTCCTTTAAAATCATCACCTTGCCTTACAATGCTCAACTCTCACAATGTGATGGCAGAGAAGAGGGAGCCATGATGAACTGTGCAGTAACAGATGGACTACAGTCTAACTGTAAACCTACTATTTGTGGTGGTAAGTGTTTCTGATAAAATTGCCATCTGGTGAGGAGCTGTGCAAGATGTACCTAATAAACTGACAACTGTTTGCACATCAGAGGGGTGGGTTGGGGGAGGGAGGGCAGGAGTGATGTGCTAGAAGTGTTATGGGGAGCAGGTTGAGTGGTGAAGCGGGACGTTATCAGCCTCTGGGGAGGTGGTGTCATTTATGACCGCTTCCTGTTCACTGTTGCCTCTGTTTTCTTTATGGTAGTGATTATGGTGAACAAAGAAGAGAAGGAAGAGGCAGCTTGCTCATGCGCATAGGCACATGCAGTTACATAATAATAAATAGACCACCTGTCCCCACCACACTCCCACACACATACATGGAGTATATGACATATGATGAATCACAAATAACACCACGTCTGCCAGCGCATCCTGCCTCTTTCCACAAACACATGCATCTGTCTATCTATCCATCTATATGTCCATTCATCTACCTCCCCACTGCTCTCTCTCTTTGAGTTGCCAATCCACCTAAAAACGTGTGACATGGGAGGAAACCGGAGCACCCACAGGAAACCCACACAGACACAGAGAGAACACACCACACTCCTCACAGACAGTCACCCAGAGGAAACCCACGCAGACACAGGGAGAACACACCACACTCCTCACAGACAGTCACCCGGAGCAGGACTCAAATCCACAACCTCCAGGTCCCTAGAGATGTGTGACTACTTCAGGGGTCTGCCAGGTCTCATAGGTGTTGAAATTTGAAATTTGATATTGTCAGGATACAAACTAAATTTTTCTTTAAATCCACTCCTCTTACTGCTTCTAATATTGTAGGTTAATGTCCTAAGATGTCAAAACACTGGTCTTTAGCATTTATGAAACAAACACACACACAAACACACATACACACACACAAACACACACACACACACACACACACACACACACACACACACACACAAACACACACACACTATACCATCAGCTGGTCTATGTGGAGAGTGTCACACTCTATTGTGTCTAGTGAGGCCTATCGTCTTATCCTAGCCTGTCACCTTCACTTAGTCAGGCTTTGGCCGGATGAGTTGAAAGCTGTATTGACCCATATGACCCTGATCTCAGCTGACGCAAAGTCTAACTCTTCTCTACTCCTTGTTTGCTCTGTGAAGGCGATAGAGTCAGGCATATGGTGCAGATTGGTCTTAGAAGTTTCTGGGAATCCTGATTTAGACAGATCACAAGTGGCAGGAAGTTGAATGATGTATTAACAGTGCTGAATGTTGCACACTCATTTTTGTGTCAAGAGAAGGCAGAGGAAGATGAATGTTGAAATTTCTGAGAGGCAAATGGTTTTCTTCTTCAAAAATGGTTACTGAAGTTCAGACAATAAATGAAAGCAACCTGACACAAAGATCCTGATCATGTTTTGTGGGGGAAATTCACAAAACAAAATCTGTGCTTGTTTCTGCTCTCTCTGCCTGCTTTTCTCTGACAACACTGCTATAATTAAAATGCATGAGGTAATATTTTATACCAACATTGCTTTTGAGTTTTAGTGAATTTTGATCAGACTGTGAGTGTTCTGTCATGGGTATAATGAGTTTTGAATTAAATGGTATATGATACAATACTCGTAAATTAAAAAAAAATCGTTTCAGATTATTCTAAAAGTTTTAGCATTAAAGAAATAGGATTAACTTTATTAAAATAACCACATAATGATTCAGTTAAGTTTGGAAAGTACTGTGAAGTAGCTCATAAAGTTAAGGCAAGTCTTGGTCCAGGGTGTGCCATGTTGACTCGGGAGTGAGTCAATGCAGACAGCACAGTCCACTGCGCTTTACATTTTCACGTCAGACTGCGCTCTGCTCGTCATGGGATAGAACAGAGACTGAGAGCAGGTTTAATGAAAGTGTGCGAGCGTGGTAGAAGAACACAGTGCTGTTTATATGTATTATTGATGCGCTGTCCCATGCCCTCTGTGGCTGAGATGAAGAAAGCAGGTCAGGACCCCGTGGCTGGCCTCACTCATACTTCTGCATTATTGCATTATTGTTGCCATTCTTTCATCACTTTTTATTAGACCCCTTTCACCACCTGCACAGGAGGCGCAATACCCAGAGACATGTGGCCAATTATTCTTTGTCATCTGCTGTATTCTAGAGTTTGTGTACCAGAGCGTTCTGTTTTTAGTCCCACTGAACTGAAACTGTTGTTCCACATGTTTGTCACTTTGAGAAGATTAAAATCATGATTCATTTCCTAAATGACACGTGATTTTGGTTTGTCTTTTTTGCCATAAAACACCACTTTGCCATTAAGTTCTTGGCAACTATGCATCTATTAACGTGACCCATTTTTTTCGGTTTGTTTTTGGTATAGTATTTTGGTTAATGTCCTCTCTGCTGAATCCCTGTGGATAGAGTTCTTTGGGATCTACATCTACTCCAGGGTAGGTTTTACTGAAACAGGATTAAACACACTTGTTCCATGTAAATGTTTGAGTGTTCTTTTAATCCATTGATTTGTGGGCTAAACATCAACATTCTGCTTTCACCCCAGTGGGTCGGGTTTATCCCTTTTCCGCTCTGCTTTGGGTCTTCAGGGTTGGCTGAAGGCTTAAGCAGTGCCTGCCTTTGGATGATTTAAATGACAATTTGCAAATAAAGTATTCAGTGTCTGCAGGTTTGGATGGGTAGGTATGGATGAAGTGTGGAGATCTTATTTTAGATAGGTTTTATGAACAGAAACAGACTATCTGGTGGTGAAAGAGATGACTGATTGATGGATACGATACTGTTAAAGTATCTGATCTCATATCTGGCTGAAGACACATCTGTATAAGAAAAGTAACAATCATACTGCCATCATGGTTGTTGAAAAACTTAAATAGGGCTGTTTTTTTAGACCTTTCAATACCCCCTTTTAAAATTCTCTGATTTTCTTTGCTTCCTCTGGTTTGTAACATTGTTTCACACCATTTCCAGATTTGTAGGATAAGCTGGTTTTATTACCTCAGAAAATACAGCACTAAACAAAAATGCCTCTCTTGTTTGGAGGCATACTGCTGACCTTGTTAAGTGCTGGAAAGTTTCACCTGGAGTAATGCCATAGAAGAACCACTTCTGGTAACCTCTCAATTAATGTGTTTTTAAGAATCATATTTATCAATGAGATGTGAAGAACCAAATTTAAAAAAAATTACCCACTGATGTAAGTGTTCTATATCATGTAAAGTTTTTTTTTCCTAGAACATCCAGGCCATAATCGTTGTATTTGATTTTTTTGTGATGGAATGGAATGTGATGGAAAACCTCAGTGAAATGAATCAACAAATTTTCCTTTATTCATCCTCTGATGTGCCATTAGCAGTTTTTGTTTGTGATGAAAGGCCAGATGTGGAATCTTAACTACATCATCTTTCAGTAACGTCAGTCTGACCCATTTCCCCACAGATCGCCTGGCTATCTGCTTTGGTAAAGTGAGTTGCAGGCTGGCCTTGCATCATTGGCTTTAATGGAAGGAGTGGGGCCAGGGGTGAGCAGATTTCCCTCTGCTCCCTGGGTCACTCATAATTAGCTTGCCTATTGCCCCTGGGCAGTATAAAATGAAGCTGGGTTACCTCAATCTTTTTCCACCCGGGTTAATCTTCTCCCAGTGGTGCTTTCTAAACGTGTTCACTGACCCTCCACAAAACACCTCCATAAAGCACAAAGCAATATTCCAGTGCATCCGAGCATTAAGGCCAGTGTTAATATTTTCTCCAATTTGATTGAAGGCTTTTCAAAAATGTTCACCTGACGACTAGTTTTTTTTTTTCTTAATCCATTCTTGCTTGAGGCAATGGCTCTTTACAACTTTCGATTTAAATCTGCCTGCCCCCCTCAACCCCCACTCAAGAATATATTACTGAGTCAGGAAGATACTGGGGGGGAAACATGCATTTTTTTCAACTTATTTTGGGTCCCTGGTGAAATTTTATTTACACCATCATTTTCTTCATCTTTATTTATTTTTTCGGAAGCAAGTTGCACTTTTCAGTTGAAGAATTCCGTTCATCATTATTATAACCCTATTTATTCTGCTAATAAGAATTGATAGTGTCAAAGCCTCAGTGGGAAATGGCTAATGAGCACCTTTTAAAAAGAGCATTGTGAAAGTGACATTGCTCATGGATCACAACACTAACATTGATGCATTAAGTGCTAAAGGGATGTTTTCTTTTCCATTTGCAGTCATTTAAAGCAAGGCCCATTTTAGAGTGCGGAAAAAGGGGTGAAGAGACTGAAAGATGCAGAGCAAATATTTCAGCACTCGGCCACAGTGATCAAACATGTCAAATCAAGCACTGACTCCACTGAAAACTACTAATTCTAGGTTGTAATAAATTTAAGAGAATGCATTTTACATAATTGTCCAGTGCTACCCCACTAAGCAAGGATTAATTGGGTTTCCGGCAGTTACACTCCACACAGGCTCTTGAACCATGTTGGGCGGTCGAGGCAAAACATGAAAGGAAGTGATATGCCAACATTCTGCTTGACCAAATTCAAAAAAATATGCTTTTGTTAATTGGTTAAGAACTATTTGTACACTATAAGTTTTAATGATGTATTTAAACATAAAAATTCAGGTACTAATCTGAACTAAGTCATACAACATTTTTGACATATTTCAGAGCATTCATAATTCTGTTGTGGTCATGAACTAGGCGTGTAGTTCAAAGACCTTGGACAGTGCTCTGCATTCTCCCACAGGAGACTCAACAACCTTCCCTTCAACCACCTTCTGTAGTTCTTGCTCTTTTTGATGTGATGCTTCCTCTCTCTCTCTCTCTCTCTCTCTCTCTCTCTCTCTCTCTTTCTCTCTCTCTCTCTCCCCTTACATTCAGGCAGTCAATGTCTTTTATGGCTATTATTGGAAGTGCTTGCCTTCAGAAGCTGACACAATAGCATGAGTAGTCCCCTGGGCACGTTTTCATATCAAGGTTAACTTCAAGTGATTAGGATAAGCAGCTGAAGTTGTTGCCATGGGGATGAAAGGAAGCTGAGCTGTGGAGCTTGATAAGTAGGGCGAGTGGGGTGTGATGTGTTCTTAGGGCTAGTGAAGAGAAGAGGGTGGATCAGAGTTGCCTTAAACTGTATATGATTGTCAAACCAGAATTGTTGCCCCGTTTCTTACGTTGTAAGAACATTTTTTTTTAATCCATTCTGTGGCTGCGTGGTTGTTATACAGCCAGGATGAAAGAGGAATTATTCGGGCACTATCTCTATGAAATTATTCATGAGCCAAAATTGGAACGGTAAAGCATATTCTAGTAGCTTAAGTGTTAAGGGGAGTAGCTCAAACAATTCCATACAATCATTTCTCAATAAGCTTGTTTAATGCTTAAGTGTAATAGGGAACGCATTATAAAATAAACATTAAACCTTGTAATCTCTAAGCAGCATGGCCTCTAGCTTAGGAGCCAATGGGCATCTGCTACAAAACCTGTTTTTATTGAAATATTCAAGACAGTATTAAACCAAGCTTGCGAGCCCTATTCTGGAAAATAAAAGGTATTACTTTTAATTAAAAATAACTTTGTTTATTCATTTCTTCAGAAAACTATTAATACATTCATTCTTATTCTGTAATATTTTTATCATACAGTAATCCCTCGCTACTTCGTGGTTCATCTTTCGTGGATTCGCTACTTCGCGGGTTTTTTCAAGGGGGCTTATGGCCGCTATATCGCCTAAAAATATCATGTTCTTATGGTGTGTAAATTAAATGTATTTTTTATTATTATTTACATGTATTAGACAAGACGTGTAGATGACAAAATATATCATTTACAAGTATTTCTTACGTACAGTACATGTATTGTTCATGTCCACATCCGAGTGAAATTTACTGACACTAAAGCACAGCTTAGGAATGACTCTATAAAGAAACTGGTAGGATATCACATGTAGTTCCAGCTGAAAAACATTATAGAATGACTGTTTAATGCAAAGGGTGGGTTGTTAACAGTAACAGGGAGGGTTTTAAAAGTCCAAATACTCGTTAAATACATAAAAAAATATCTTTCCTCTACTTCACGGAAATTTGTTTTTCGCGGGTGGTCTTGGAACGCATCCCCCCGCGCCTGGCTCAAGGCAGAAACACACCCTGGACAGGTCACCAGTCCATCACAGGGCATCTTTAAAAGATTTTATTATCAAATTGTTGAAAACGTATTGAATCTAGATTCATCACACTATCATATCGAACTGAATTAGGAATATTTGAACTGCTAAAGCTTTAGAACCCGCCAGTACATTTGTGTGGTGAATTACATTTTGAAGTCAAAATAGAAGTCTATTTTCGACACCTCTCGCAATATGAAAATGATAACATCTGCTCAGAAGGTCTGTCTGTGATGCAAAAACAAGAAAACAAGACATTCATGACACTGTGTTTGTGCCCTGATGTAAGTCCAAGGCATCATTACAAAAACAGAAATGCATATGGGGAAACCATCTTGGCTCATCAGACTATGGTCAAATGTTCTGACGTCTTAACGGTATGAAAATGTAGAGCTCTACCAAAGTCTTTCTGAAATGTGTATGTTTTCATGCAGTTTTACGGCATGTTCTCATAAATTCACGCGGGCAAGTTCTCCTGAGAAAAGTTCTTCAGCAGTGTATATTTTTAGTCAGAGGGAAATTTCCATTCCCCAAAGTGGTTCTGAGATGCCGGATAAAACCTATTCTGCTTTGTTTAGTTGACTGCCATACGTTCCCATTGCATTTTAAATTTGACTTGCAAACCGCTGACAGTCTGGAAATACCATGTCGAGATCATGCATATATAGGCTCTAACATGTTCACAGACAATGAGAGGCAGGGACTCAAAGGAAAAGGGCAACCTGAGTGTGAAGGCGTTTTTGATATTGTTAGTTACTGACACTTATCAGAAGCGGACATGTAAACATAATTCAGAAGAATGCAAACATTGTCAGGACTTATTTTCAGAGCAGCTAAAATATTAGCATTCCTACCGCAGTGAGGAACTGCACTGTATCATTTAAGATTCACACAAAGACTTATGTAGTGGTTAAGTTGAAGCAGCACAACTCCTCACATGCATTTCTTTAAATTTTGTTTAATGGCATTCCCCGGAAGGTCTTAGAATAACTTAAAATAATGAACGTTTTTCAGTGACTATTGTAGTGTTGTTCCTGCTCAAGCTACAAACCAAACACCAGTCTGTTGTGCAGAAGGTAGCACTGTAACCCATTTAAAGGGACACTGTTAGTATTTCATTGGTGGTATTTCTAAATCAGTGGTGATTTGTGCAATTTTCAGAGGTCAGAGATAATTGTAACCTCCACAGGCAGCCTTTAACGCACCAGCTTGCAGAACCCAGAGTGAGCCATCTTCAGTATGCCACTGAAAACCTATTTACTAGAATGATCTAATTTTTATGTGTTCATGTGCATGAACTGACCCTCATCCACCACACCATTGTTCATACACATGACTACATACACTGGATTATTCTGGTTATTGACTCTATCTGTAAGCATTTATCATCTTTGTTTGACAGCAACTATCTTTCTTGTTTTACTCTTATAAATGCAAATCAGCTGAACCTTTAAAAGCTAAAAACAGAGCCACAGACACACACTCTAGACTGCACACAAAAAAAGCAGTTAATGTCAGAAATTAATATAAGCCCCAAAATGACTTAGAATACGGAGGCAGAAAATTACCTGTCAAGTGTTTCTCATGCCAAGCAGGCGTCTGCTCAAATTAGGGTCCTCTGTCATACATCAAGGTTTTGCAGCATGCATTTTTCAGCAGTATGCATTGATCGCAGGTGGAGTTGCCTAGAATTAAGTTCTTTAACAGTAGTTAGCAACCTTTCATTCAAAAGTTGTTAGCTTGCTGATGTGAAAAGTGAATAACAGACAACGGAAGTTATTATTATTATTATTATTTATAACTACATAATGTAATTCAGACATAGTGCCTCATGTTCAGGGACAGCTCCACAAGGGAGTGCTGTCCAGAGTGTCATTAAAAAAAATAAATAAATGATATAGATTATGATAGAACTCTCACACAGTACATTAAATCCAATACATAATACAATTTAATTAAATTACATAAAAATAAATAAAAATGCAAAGACTTTCCCAAATTAATATTATTTTTTTTAAATAATTAAGCTCAGCCTACAAACACCTAAATCCGATTAGCAGCGAGTGATTAACACTCTAACCTACATCTCAATCTGTCATGATCAATCTGGTCATAAAAAAGTTAACATGGTGAGATGGTCCCATGTTGTGTCATTTGGCTGATAGAACCAACCTCCCACGCCCAACCCATATGACCCCACAAAATCCTGTCCCATCAGCCAAATGCTTAATGGACTGCACCAAATTGTCAACTGCCCATAAACTGCTGTCCTGCTCAGAATAACCAACCTGCACACTGATCACCGTTAATAGCATTGCAAGATATCATTAATCAGAGACTGGTATGAATATATCAGCACTTTTTGTTTGTGAATGTGTCCTAGTAGTCATGAAGCAAAAGGCCTTGAAGTACCGTATCCTGAATCACTGCAGATCATTTCCCCCATGAGGTTTTGTTCTTGGCCCTGAAGCCTTCTTCTCCCAGCATTTTCTCTACTGCTTTTCCGCTCCTTCCTGTAATTAACGGCTCCTCGGACGGGCCTATCCCTGCGTCTTTTCTCACCCGTCCTCACAGCAGCATGATAATTTGCCTTACGTAGGTGCTAATTTCGCATAACTTAAAAAGCAATTAGGAAAATGTGTTTTCTGACTGGCAGAGGGGGATTAGGGCTAAGCTGCAATGCTAGCGTCGTGCTAGAGGCCCTCAGAGACCGCCGTTACCCTCTTTCATGAAAGCAGGGCCTTATTTGGCAGCACACATTATCGGTCATCACACTAATACCCACACGTTTCACATCTCGCCGCTGATGTGTTGCTTTTAATTAAACCCAGAGAAGGCGTGACAAATTAACACAGAATTGGACAGCACCTTTTCAAAGGTTCTTTTTTCTGGATGAAACGGACCAAGAGGAGTTGAGTTATACAGTCAAATGTAGGTTTTTTTTTTTTTTTTTTTTACTTTATACATTATTCAAATGTCCTGCCCTGAATCTTCCATGGTAGTTATTGAAGGGATGTCTGTTCATTGTTGCTGGTTGGAGCCTTAAGAGAGGAGTAAATCCAGATTTCTAATTACATCAATGTATGTTGGCATAGCCTGAATTGCCAAAAATCATTTTGAAGCCCCCCCACACACACACATAGACACACAGACATACCCCCTGCTGCAGACCGCCACATCTCATTAGTGAACAGATTGCTTATGTGCAATAATTCATTGAATTAGGCTATGTTTAAAATCATGTAATTTCTCATTTTCTAAAGATAATAACACTGCACTCAGTTGAATTGGCATATCGCTAGCACCTGTGGAGCCAGAAATTACCAGCATGCCGTTTGCTCAATCAATAAACTTTTAATTTGACATTTAGTTTACTGCAAATGTATTTGATCCCTTAATGTAATAGATGTGTGCCTGATTGAGGAAGTTGCTGTGTCAACAGGCTCATAAAGAGGTATAATCATGACTGAGGGGAGTGTTTTATGTTGTTGTGATTTAAGAATGAGAAAATGTCGGGCTGGTTTAATGAAATACGTTTCACATGGAACTGCCAAACTCAGTAAGGACTGTATACGCCCTTACAAAGGTCACTTCAAGGTAAAAATTGACTTGATTTCTTGACTAAATTAATATGACTAATTTGCATTCTGGCTGTCAACATTCCTTTAGAGAGGTTTCCGTCTGCAATCAAGTGTTTCATCATCCTGGAATATGATTATATTGTCAGCACTGCACTCCAATTCTTTCTGCTGCATTTTACTGATGTTTTAGAAAGAACCTCAAAGCTCAGACTGGGTTTTTTTTTTACTTCAGTTTTGCTGGTTTATTAATATCGAGTTACATATGTAGCCAGTGCAATCTACAGTGGCTTAAGTATTTAGTAATAGCTATTATCAGAAGCTATGATTTAACCAGCTCCACTGATTATACACGAGCACTTGGTAGTTCTACAATTACTTACAGTAGTAATCTATTTTTCTGTGTATTTAATCCCCATTTCATCCTGCTCTACGCTGCAGTGATACTGACGTGGTAGTGGTTTGTCTGTGTGTTGTATTAATGAGTGGATCAGACACAGCAGTGCTGCTAGAATTTTTAAAGCCCTTAGTGTCACTACTGTACTGAATCCATCAACCAAAAATATGCACCCAATAGTGTCTTGTGGGCTGTGTCCACTGATTCTAAACCTATTCCACTAGTTCTATGTTTCCATCAGCTGTACCATGCTAACTGCACAGAAGAGGGTCCGGCAGACCCTCATGCAGTGGTGAACTCTCTCTCAGGTGAGAGAGCACTAAAGGCAGCTGTTTGTGTGCCCAGCCTCAGCTCACCTGCAGAGAGAGGGAGGGAGGATGGTAAATTATGGCCTTACATCTGCATTTCTGTAGAATACAGGCCACTGGCCTCATTCTGTTGCTGGGCTGCAGCTTTAGATTGTGTTGACTCTCTCAGAAATGGAAAAAGGTGGAGTGTGACCGACTCTGTTAGAAAAGGTGCAGATGATCCCAGCTTATTTTTGCAAATTTATTTCCCAGTTTTCAAATTCATTCATGACAAACCCTGATGGAGCTATTTCTAGTATTTCATCAGGAGGCCTAGTCAGTATTTGTGCTGTTTTTTATATTCAGAGTGATGTGGAAAAGGTATTTTTTTTTATTTTCAAAATTCGTATTAGGATTTTAAAATGGTGCCTGTGCATAGTGTTTACTGTAGTATTGTAAAATATTGTGGAAAACATGGTTGGGTAGTTTCAACATGTTTCAGAGGATGGTTATATTTGCCAAGATCATAGCATGTTTTTTTTTTCTTCTTCTCTTGCTTTCCTGCATAAAGTCACATATTTGATCAGTGAATGCGTTCCTGTATTTTAGTGAATGCGCACACATGCATTCTTCCTCCAAACACGGCCACAGTGCTCCACAGTAAATTTAATTTGCCAAAGAGTGCTTGCTTAAAGACATCCCTGAACAAACAAGTTAGCAGAATTTACTACGCTTGCCTGATGTCAAATTACACAGCCAAACAAACTTAACCCAAACAGAGAATAAATTGCACCCTGCTACAGTGTGAGAATAAACTTCCCTTCCTGGCCTGCCCATGTGTGTGTGTGTGTGTGTGTGTGTGTGTCTTGCTTTTTTCTCTCTAACCCTTTCACCCCCCTTACTCTCATGTCAGCGGTCGTATTAAATATATATTTTCATCTGCTCCAGCCTGCTCTGCATGGTGATGACTGGCCGCTGGATGATTAATGCAAGTATTGATTTCATTGTTAAATGTGAGATTAGATGCATAGCAGCCAATGCTATTCATCAAAGGCATTGGCATCTAATTAAATTGTCAGTTTGTGTTTTATGGCTGTACACATTTATGAAATATTAAAGTCGGCTGCACTATTATTATGCCCTCAAAGCAGGGTTTCGGAGCTTGAAAAATGATATTTACAAATAAGGGAAAGGTTAGGGTAGGGTTTGGATTATGGAATAATAATAATAAGGCCAAAGGTGGAAGGTGCAGAAAACATGTTGGTTACACCCAAACATTCCCTCAGTACACTGCTAACAAACTCTTAATACCCTTGCCGAGGGATAGAGGGCTTGGTTGATGAAAACTGTAAATTCTGTTTCTTTTTTTTAGAGGTAGACAGAGTACATAACACTATCTAACCCCTGAAATTCCTCTGCCAGGGGGAGCTCTCAGCTATTTCATCCCTATCTATAGAAAGCTTAATAGCTTAACCTTTTCCTACAGTTTCTTCCTGACCACTGTCCTGCCCACTGAAGGCACCCCTGTTCAGTATTGCTGTGAATATGGCTTTCAGAGCATTCATATTTCAACACTGACTGCTATGCTGAGTGTCACTGCGTATTTTGTCTGGACGGGCAGTGCTGCTCCGCCGGTAATTTGCGCCCGACCCACATCTTCTGAATCCATAGCCAGAGAGGGACACCCCCTGGTGTGAGATAGAACCATTCCACTTCTCGTCTGGCATCTTTTCATAAGCTTTCTTATGTATTTTAAGCACACAATATTGTGAAGAACTAAAGATGGGGTGTAGAACTGTGTAGTTGTGATTATTTAGAATACTTCCATCCATGATTTGATTGAATTTTCATGTCTTTCTTTTCATGTAATACTGCATACTGTTTGATACAACTATTTAATCCATGCTACTGCTGTCTGGATTTTCTCTAGCCCATGCATTTTAACATAGTCTAATCCTTACATCTTTTACCAGTCTTAAATTCAGTCATAAATAATATTCAGCTTGCCTTGGACAGGGATCCATTCTTTCAAACTACCTATTGAGTGATGCACATATATCCTTGGGAGTGAGAAAAAAAAAGATTTTAGATTTATCTTGTTGCTCTCCTAAGATATGGAATCAATAGGTTAGACCTAAGTTTAACTCTAACACTAGTTACGTCAGTTGTAAAAATGATGTAGGAGCCTCTTATACACCTACTGTTCTAACATTTATTAAGCATAAGCTTTTGATGTTTTGGAACTGACATATTTACTCATGCATATGTAATAGTTTCCTAGGTAGGCCATGTTTTTGTACATCATTTAAAGACAAACGGTCATGACAGCACATACCTCACCATTTACAGTGTGTTATCAAACAATCACCAGTGTCCCTGCTGATTACAAGAAAAGTGGGTGCATCTTTTAAGAACATCTTACTCATGTTCTTACACTACACCTAAAGCAATAGCCACCTTTAAATTCATTGCTTCAGAAAATGTACATACAAGCCTTTCTGTGAGTACTGAATTCTGCTATATCATACACAGTCTATATATTTGAACAGCTTGTAGTTCATTGCCTGTTAATGAGCAATCAACCAGAGTGCAGTCTCTTCACATGGCGTACCATGCATTTGCACCCTTGCCTAATTCAATCAAGAAATGCTTGGATCCTGTGAATATTTCTGCAGGCTTTGCATTTCTGCTGTAATTGCAGCATGGCATGTGTCCGTGTGACTGAGACACCGGCTCTGTAATTTTTGCCATCTGACTGAGTCTCCCTATCCCTCAGCACATATATCATTTAGGGTTAATTGGAGAGATGGAGCTCAGCTCTGTTGGGGTTGGGTCTTGTGAGCATTGTGCTTCTCATTGAAACGAGTATTTAAATTCTGTGGAACTAGAACAATGGATCCTTCCATTACTCACAATATACCAGGATATACATACATGTGTTATTATTATTTATTATTAATAAATGATTAATTGTTATAAACTTGAGGGTTTACAAAATGTGCATGCAAGTCTAAACATTCACTTTTTTGTAACATGAACATAGAGGAATCACTATATGCATTTCTCCCCTCTTTGCTATACATAACCAATATAGTAAGTATTGGAAGTGAGGCTGATTTTATATATTATGTTATGTTTAGTGCATAGGTTTCCTGCCTCTTAAATCAGTGCATCAGTCGTGCTGTGGGAGTTGTTTAAATTGTGAGATATAAACCGTCGCTCAGAAGTGGTTTGATGTGAAATGGTGCAACACGAGTGAAATAAAAAGTATAAAAGAATAATAAAAAAATGTAATAAATCTGAAATTGGGATGGGGTGGTTGGGGAGAGTTGATGATACCTAATACATTTTACACTTTATTCCTTTTCTAAAACTGCCTTAAAATGCACATATTCTGATAAATATATGAAAATCTTGGGGAAAAAAATGCTGGAGAATGTTTTGGTACATGGCTAGTGTGCCACTTTAACAGCATTTTATTTTAAAAACCAAAACTTCATCTTGCTGAAGTGAGAGAACAGAGAAATTCTTCAACTCTAAAAACTCTAGACACTGCAGCCTGATGACAGGTGGAATTTTTCTTGTTATTCTGTGCGGTTCATTTTGTGAATGGAGAGGGGGGGGTGTTTGTGTGTACCTGTCCATCAATGACTGCACTACATAGACACCTCTGACACTCTGACATCAGATCAAAAAACACCAGTGTGCCTTACATCACACACCACATGACACCATAGACATGCAGATGCCGCCACACACACACACACACACACACACATACACACATACCCGGAGCAGTCTTGGCCTCTGCTCTAATAGCTCCCTCTGTACCCTGGTGACCAGCAGTAGTCCACCTGCTGTCTCTGTCATACAGGTTTAGTCTCCTGCTGCTTTAAAGGCACTTGCTTTTCCTTTTCAGCCCTCTCCTTAACGCATAATACACCCAGAGACACAGAGTAGAGGGTGCTGCAGCAAAGCTGAAATTCTTGTCTGTCATGGACTAATGTGCCAAGTGAAAACAGCCCAATTTGGTTTTACATTTTGTGAGCTTAGGTAGGCAATAACAAACAAACACAGCAGACATAAAATGCAATTTTTTATTTTTTATCATTTCTATTGGTCATGACATCATGACACTTTTACACAATATAAAGGACAGCTGCTGTATTCAAATGGTAGTAGTTAACTAAAAATGGACAAAAATGGAGATGTTTTCCATTGCACAGCGATGATATCTAATATTAGTATTGAAACAGAAGTCCCCCTTTTCCTGCAGTAACAGCTTTTTAGTTGTGGGTAAGCCTTAACGACAACGTCTATGATTCTGGAGAACTGCCGTTCCCTCTAGCTTGTTTATGTTCAGAACCTCCACCTTTTTTAAGGTGGAATGGTGTGTTTAACGATGAAAACCTCGTTTGTATGTGGCTAAAGCTGAACTTGTCAGTAAGTTTTTATTCACTGTTTGAATGACCATAGAAGCTTGTTTGTAATTTGTGGTGTTTAGTTTTGTAACGCTTGGTCTGTGATACATTTTCTGCAGTTATTCGTCGCCTGAATTTAGAGTGGTTTCCTACCTAAACAATCTTAAACAGCAACAAGATCTATTTTACCCATCTATGGAGCATGAAAAAAGCAATATCCTCATCTCTTCATTGTTTTAAAGGTTTGGATGCCTCTTTGTCATTGCTATGCTGTGAGCAGAGAGAGAGGAAGCGTAGCATGTCTGACCAAGCCACGTAGTTTATTTTTACTTATTTATGGACATTGGATTTGCAAACACACTAGACCAGACTAGAGAGCTAGCAGATAGTGCGGAAAAGCTCTCAGAATTTGATATATTGTATAATTTGATTGCAATCGTGAACGTCACCTTTAACATTAGATGTCAGAATGATGCTGGAGTCTGTGCAAGTGTCTTTGGGCTCAGCGTATTTTATAAGGTTGTCTCTAGTCAATTGTTATGCATCTTCTAAATCTCCTGAATTTTTTTTTTTTTGGTGCTTTAAGAATGTATGTAGGTCACGTTAAACATGTAAACACTACAACTATGGTCTACGTGGAACCTTTTATTTTGGGCTTTGAACTAAGGTTGAGATTTTGTGTGTGTTGTATATTTGTGGGTTATATGTAAAAATGTAAATCCTTTATTCACCACAATCTCTCTGCCAACATTAGCTTGCCCTTCACTACCCTGCTCTATTTTAAGATACCTTTTTTCTAGTATTCATAAATATATTATAGTCCTAACAGCAACATCCTTTTCCCAACTGTCTCTCAGCCTGTTCATTCTGCCGTGTCTTCGGCTTTATCTTGTGCTTTTACCGTGTATGAAGTCACTCCCTCATCAGTGCTTCCATTTCAAGCAAGCCTTTCATCTGATATTAATTCCCTTTTAGAATATATCTATATATATATTGATAAATTGTCATATTAAAATCCACTTTCCTGTTTCATGACGTTTTCATTCAGTCCAATACAAAGCCCAGTGGTTTCACATCGTGCAGGTTTTCATCATGACGGTGAGCCTGTGTATCCTGCAGGCAGACCTCTGTTATATAACAGATAAATCACAAATCCAGGATGCAGCCATATGGGTGAGGGTTCAGATGCAGTTTGAACACCTTAGGAGTTGCATTAGGTGAAACATTAGGTAAAAGTGTATAGGAAATGTGTAGTAAGCTATGCATACACAACATGCAGCCTAATCTACCAGCTGAAATATTACGCTTCAGAATGTTTTAATGTTGACCCTTCTTATTATCTATTATCTATTATTATGAGGATGTGAAAAATAATTGTGACAGGTGTTACCCATAGTATCTGTTTCACACATGTATATCCCAGTGGTCATACTCTGAGTAATTTAATGACTTCATTTGAACTTAGAAAAGTGGGTAGTTAGTCTTTGGGCAAGTCACTGCTGTTCTGAAGTCGACTTACAACTACAAATACACCTCACCTTTTATGAAGCTGTGAGATCTTGGAATTTAATTATAAAAATGAAGTAGAATAAACTTGTTAAAATGTGACCATATAAGAGTTCATTCATTCAATCATTGTCTGTAACCGCTTATCCAGTTCATTGTTGCTGTAGGTCCAGAGCCTCCCCGAAATCACTGGGCGCAAAGCGGGAACACATCCAGGAGGTGGCGCCAGTCCTTCACAGGGCAGCACACCCTCACACATTCACTCACACCTACGGACACTTTTGAGTCACCAATCCACCTACCAACATGTGTTTTTTGGAGCGTGGGAGGAAACCGGATCACCCAGAGGAAACCCACGCAGACACAGGGAGAACACACCACACTCCTCACAGACAGTCACCCGGAGGAAACCCACGCAGACACAGGGAGAACACACCACACTCCTCACAGGCAGTCACCCTGAGGAAACCCACACAGACACAGGGAGAACACACCACACTCCTCACAGACAGTCACCCGGAGGAAACCCATGCAGACACAGGGAGAACACACCACACTCCTCACAGACAGTCACCCTGAGGAAACCCACACAGACACAGGGAGAACACACCACACTCCTCACAGACAGTCACCCTGAGCAGGACTCGAACCCACAACCTCCAGGACACTGGAGCTGTGTGACTGCAACACCTTCCTGCTACCTACCTCATATAAGAGTTAAACATTTTTATTGTCATTTTCAACTGATGGTTATATAAAGAATGCTACAATAAAATTTGACATGTACCTAATGTGTGGCGTTGATGGGCCAGAGGTGGAAGTAGGAGGGAAAGCTTGACAACACTGACGTTAATGTTAATGGCTCAATCTATTCACCACACGCTTCATGTTCTTGTCAGTTTTCATTGCTCTTCAAAAACTGGTAGAGTGCTCTGAACTTTTTTGCTTTTCTTTTCATCTAGAGTGATCGTATAATGAGCCATGATGTTGTGACTTCTTCACCCCAGCCCCGTGCTTGGCAAGCCCAATCTCAGTGTACAGGAATTCCTGCTGCATTGGTCAAAAGCTGCTTGTCTGAATCGAATGAAACTAAATCCTCCTTCTGCTCCAAGTCCAGTTAGAGCACACTACTCAGTGTCCCCAAAGGCTTTGTTTATGACCATTCATTCATTCATTCATTCATTATCTGTAACCGCTTGTCCAGTTCAGGGTCACAGTGGGTCCAGATTTAAAGAAGGCGGGAATACACCCTGGAGGGGGCTCATGACCATTCCATGCCTTTGATATTGTGAATACGAGGGCACAGCTTCTTCCAAATGCATTTATACCAATGTTGATAGTAAAGTAGTTGTGCTTGAAGATGGAAATGATCCCCGAAGCAGGGGTACAAAATGAAGTGGTGTTGCGTGGGAGGTAAATAATAATGTCAGGATTAAAATCTACTGAGGATGAGTTCCACTTTAGCAGTCTTGGTTCCTCTCAAGGTTCTTCCTCATGCACTGAGGGTGTTTATTGTAGCCACTATTGGCCTTGGCTTGCTCATAGGAGGCTTGGACCTGGATCTCAGTGAAGCTGATTTGTGACTGAAATTGTTTTGAAAAGCACTATATAAATAAAACTTTATTTATTGATTGGTTGGCATTTTGTGGGTGGCGAGATAAGGATTTTAAACAAAATGACCTTGTCCTAACTACACTTGTCCACTACTGGTATTAAGTGTTTGAACAAGCAATCCTCAAAAATTGTCACCGAAGCCTTCGGATTTAACATCCATATGACTGTGGGAGAGGCCTTGGGGATGTTCTTTCAGCACTCGAGGATTCTGTGCATTATACACCAGCGGCTTTAACTTAAATTGGCCTGCACAGTTGCTTCCCAACATATAAGGGTCAAACCAGCTTTTGTGACTTTGAAGCATGACATGGCCTTGCCCCTTTCTAGATAGGAATGAAGGTTCTGGTAAAGACCAGTCTCATTCATATTGAATATTTGGATCTTGAGGTTGGTGTCTCTGCTTGAACCACATAAACTATCCAGAATGATGTTTGAATTTTTTGTTTTCATTGCAGAACATCTAGAGCTCTTCAAAGACAGCACTTTCTCATAAATCAACAGCTGACTTGTGGGGATATGTTGATGAGTCTGAAGTTAAATTAAAAGAGAAGGATGTTCCATTTCTTTATAGATCTTGCCTCTTCTTGATGACTGTGTTCTTCATCTCTGGACCATCGTCTTTGTTGTGGGCTAAAATCCATGCCTTATAATGAATGATTGTCAGCACTGTGAAAAGGTAGTTACCACAGCTCGAGTTGGACGACAATGTTCATGCCATTTTATCATAGCCACCGTATATTCCAATGATATAGCATGATAGTTAGTAGCAAAAAAATCTACGTAAAATAGGACAGTAAATAGCACTTATGCAAACAAAGTTGAATAGACTGTGCTGGAATGCTGCAATAATGGGAACAATTGTCCCATAGTTTTTAAACACTTACTGTATTATACATTCAATCATTTGATAATTTAAAGGCGCAGTTTACTATTGTAATCAAAAAACACTTCCTCTCTCTCTCTCTCTCTCTCTCTCTCTGAGGATTGCTCTATTACTGCTCCATAGGTGGTTATTATTGACTTATTTTTGCTGTTTTGGATCTCTTAAGATGGAAATGTCTCCAAACTCGGGAGATGGCTAACTGCAGTACAGACAGTGCTACAAAACTAAACCATTTGAGTTACAAATGGGTTTCTGTGGCAATAATTGGGTTTTAAATTACTTTTATAAAGTTGACAAAATTGCATAGATAGACTTGATTGAATTTTTCCCTGTTTATGAAGAAAAACATTAAAAATGATGGAATCTGGAGCAGTTTAAGCTTAAGTATATTTGTATCCATGTTACTGGGCAGTGCAATATTGGGATGCAGTATTTCTACATAATAGGCAACTGCAAGAAGACGCAATCACTGTTTCAAAGCTACAAAACAAAACCAGATCCAGATCTTTGTTATCATGTCGTTTACAAAAATGGCATAATCAGTAACATATGTTATATACTGATAATTATGCCATTTCATTTTCTATCTTTTAAAAATTGCTACATGTAAACTGCATTGCAAACATTAGGACAACATACATATGATCAAAATACGGTGATATTGGGGATGGGGGTGAGGCATTTTGCCTAGGCTATCAAAAACAATTGTCCTCGTGGAGTAATTTTTGATCGCTGAGTGGATTTCCACGTTGGCCACCCATACACGAGGACTGTTTGAGGAGCCACTTTGTTGGAGGGTCAAATAGAAGAGGATGGATGTGTGCACCCCTCTGCTGCACTGCCCTCCTTAGCCATGAGAGCCTCTTGAGCAGGCCACCAACGGAGCCATTACTGCCTCGTTTAAAGAGTCACAGATAATGGGGCTCACTAGGGCCACCCCACTGTCTGCCACCTCTCCTCTCCACAGCTTCTAAGTACAGTCTCATTCAAGAGACTTATAGAGCACCAAGTGCTACTCTAATAGCTGTAGCAATTTGGACTAATACATGTCCTGGAATTAGTAACAGCAGGAGGAAACAAAACGGGGGGGTTGTAGTCATGTGGTGACAACTCGACTCCCTTTAAAACTTTGGTCTGTCATAAAACTGCGGAGATGGAAACACATTAGCAAACCTAGAGCCAGGCACCTTAAGTTCTGCAAGGACAAATGGATACAAGAAGTTTGAATGTCACAATTGAATTAGTGGTGTCTGACTGTGATCACTCCTATCAAAATCCCACATACAAGACTGCCCGGAGAGTCCCGTCATCAACAAGCCCCTGCAGTGAAGTGTTGCTTTGGCTAAGCTATAACGTTAGCTTTAGCTAAGACATCTACTTTGTTACTTTCTCAGATGTGAAATGGATATTAAACAGTATTGAAAATAGTTTGCTAGACAATAGACACCCTGAAGGACACTTGTTTCTACAGCAGTTATAATATGAATTCGCAAGACATTGCATCACCTGGAATTTGAGAGTAGCAATTCTCAAACCAAGAATATTATGCAAACTAGCTTCTGCCTTTCAGTCAGTTCAAGTTTAGCTTTCTCCATCCTCAGTGTGACAAGTCTCTGACAGTGGGATTTCAAGTATTTCTTGTTTAGGATTTGCCAATAGCTCTGTCCTGGCTCCTGCTGGCAGTTCAGTTGTTTTCAAACTAGGGGTTGCACTGGGGATGAGTGGGTGGCAATAAAGTTGGATCAGTGCATGTATGTATATATAGTGCACAGTTAAATGAAGCACATTTACTATTTGTAGCACAAACTCTTGTTTATATGGAACTGACACATACAAAGATCCCCTGTATCAGTTTCCTTTCAGAAGAGTCATGTGCAGCCGGCGTAGTCATACAAAATGATCTAATGTGGAGGAAACAGTGGAAAGTTCGATGAGGTGGCGCTCTTGAATCTATGCTATTTTACCTACTGTCTTTTTGACGGTTTGATACATTTTGCTCCAGCGGCAAAAACTGTGAGATGTGCTTCAATGAGAGAGTGATTTGTCATAAATATGTCTCACTTGAAGGAACTGTCATACTACTAAGCACAGCTGCGAAGTAATGACTCATTCTATGCTACAACTACCATAACCTGCCCGTGAAAGAATTTTGATTCTTCACTCAAGTTGAACTCTCTAAAGATGCTGAAATATGGTTTTGTCCCAGGAGAAACACAACTCTGCCTATCAGCAATCTGAAGAAATGCCCTTAAAGAGGGGGTTCTGCTGCATCTTGTCTGAGTAACAGGAGTGTGCCGTGTGTTGTTGTGTTCTCTATCCTTCAGCTCATCAGAGCCTTCTTCAACTTCATCTGCTCTGTAGTAGATGCTCTGTTCTGTTTCTTCCTGCCCCCCTCCTTCCTTGCCCTGTTCACGCTTCGTTGGCCATGGCTTGTGTGTGTGTGTGTGTGTGTGCACTTGCTGGTGGCGGGTCAGAGGGAAGAAACTCTGCTACATGAGCTGACAGCAGAGGCTCGGGGGCTCTCTGTAGGGGTCCCCTGCTCATATCCACTGTCTCCAACTATACGTCTGAATGAGGCCATTTGCCATGCTCCGGGTAGTGCCAGGGGAGACGTGAGACTCTGAGGAGTCGAAGCTGGAAAGTAGCAGTGAGCAGAATGACAAAAACAACATCTCAAACACTGTAACGTTGCATCTGACAGACTGTGACTCCGTGAGCCACACCACCACATGAGCTTTCTAATGTCATGGTATGTAGACAAGTGACTATTCAAAATGGACATGCTTACTATGTGGTATTATTCATTGCGAGCTTTTCAGAATGTGTTTTTAATACAGATAGTTTTTAGTAACGTGACAAAAATAAACAAATTAATTTACAAGAGATTTGAAGTGTATAATGGGTAATTATTTATGCACTAGTATTGTTAATGTAATAATCACTCAAGTAAATTTAAACTAAATAAACCTGTCTCAATAATTACTGACTTATCGTACAATATATGGACATTCTCTGAATAATTTTTGTTCACCTCATAATTGTCTACTGCGTTTCATTTAAGTAACAGTTAACATCACCAGCATTTTAGCCACTCACTCTGTTCTAAGGCTGGACAATATGGCCAAGATTTATATCGCAATGTATTTCTAAATTTCAGTTGATATGATATAATTATGATATCGATTTACACATAAAAATCCACAGAAAAATTGCCCAGAACAAACAAGAAACATGACATCACTGTCAACCATAAACTGCTTGGTTTTGTCAATATTAATGTTATTAAACTAACTTTATAATTAAGGGCAGCACCCTGTAATGACCATCAGTCAGTGACAGATGATTTAAATAATGTATATTGAAATATTGAAGCTGTATTTAAAAATCATATCATTGTTATTAAAACATGTTATATGTTATATATATTGATATTGAATTATTGTCCAGCTCTACTCTCCTTTTTTTTTTTTTTTTTGCTGAACGTACATTGCTTTTAAAAAAGGGGTGCAATTGCATTCTTATGCTATATTTTTATAACATCAGTGCAGCAGGTAGTGTCGCAGTCACACAGCTCCAGGGGCCTGGAGATTGTGGGTTCGATTCCCGCTCCGGGTGACTGTCTGTGAGGAGTTGGTGTGTTCTCCCCGTGTCCGCGTGGGTTTCCTCCGGGTGCTCCGGTTTCCTCCCACAGTCCAAAAACACACATTGGTAGGTGGATTGGCGACTCAAAAGTGTCCGTAGGTGTGAGTGTGTAAGTGAATGTGTGTGTGTCTGTGTTGCCCTGTGAAGGACTGGCGCCCCCTCCAGGGTGTATTCCCACCTTGCGCCCAATGATTCCAGGTAGGCTCTGGACCCCCTGCGACCCTGAACTGGATAAGTGGTTACAGATAATGAATGAATGAATGATGATAATATAATACTTTCTGGAACATTAAATAGACAAAAATAAGGCTATCATAAAAAGCCTTCATCTAAATTACTAAGTGTAAGTTATGTACCTAGTTTCATTAGAACAGTTACAGAGTTGCTTAACAGGACTTCACAGTACAGACCTATGTTTAGTTTAAACTAAAACCAGACAAACTCTTTAAACAAAGTTTGGGCCACACCTTCGCTATTGTCAAACAAAGAAGGCATATTGACCAGCTGTGTTTAATTACAATTAAACCAACCAATCATCGACACTTAATAAACAGAATCAATATAAGGAAACTTTACATTTTCAGAAGAGGAAAGGTATCTGCAAATGTATGATGAGAAGTACATGCCACTTTTAATCGCTTACAAATGACTAGTAAATAAACTAGTACGACAGTAACACGTCAGTGTGTTTTTCCTATTTGGCAGCATGCAGATTTCTCTCATCAGTCGTTCTGCTTGTGCTTGCACAAACAACTCTAGCTGAGCAGGGAAAGCTTAAGCTGAATTCCAGCCTGCTTGCTAAACACAGATTTGTCAGTGGTGCTGCTGCTGGCTGTGTGTCGTCAGTCAGACTCAGTGTCTTCAGTGCAGCCGCCGAGGCTTTTTGATGAGGAACTGATTACGGCTCATCTGTCAACTTGGACCCTCAAACATTGGCAGTGAGGCTTGGGCATTGGAAATGTGTGTGTGTCTGGGCTGTTTTGATGTTTTGCACTGTTTATCATTTATTAATCATGGTTGCAGAAAAAAAAAAAAACATTGGTTGTCATTAAAGCTACGTAGCCTTTATAGAAACATTAGTGCCCAATGTTTGTCTTGAGGTCCGAAGTGATTGAGCTTTGGTTTATTCCAGTTCCTTAAGGAGTCTCAGTAGTGGATACATATATGTGTTTGTAAATGAGAATGTTTTTATTCTTTGAGGGAATCTAAGAAGCCTAGACATATTTAGTAACCTTAATGTTCAGTGTGTAGAGCTGGACGATACGGCCAATATATATATCACGATATATTTCTTAATTTTGGTCGATATTATATAACTCTGATATCGATATTAACAGATTAATATCTACTGAAAAATGTCCAAGGATAAACAAGAAACATGACATCACCATCAATTACAAACCTACTGGATTTGTAGGTTTGGACATCAGTCAGAGACAGATGCTGTAAATAATGTATACTGAAATGTTTAAATATATTCACAGTGACATTTTCAAACCCTAAAGAACCTCTTCAGCCCTACCCCTCCAAAAAGGCAACAAAAATAGACAGAAAGAATTAAGAACACACAATTTCCAACCCTATTTCCAGTCTCTTGTCATATCCACCTGCCTAGTGAAGAGTCCTAGGCTGGGTATCACCCCACCAAAGACTAAATAAATAAATAAAAAGTGCTAACTCTAGGCTCTGTGCACATGGTTGCACTGCTGACAGTTGGATTAGGAATTTAGCCGGCACCATACTGCATTTCCCTCTACCTCCCTTCTTTCCTCCTCTCTTCCTTCTCTTGTTTCCCCTCATCTCCTCCCCTCCCCATATCCAAATGGCTTGTGTCTTTTCTTGTGTGTAAAACCTGTACTTGATGCTTTGGCAGGAAAGTAAATAAATGCATGGCTTGTACACAGTGTGTACAATAATCTACACATATGCTAAAATGGGAAGCTCAGGTGGTGGTATGAAAATCAGTCTGATAAATGGTCACAGTCCCAAAAAAGGGTGGATAGACGAGAACGGGAAGAGAATGCGATTGAGATGGAGTTCATTGAAGTAAGTGGTCGCCAGGAACAGTGGCGCAAGTCATATGTACATCAAGGACCATGGATGGTCCTGCCCTACAGCGTGAGCTCTGCGCCACCTCCACAGCAGATATGAACCAGGCTTTACGTTTCTGCTCCACCACTGCTTTCTTTTGCTTCATTTCTCTTCTCTTCTTCTCTCTACTACACATTCCCCCTCATTCTCACTCCTTTACTTTTACTCCTCTCTTTCTTTTTTTCCTCTCCTGGCTGTCAGAGTGATGGTCCTGTGTTGGCTGCCATCTCCCACCATAATCCCGCTCTCCAGAAAGCTGTAATTGAGCCACAGATTCATGACAGGATTATTGTTGTGATCTCAGAGAGAAGTGTGGGAATTGTTAAAAGGGGGTTGTGGGGTGAAGGGGTTGGGCGACTAAATGCATGGGTCTGTGGGGAGGGTACCTGCTGGCTACACAGAGGGGGAAACACAACAGAAATAACCACACCGTGATACTGCTCTTATTGCTTTAATGTGCATAACTCTGAAAGGATGGAATCAATCATAATAATCAACATATATTTAATCAAAGTAGTTTCTTTACAGTGGAGTTTAGATTTTTGCTTAAAGAGCAAATTCAACCAAACTCCACTAAAGGTAACAGCTGATAGAGAGGGAGCTGACACAGTCCTATTTAAGTTAATCAGGTTCAAATTAAGGTCCAAACACTGAGAGAGAGAGAGAGAGAGAGAGAGAGAGAGAGAGAGAGAGAGAGAGAGAGAGACTATTGCTATGTTGAAGTTGTCGCTTTTCTTAGTAATGAGTCAGATGGAGAAAATAGATGAGGAAAGGACCTTGAATGTGTCTGAGGGTCGTTTAATCGCCCGGTGTGTGCATCTGTGTCTTTGTTGATATTGAAACTAGACTACTGAATGCATCATCAGACTTTTTGCTCAAGGACTGTAATGTGATACGTGTGGTATGATTGAAACTGCTGAATGGTGTCAGCTACATCTGTGAGTCCAACTGTTGACTTCTCTGACTGTTCTCATGCCCCCAGCACATTCAAGTCTTTGTGAAATCTGTGATGAAGCAACATGGAGAAAACTATTTTTTATTATTTTTTTATTGTTTACGGAGTCATATTGATCAAAGTTTTTGCCCTCTTTTATCCCTGACTGTCCAGTGTCCTCTCTCTTTTTCTCGCTGTCGTACGGGAGAGTGGGGGGAAAAAAAGAAACACTCAAAGGAAGAGAACAAATCGATATGCGGTTTAACTCCATTCATTTTGGAACATTGCTGTCCCAAGCCAGACAAGCATTTGATTTGCAAACTAAAGCCAATTACAATGGATCTGCAAATGTAATTAGAGGCTTATTTTTCTATGAACTCTCCTCTTGCAATGAATGGAAATGTTTAGCGTGGTTGGATTTGAATGCACTGTTGTTTGCACGGTTCATATATGATTTGCCATATATTTCTATAAAAATAAAACATAAAAAATCATGCCAAACTTTAATTACAGACGTGCCAGATCGTCTAGAGTGTATTAAATTGCAGTCGAGGCATTTTGAAGTCTATTCAGCCGAGATATAGGCACCATGTGGTGGGTTGTACATCAAACTCTTTAGGATTTAAAAAGGCTTCTAAACTGCAGAGGACTGGGAAGTTTATTTTTTTCCGTACTTACTTTATAAGCTGCTTAAAGCCTTTAAGGGCTTAGCATTGCCTGCCATATTAACATCGGCCTTAGAGACAGGCCTGACGAGCTGCCACCCAAAACTGCGTCTGTGTGCGTGTTGCCACTAGGTATTACACAGTAAAATTTGTACCAAAATACTCAGGATAATGCTGTAGGATTCAACTTACTTCAAGACACAGTTTCGAAATTCAGAGCAACAAAACTATCACCTACTTCCAGAAAGCCTTTATATTTTGTATAGTAGATCGGGAAACACAAATCTAACAGACAACACCTGTGGACAGTGATAGAAGTAGGGGGAGGGCCATTAGACTCTCGTAGACAGTATGGTGATTTTTCTGGTGCATCTAGTCCTTTAAATCTTGTAAGCAAATCTTAAAACCAATCAAAACTGTCTTAAACTTGTTGAATATTGAGTTCCCTTGATTCGTTTTGCCATGTCACCTGTCCTTCGAGACGGCTCTTCTGTGTTTTTGTTACCCTGGTATTGTGAAGGAAGCCACTGCTGTGTCAGACTGGATTATCCAGCACCATCCACACCCCCACCCTTCCTCTGCTTCTGAAGACCACATATCTGCCTCTGAACCTTAAAATAAACTCGCAGCATCAACCAGTTCTGCTCTGAGCCCTGCCAAAACTAATCAGGCTTATAACGATGTGGCTTCTCTTCTGTTAAGTTTGAACTTGAGTCTTGGCTTTCAGCTGCCTGCAGATTCTGAGTTAAACCCAGGATGGTTCGTGGTGGTCTGGTCTGTCTTTGTTTAAGTTATGAAAGGGTTTATTTTTTGTTTAACTCCATTTTTTTTTGGCTTTGTATCTCCTAAAAATCCCTAGCTTTCTCAAACGTTACTTAGAAAGTCATTCATTTTCACATGATATCAGTGTTCATGATATTATGTAGATTTTTAAGATTCTGATCCAACATTTTCATTCATTCATTCATTATCTGTAACCGCTTATCCAATTCAGGGTCACGGTGGGTCCAGAGCCTACCTGGAATCATTGGGTGCAAGGCGAGGAAATACACCCTGGAGGGGGCGCCAGTCCTTCACAGGGCAACACACACACACACATTCACTCACACACTCACACCTACGGACACTTTGGAGTCACCAATCCACCTACCAACGTGTGTTTTAGACCGTGGGAGGAAACCGGAGCACCCGGAGGAAACCCACACGGACACAGAGAGAACTGTGAGTCATTCTTTCAAGATAAGTGGAGAGTGCCTCACCAGCCAGAGAGAGAAATTGGCCATTTTCTGGTGTTTCAGTAGGTAGTGGTTGTCCTCAGCACTTGGAGAGTGAAGTGTGGCTGGGGAATGTGTTCCATGAATGTGGCACGTCTGATTTTCTTCTGATTTTCTTCGGCATTGCCTTCAAAATACATTTTGCTAGACACTAAATGTAATTTTATTCATGGCACCTCATATATCCTTCACATTGTAATATTTATTAGCTTAGTACCTGCTCACCTCAGGCGCTTGCAAACATTCCCCCTCATACAACCACACTAACTCCTCCATGAATCCACTGTGTTTCTCGCCTTCCTTCCCATGGCACTCAGCCTTTTCCCATAAGAGACATCAGCCCTGCAAACTCTCTCCAAAGACTAATCTCCTGACAGTGGATTTTCAGTCTTACGAGCTGTGGGAAGAAGTAGCATAAAGGATGTGTAATATATGATTTGTAGGTGTAATGGGAAAGAAGTAAGGGTTCTCCGAGCAGTAACACCCCCTATATGCCTTTGATTGATTATTGAGGGTTGTAAGCGACCCGGCGTATTCATGCTTGGCCTTAATGCTGCGCCTCGTGGACCGGGGGGTATTAGCTTGTGTGTATTACAGTGAAATATTCTCCTCGCCTCGTACAATAAATCTTACCACTCGAGGGAGGCGACTACGGCGAGCCATTTTCTGTCTCCCGGCCGTGACAACAGGATGTGGATAACGTGCAGATGAAGCAAGAGAGGGGAAAAGAGAGAAATTTAAAAACTCATACAGGTTAAAATATGTAAAAATATTTTTCCTGGTCTTTTGAAATTTCATTATTATTATTATTAGTAGTAGTATTATAGGTATATATATATTTATTATTTTTTATTATATATTCTGAGAACTGTTGCTGTATTACAGTATTCCATGGTGTGCTCAGACACATTTGAGCCCTATAAAAATGTAGTAATCCTTACAGCAGCATGATGCAATGTATTTACATTTCCGAGTTGAAAACTGTAGCTGGGTTTTGTTTGAGAGTGTCTTGTTGTCTCAGGATGTAGTGAAGGCAGCAACCTATTCAAGGAAGAGACCGTTAACTCATTAAAATAATGAACAGGAAGACTTTCAATGCTCTACATACGTTCTCTGAGAAAAGTCTTGCCCTTTATTAAAAAGAACAACTTGTCTTGCTACTAACGCCACAAGCCTATATTCTTGTTTACTTACCAGTACAAGCAAAAATAAAGAGAAAAATACCCCATAAAAGCTGAGAACTTGTCATAAAAACAGAATTTATTTTAGAGATTAGCCCCACTCTGTTATAAAACTGGAATCAACTCCCTGAGTACAGATGTGAGGAAAGCCCCAGAGAGGACAGACTTTCTTTTACGAGCATAAAAAAGCAAGTTTGCATAAATATATTTTTGGGAAAGTCATCAGCAAAATAATATAAAGTCCAAGTTGGTCCCAGTCATAATGCAGACTGCAGTCTCAGTCACGTTGTTGTAAATATAAAAGAGACAATCAGTCTGTATGTGCGTGTGTGTATGTGTGTGTGTATATATATGAACATAATACCACTTTTAAAGGCACAGCAGCAAAATTAGCCTCTTTGTATCTCAGTCTATACAGAGGTGGAGAAAAAACTGGTAACAGTCAATTATTTTCATTTTGGTATGAACCAATGCCTTAAGTGAACCTGTGGATGGGATACAAGGGGGAAATAAAAAACAGTGGGTTACCCTTCATTTTAAAAGGATGAGCAACAAAGATAGACCACAGGGTGGGGCCATAGAACCACGCTGCTCTGCTTGGCTGCGGAGAAGAGATACAGTAGTGACCAGAATATCAACAGAAGCAAAGGCACACACACACACACACACTGGCTTTCATACTGTTTGCTTGCATTCAGATAATGTGTTGAAATGCATCAAAATTGTGCAGGAGATGGGGTAGCCTCGTCTCATGCCCTGTTCTAGCCACTAAAAACAGCCCATACGGCACAACGGATATTAGGATAAATTCATCCGTGCCTTTGCCTTCCAGGCGCATTATGAGAGTGAGAGAGGTGGAGGGATATTTAGTGTATCATGTGTCATTTGTTTGGAAACATGTAGATTACATTAGTGCTCGGGAGCTGAGAATATCCTTCGCTGCGTGGGAGCTTTATTGTGCCCCTGGGCCATGGCTACGTTGAGTAATTGGGGCAGTAATGTAAATAATGAGCGCGGATAGCAGATCAATCATGGGCCTGTGTCAGGCTCCTTTAATATCCAGCAGGAGTTTACACATAGATACGGCTGTATGAAGCGGGCTGATATTAGCACTGTGTTTTCCTCTAGAGACGTGGTATAAGAATTACATCTCAGAAAATTCACAGCTCATTCTCTTGCCCAGCCTTCCCCCAAAACGTGAGCACACCCACATACACAAACAGCAGAGCACAACAAGCAATCTTTCAGCCTGGACGTCGTCGAAACACTGTTTGGATGTGAGTAACGGTGAGAAATGCCCACAACATTATAAACTAATGGCCGAGCCCCTGCCATCTATCTGCCACAAGTGCAAATGCAGGCAATTATAAATAATACAGCCAGGGGAGAGGGCAAAATAAAGCACTGCTAAATAGATAATCATTATGTAGATTTTGTAGCTGGACTCCACAATTTACAGAGTAGCCGACACCTAAGAGGCCATGTTGCATGCATTACAGCCAGGGCAGCGAGACCAGAGCATTAATTAACCTACTTCCATTGTTTCTAGGAAATGAAAGTCTAGTTCTCAGCACGCTCTGACATTTTGAATAAGCTGAAAAGGCTTGATCTTTACTCATAAAAAGTGCATTATTACAGTCAGCGAGGTGAGAAATTCGGCTGGAATTGAAAGTGGCGTCTCTTTTGAAGAAATGGCACAATTTGTTGTTAGTTTTTTTCTTTTTTACTATTATTTCTATGATTGTATTAAAGGCCAGCAAGGCACTGTGACTCAGATGCACTACAAAGTGTTTGAATGAGCTGTGTTTCTGTTTCTCTCTGGCTCAGCGAGATAAGAATAATAAGATTTCATAATATCTCATTTGCATCTGTATTGCAACTGGGATGTTTTACTATCGAAGCTTGATTGTACTAATTGCAACATTTAGCTGCCTTCAGATGACTTCTGGACAAGGAGTTAATTAACTGAACCCTCTGTGCTGACATTTATGCTGCCCGCTACTGGTTTTACACCAGCAGAAGCTCTCCTGCAAAATGCCTTTGTGTTTGTGCCCCACGTGCTGGAAGCCACCCAGAAAATTTGGCCCTAGACCATTCATGGTAAATCCATAACTGCATTTTTTGTAGCAACTGGAATACAAGATTTACAGACTATTTAGTGTTATTTTAAAATGGTCTTGATCTTGGTTTCGATGTGCTAAATACCCTTCAGTTTCCAGTCTAAACAATTCTGTTGTAGCTAGATTAACCTAGACAGATTTGAAGAAAAAAAAAAAAAAAAACACATTTCCCACAATGCTAACATTAGCATGATTTAAAACAGAATTTTTCAGTTGTTCATTATTTTTTTTAAAGCAATGTAAAATAAACCTTGTCCAACTTCACAGTATTTGCAACAAGAGGCCCTTTTTGTGTGAGGAGAATAAATAGGTCTGTTCTAGATTGTGCCATTTATAAATCTAGAACAAATGCTGAAAATACCCTAATGCTAGTCAAGCAAATATAAAAAAAATAGAACTGAATACAATAACACACTTAACCTATCAATGAATGTCTATCATATATACTTAAGCATAAGAAGTATTTCTCATGGCCTGTACAGCTCTCGCTGTCTCTTTTTTTTTCTGCCCCCCCCTCTATCTCTCTCTCTGTAACAGGATTAAAGCTGCTATTCTCCTCTGTCATCGTCAGTTCCTCTGCTTTAGCCTCAGGTGCATCTCTATGGAAATGCTCTCTTTACACAAATGAGCGAATTCTATTATATTTGCTCTTCAGTTATAAGGATGGCCAAATCCGATCTCCCTTCCCATCCCCTCATGCCAGATTCCTATCGTTAGTCCCTAGCTTCTGTTTTTCCCCAGCAAAGCTAAACAAATTGATGTCCGCACAGTTGATTAAACGGACCCCCAGGATAGTAGGTAGGTGCAGAAGCAATCTCTCACCCTCATCTTCAGCAAACATACTCGAGCAAATCACGTACTCTCATCAAGTAAATTTATTCATAAATCTCCTCATTTTTGTAAATGCCAGCTAGGAAGATTTCACGTTATGAACAAGAGTCAGAGCTGCAGTGGCCATGCCAGGATAACATGCTAACAGCCTATAGATGATATGGGACCCTCTGTCTTTTATGCTAACATGTTCCCTGGACCACATTAGCGTGATTAGCCTTCACACAAGTGTGGCTAGGCTAATGCAGCAAGCTGTCCCTCGTTATGGCATCGGATGAAGGCAGAACAGTGGCACTTAATTGGCTGGCAGTGTTCCACATGGAAGAGAAGGGGCTTGCTAGGCTTCTGTCACTTTCCCCTGATAAAGACATCACTGCTAATGGGTGTCACAAACCAAAAGCCTGCTGTTGGCATGACAAATAATGCCATTAACTCCTCCTACTGGAGTGGCCATTTTGATTTATACCAGAAAGAAAGAAGGTGAAAAAGGATCTATTTATTTATTTATTTATTTATTTATTTATTTATTTATTTATTTAGCTCTTTGTTTTGGTGACCTTCGAAATCCTATCAGAATGTAGCTGGTCAGCACATGCCCATTTGGCCAGCTCTTGCTGTCCATATGGAAGTGCCTTTCAACAGATGAATAGCTGTTGAACTCAAGGCCATGTGGCTGTGAATGTTGAAGTAATAGAGGTCCTGCTGGGCAATACTTAAATAGTGCAGATAACTATGCTGGCTGCTTTAGCCCGAGCTGTTTTCTGGACGGGCAGCAGGGGGCAGCACTTCAGTACAGTATGTTCACAGTTTGGATGGCCAGTACTTATCAAACTGAGCTAAGGATAGGAACTGTTTCTCTTTTCTTTTAGATGTGTGGTGAAGAAAGAAAACTACAACAGTTATAATGGCATTGATTTGTAACTAACAGTGTAACCCTTTCTGCATGTAGAGCCTTTTTATTTATTTGTAATTGTATATAACAGACATTTTAATATTCAGATTATCCTTTAAGTTACTACATTACTTCAGTCATCATTTTAAGTAAAGAACCCTGAACTAAATAATAACAATTGATGTTGGTGTTTTTATTTTATTTTTACATTTTTTTAATGAGCACCATAGACATTTTTATTCATCTGGAAATCAACCACTTTTGAAAATGAAGACAATGGGTGCCTAATAAAGAGTGAGCACTGACATTGTTTTGACATCCCTCTCACAATAATTGGTGTTTTCCCCTGTTTATTTCATGATAAACCCTTATTGACAGGGATATTGGCTTCTTGTCATTTCATTACTGGTTCCGTTCCCACGTGAAGCCGACATGTTCCAGTTTGTGAGCCTTTGTGAGGGATCCGTGCAGCGTAATGAAAATTAAACTCAACTGTCTGGGGAGTCAGGGAAACCCAAAGTCTCATAATTAAGAAATGGGAGACATTTAGTGCAGATGAAATTTTAATGGCGTGTTAATAATTTAGCAGAGCAGATGGACCGGTCCCCACATACCCACAGAGCCTGCTTTGTCAATCTATGGTGCGTACAGAGGACATTCTTTCATGCAGAATTGTAACTGCAGTCGGTAGCAACTGTCTTCTCTTTAGGGACTGTCTCAGTTTGTTGTGTTGTTTATCTTTTCAACACTGCTGTTAGCTTAAGCTGAATTTGCCTTAAATTCTGTCTAGTTTAATTAAATTTTTGGCTTTATTTTGCCACTTAAAATGAGGATATTTTGGCTTTGCATATCTGTCCAGTATGAACTGCTTGCACTTGCACACCACACTCCTCACAGACAGTCACCCGTAGGAAACCCACACAGACACAGGGAGAACACACTACACTCCTCACAGGCAGTCACCTGTAGAAAACCCACACAGACACAGGGAGAACACACCACACCTCTCACAGACAGTCACCCGGAGGAAACCCACGCAGACACAGGGACAACACACCACACTCCTCACAGACAGTCACCCGGAGGAAATCCACACAGACACAGGGGGAACACAACACACTCCTCACAGACAGTCACCCGGAGGAAACCCACGCAGACACAAGGAGAACACACCACACTCCTCACAGACAGTCACCTGGAGGAAACCCATACAGACACAGGGAGAAAACACCACACTCCTCACAGACAGTCACCCGGAGGAAACCCACACAGACACAGGGAGAACACACCACACTCCTCACAGACAGTCACCCGGAGGAAACCCATACAGACACAGGGAGAACACACCACACTCCTAACAGACAGTCACCAGGAGGAAATCCACACAGACACAGGGAGAACACACCACACTCTTCACAGACAGTCACCCGGAGGAAACCCACGCAGACACAAGGAGAACACACCACACTCTTCACAGACAGTCACCCGGAGGAAACCCACGCAGACACAAGGAGAACACACCACACTCCTCACAGACAGTCACCCGGAGGAAACCCACGCAGACACAAGGAGAACACACCACACTCCTAACAGACAGTCACCCGGAGGAAACCCACGCAGACACAAGGAGAACACACCACACTCTTCACAGACAGTCACCCGGAGGAAACCCACGCAGACACAAGGAGAACACACCACACTCCTCACAGACAGTAACTTTCAATTTTAACATGAAAACAACAAATGGAAGAAATGTGTCTTTGTTTTGATGACATTTTAGCAATTTATAAAACTAATTTTGAACTAGTCCTGTACTTTTAATAGTTGCTTAGCTGATTTAAACCTTGTACTTTAGATATATTTAACTTTGTTGTCTTTAGTTATTTTAAGAAGACTTGGTTAGTTTTACCCCTGATCTGACTCTTTTTTAGCCAATCAGTGCTATTAATTCAAATGTCAGAAACAAAGGGTAAACTGTTGCCAGATCAGCTGAAGTCCACCCATGTGAGAAAGGCAGAGCAGACTTTGAATGAAGCCAGGGGAAGACTGGGCAGATGCAGTGGAAACGCTCTCATGAACACTTTCTCTTCTTTCTCCTCCTCGTGTTGGCAGAGGAGCTCAGCGAGGCTCATGCCCTCCACAATCCTCCATGCCTCTATTTATCCTCACTGTGTAAACTGTCATTAAGCAGCTTGCCAATTAGGCTCTCGCACACAAACAATATGTACATAGATACACGCGCACAATTGTTTGTGTGTGCATTCACTTTCACAAGCTCACAAACACCTCATCAACACACATACACATGCCTGCACACACACACACAATGTGCACAGCGAGCTTCCTGCAAAAATCCTTCAACTGTGGATAAAACAGTACTGAATAGCTGCATGAAGGAGAAAAATGATTATGATATGCAACTAAAATTCTAACTGAAATCCTTCAGGGGTGTGTGTGTGTGTGTGTGTGAGAGAGATTGGTGTCATGGCTCCGTCCCTGTGGGGAATATGGACTGTGTGTCCCAGCTGCTTGTGAGTTTTAATATCACTTTTTCACTGACACATTCCCACAGGACCAGACACCACTGCCCCAGGGATCTTTAGGTTATTTTTGTTTGTTTTTGTATGTTTAGGTACATGTTTGTTTCCACTGACCATACAGGTGCAAACAGAGGTTCAATATTTACAGAGTCCCGCTGTAGTTGTTGGACCCCAACCCTTTGCTCCCTGATTTTCAATGGTCCCCACAGGACCACTACAGAGCAGGTGTGATTTGGGTTGTCAGTGATGCAGTGACCCTGATGTAGTGGTGGTGGTGGTGGTATGTTAATGTGTATGGCGCTGGTGTGAGTGGATCAGACAACAGGGCTGCTGGAGTTTTTAAACCCCTCAGTGTCATTTTTGAGTATGGAACAAGTGTTTCACACATTGCTCTGTGGACACGTGCCTCAAACCCCAGCTATACTCTGATGGGATAGACACACTGTGTTGATGGGATTCGTTTCCTTAAGGTTGCTGTTGGCTCAAGCACAGTGCGGCCACGTCTGATGGATCTGGCACAGCTCATTGAAAATGCGTAGGATACGTTGCGGTGTAAAGGCAGAGTGAATGTAGAATGTGCAGTGGAGCTGAGAGTATGGACTTGAGGAGGTCATTTTCTTGTCTTTTTATTGTGTGTGTGTGTGTGTGTGTGTGTGTGTGTGTGTTTACTGCATGTCTTGCCATTGTGTAAAATACCTGTGTTTGTGTTGTCTGTATGTTGTAAATGTGTTGGTGTGTTGCAGACACTTGTTCAGAAATGTATCTTGAATGGACTTGAACAGACATCTGCTCAGTGGTGTCAGTATGTTCCTAAGTGACAGATGGTATTACTTTTTTTTTTTTTTGTGTGTGAGTGAGTGAGTGAGTCATGATTTATTTGAATGTTCCTGAGTTTTTCCTTCTCTCTCTCTCTCTCTCTCCCTCTCTCTGAATGAAAGTATATGATCCTTACAGATGAAATCTTCTGAGTGAAATGTCTTCTATCTGTTCTGAGACATTATTTTTCATGGGCCAATCTATATGCACTGCTTCAAACGAGCTGAAACGTTAAGTCGATGTCTACTATTAATTTCCCTCTCAGCAGGAGCATAGATCTCAAATGCCACTTCGGTTTGTAATTATTTGAGCTGATGGTGTTTATATTTTCTGGCTGGGGGCTTTTTGCTGCTGTTAAGGTGTTGCATGTATCACGCTCTGGGACGCTAACTGCGAGTCGCTAATTAAAACAAACAAACTCTTAAAAATATTAAAATAAGGCAGAAACGTGTATTGGCACCTACATTGTCATATTTCACTGTGAGACGTTTCTTCACTCACTGTCTATTCTCTCAGCTCCACTGTTGCTCTGCATAATTTGTTTGCCTCATTTCACCCTCTGTAATTATCAGGACCGTCAAAGAACTGGTATGGTTCGAGTGGTGAATTATTCTCAATGCTGCAGTGATGCTGACGTGATGCATCACCCAAATCATACCTACCCTGTGGTGGTCCAGGCCATTTAAGATCATAAATATCCCTAAAGGGTTAATACGGGATATTCGTAAGACTATGAAACAGAATTTTATGTGTATGACACACACACACACTTTGGGTTTTGAGCTTCACAGGACATAGGACAACAGTTAAAGTTTGAGCAAAGCGATGCAATCCCAATTCTACACTCTAGTGATGTATTTGGGAATGCCGTTCTTTTGGAAGCTTTACTCAGGAAACATCAGAGGAGTGAGAGCTCTGTAATGGACAACTGTAAACTGTGGTGGCTTCTTGCTGGTGAAGACATACGTAGTGTAACTGTCGTCCAGAATAAACAGAGCAGAAAGCGCATCCTACGCCCAGTCTATTACAGACCAGAGCATTTGCATCTACCCATTTCGAAGCCTACAATCCTGGGTCCATTTGGAAAATACTACAGCTCGGACTAAAACAAACACACAGAGAGAAAGCTAGAAAGAACACTCTATCAACCCCATGTGCACATGCACACACACACACACGCACACACACTGCTTTCAATTATACACTCACCCAATTTACGGCTCATTTCAATAGGGCCCGTCCGTGCCAGATGGCCCTGCTGTAAACTCTATTTCTCATTTAGGATTCATTTGCAGGGCCTTGGCGTTTGTTTTCCCATCTAATGGAAAAGCTCCCTCTTTTCTCTCTGACATGGCTATGTTTCCATGGGTGTGCGCTGGGACTAAAATGTCCTTTTCCTACTGTTTATGTGTGCATGCTCAAACTGTATACACAATGACTTTTCACAGGCCCCAAAACATGTTGTATGTGCACATGCTCAGGAAGCCCCTTTAACTCACTTGAGGATATGCATGCGGAGCTCAAACAGATGTTCACTGGTGATGTTCTTTATTTTCCGTTGTTTTCAAAACAAATTTTCTTAAACAGACTCTGCATTGAGCCAATGCAAATGGCCTTTTCTCATCCCAACGTCCTGGTACTTTCAAAGACGAATGTCCTCTTCCCCAGCTGTTCACACGTCTGCTATCTGAATGAGATGAAGAGTTATGCTCGCTGCAGTTTTGCCAAAGCTTTGAATCTGGAATTTTGATCTAGAGTCATGTAGAGCTGGTCAATATTCTGCTGACCATCATCTGACTCTCGAATCTGAATGTGAGCCAGTAAATCTCTCACGAAACCTGACGTAAAGCATTTATCTCTGGACTGAATGAGACAGGAAGTAAATCGTCCTACATTCTTAATGATTGTGACTGTCAAGTGACTCTTGGAGACAAAGAGAGAGAGAGAGATCCTGAATTAATTTTTTAGGAAAATGTTATGGTAGATGAGATGCGCGCACGTGAAAAGAGATTTTAGACGATTTATGCATTAGTACATTCATTTGGGGGATTGGAATCAATCCACAAACTGTGAAACAAGATATAGTCAATAAACAAGATCAAATGAGCCATCCTCATTTTATGCTGCTTCTTACAACAAGTGCAGAGACTTTAGAATTGTCCTGCCCCCTCCTCTGAGTATCTCCAATCACATTTATGAATGGGAGAGCACAAAGATGAGGGGCAAAACATATAAAATGAGCGCAGATAGATAGGTGTACTCATTAAAAATAGTGAAAATGAGAATGGAGAACGAACAGAGTGAACATGGCAATAAACCAGAAGTGACACTCGTTGCACCTCACTCCTGGGCACTTACATTGTAGTGAACTATGACTCATTGTTATTTAAAGGAACAGACACTGAAACCAGTGGTTCTAAACACGGTTGTTTGGTTCTTGTGGTATTTTGAACAAAACATTTTACACATTTAGAACACAGAATGTGTTCTAAAGAAGCTTCACACGATAAGATCACTTTGAAGAACCTTCTTCCAGCCTTTAATGGGCTCTTCTTGCTCACAATTCTCTTTTTCAAACGTGAAACTTTAGGGAACCAGAAGTAGTTCTTCTATGACTTTACCCAAAGGCACATTTTTAAGGGTCTAGGGAGCAAACAAAACCTAAAATACCCTTAAATGAGCTTATAGGATGCGACATTATATTTACAACCTGTCAAAACAGCTCCATGTTTTAAAGCTCTGAGACTTGTGTACACCATGTTGCTTAGTTAGAGGCTAAACTTTGTCTCTGATGTGGTATTTGGCTTTCATGGTATAGCTGAACAACTTGTAATTCTCCCAGAAAGCCTAACCTCTTAAGGAGCCATGCCTGCTAGTCTTACTAATCCCACTGGACATTGAAAATGGCCGCTCAGAGAGATGTTTTTTGAATCCATCCCTTCCTCATGGCTGACCTGCGCGTTCCCTTACAGCTGCTCAATTAGCCCCCTGCTCCTGAGATGATGGAGACAGTCTATCGTTTGCCTTGCTGCTCCACACGGTCCAGGCCAGCGTCCAACTGGCCAGCAGGTGACCGAGCGAACCATGGGACCGGGGCAAGATTAATTATTCTACTAACACATCAGGACTGAAATGGTGAGGCTAATTGCAAAAGCGATTTGATACAGCTAATGAAGGCTGGGCAAAAAAAAAAAGACTGCCGGAGAACTTTCCCCATGGGTCAGGGTCTATCCACTGAGCCGGACGAGGTTGCGTTCATAGGCAGATGTTAGATTACAGGCCCAGTGTTTGTGCCAAGCATTTCAGTGCGGTCACTCTCACAAGCCTACAGTTCTGTTTACACATTTATTTCATGTATAACACTAAACAAATAGGTTGAACGAATAATATTTATTCATAAAGTAGCTGAACCTAGCTTTGTGATGGACTTCAGATCAGTGAGATGACCAGTGTCCCAGCTGGCCACCAGTTAATATTATAATTTGACTTCTGTAATAGTGTTTTTAAGACCACAGGCTGCACGTAGTTCCTAGCTGAAAATGAATAGACATCCTCTACCACAGTTATATAACACACTTGTGTTGATTCCTTTTAATATTTCCTGGTCATTTGTTTTAAGAACAGTAAAACAGACTTTCTGCACTTCGTCCTTTGCTTTTGTGGGTATTGAAGTATGAGCTAATCTTCTGGGACAGGTCTCGGAACCAGCAAAGCCAAGCTACCGTTCTCCTTAGCGTTCAACATTCTGAACACCGATGATGGTAAAAAGTAAACATAGAAGTGTTGCCTGACTGGCAAATCCTTCAGAATGTGTGCAGAATGTCAAGACTTGTGTTTTTGTTTTATTTTTCATCCCGTACGTACCAGTGTGGAGCCGGTATAAGCCAGTGATGTCTGCTGGCTCCCAGAGCTGCTGTAGGTTGATGTTGTTGCAGATTTAAATGCAATCCCTTAATCCTCCCTCCACAGCCTTCAGAGCACCGCTGTGCTACACTTGATTTTTCACACTTGTTAACATCATCCTCTTCTGCTGGAGTGTTAATGGTGAACGATGGGTAGCTCCTCACCTCTCCCTGGATCACTTTCCGATATGATCATATCTTGGACATTAGAGACTCTGATGCTGACAGCAGGCCTTGTTTAAACAGGTTTATTTGGGGCAGGACTTGGTAGACCAACAGACTTTGAACGTCCCATATGTGGCATCAGCTTTGCTTGTTGTTTATGAGCTAATTTGTGGTCTACTTTTAAATGACAGACTTGAAGTTGTGCAAAGATGGGTTGCGTTCATTTGTACTTAGATTTGAATATCTCTCCAGCGTGTGGGTAAGAGCAATGTAAACCATTGTCAAATCTAACTTGCCCTCACCCTTTTCACACTGAATTTTGGGGAAGAGGCTGCTTCTATATCATTGTCGTAGCTTTAGAGAAAGTGGGACACACTCATTCAACATAATGAAATAATATTAATGTCATATTTGCAACATAATCGCAAGGCTTCCTTACAATTTAGCATTATATATATATATACATATATATATATATATATATAAAGCTCCGGTTTCCTCCCACAGTCCAAAAACACACGTTGGTAGGTGGATTGGCCACTCAATAGTGTCCATAGGTGTGAGTGTGTGAGTGAATGTGTGTGTGTGTCTGTGTTGCCCTGTGAAGGACTGGCGCCCCCTCCAGGGTGTGTTCCGGCCTTGCGCCCAATGATTCCAGGTAGGCTCTGGACCCACCACGACCCAGAACTGGATAATGAATGAATGAATGAATGAATATATATATAATTAAAATTCTCATTATACTGAATAAGACATTATATCAATGCTGTAAATGGAGGCATTGGTGAGAAGACCTTGGATAGATCCATACTCAACAGTTCACCTTTAAATGAAATCATCAGTGCGCTTTCAGTTTATAAAACGAAATCACCGTATCCTTTTGACTTGTAAGTTTGCTATTTGGAGATGATGTACTATGCATAGACATGAAGATCTTTAATCCTGCTGCTTCCCCAAACCGCACATGGTGATGAAATGACAGTGAGAGTTGAACTCTAGAGGCAAGTGACTGCGGCTGTGCTATAGGTATACCAGCTGAGAAGCATTAACTCTAATCAGTTCTCTGCTTTAAAGTGAGGCTGTATGTGGCGCTCTGGAAGCATGCAGAGCTCTGTGTGGGCAGAGCTGCTGTGGCGTCTGGGGCTTTGAATGCGTGGGGTGTCTTCAGACCGCCTGTGGAAAGGCCTCTGTCGGCAAACCAGTTATAGAACTGTCTGCACCACAGTTCAGTCGGGGTTTTCTTTAAAAGAAAATACTGTAATTTTTTTTCTTTCTCTGGAAAAGATGAGTGGGTTTTCAGATGTTATTATGTTATTAACATTGATCAGCGTTTGATCACTTTAACTTGTTTTTACTGAGATATTTTATATTTACAGATAGGTAGCTATATATATATATATATATATATATATATATATATATATATATATATATATATATATATATAATGTGGAGCAGAATTATGAATATGCATTATTAATGTAATTAAATTAGAACACAGTGATAGCTAGGGGCAAGTACTGAACTTAGCCTTGGACAGTTTGATACCCTTTGAAGAGGATATTCAGTGACTATTTGCCTCTAGCGTTTTGCTGTACGGTGGAAGCTTATTTCATGAAGCCCTGTGGAAAGGGGAATTGTATTCAGACAAAAGAACAGCTTGTATGATATGCGTTTGCTGCCGCAACTGGAGACAAGAGTTTGATCAATATACATTACTCCATATGAACAAAGAACAGGGAAATGCCTTAGAGGGGAAATTGACTCGCTGAGTTAGAATTCAGTTAAGAAGCAAAGCCTTTCAAATGATCTCACTCCCGCATTGTTTTAGTCATCTGTTTTATTTTTTTGGTCCGGTTAGACATGAGTGTCTTGATCAGTATTAGGTTTTAAAGGTGATGGAATAATGCAGAAGGACAGTAATAATGATGTAAAGTGAGGGGTGGGGTGATGATCATTCAACTCACTGATTTGAAAATGCTTCCATTTTGGTTAGCAGCCTGAAGCAAGGTAAAACTAAATAGTGTGCTGCTGCAGCTATAACAGGTATTAAGTGCAGAAGGTGTCTCTCTGTAGTATGTTAGGTTACATAATTAGCAGACAGGGTCTAAATTAATGATCTATGTTGATTTCCCTTGGCCTGGTGGTTAGGGAACTGAGCTTGTAACCGGAAGTTTGCTGGTTCGATCCCCAGAGTTTTGACTGAATTGACCTTGAGCAAGACACACAACCCCCTAACTGCTCCCTGGGCGCCGTGGCTAGGGCTGCCCACCGCTCTGGGCATGTGTGCTCACTGCCCCCTAGTGTTCACTAGTGTGTGTAAATGTGTGTTTCACTGCACGGATTGGGTTAAATGCCAAGAACAAATCCCTCTAATTCTTTTGGCTGATATACACTTATCTACAATTAACACTAGAATCAATAACGAAAAAAGTAATAACTCCTGACATGTACAGCTATACCATTTTGGCACTGTAATGGTTTAAGACCTCATTTACATTCTCAGACCCCAGTTGTTGTTAGTGAGAAGCTCTCCTCCCTGCCTTTGTTGTGGTGGCTTCTTCAGTCTGCTCAGTTCCAGCTGAAGTCTGATGGCTGTGGTCCTTTTAGAGCATTACTTTATCTGCTTACTCCAGCTGGGGTCATCTCTCATGAGTGTAGAACCCCACTGGAGTGAGGGAGAGGTTCAGAGCTCTGTGTGTGGGTTAGGGAGAGACTTATGGGAGAGGGAGAGAGGGAGATAAAGGGAGTGGGGCTTTACTCTACAGTCTGTGACGACTGAAACATCACTCACCGCACCATCGCACCAAATCCATTGGGTGGGGCGTGGAGGAGGGGGGTGCACCTTCAGTGCCTCATTCTCGCTGTCGCTGTCTCTCTCACAAACACATGCACACATTTATTTTTGTTGTTGTTATTGTTGTGTTTTAATTACACATATTTAAAACCATATATTTTGCTATATGTGAAAAAAATGTGGACACCATATTAGAGAAGGTAGGGCTCTTTGCTTGGTCCTATTAAAGTTAGAAAGACTGAAATTCATTCACTTATTCATTCTAAAAATGTACTAAAACAAGCGAACACACTGCTGGTCTATAGTGCCTCATTTCTACACAAACAAAGGCAAAGCTCAGCATACACCAAATTAAATTTCCATGATCTGTGTATTCTATGGGTAAACCAGAACAGACCAAGACCAGTCCCCACAGCTCTTCATCATTTATTCTATAATGAAATTGCAATGTCTGTGCTCTCACACTCTCAGTGTTTTATTATGCTATTTGCTGTTCATTCGATCCAACATTAAACATTAAACAGTGGTTTCTACTTTAATTAAAGCTCACATGCATTGTGTGTGTGTGTGTGTGTGTGTGTGTGTGTGTGTGTGAGAGAGAGAGAGAGAGAGCAGAAATAGAAAGGCAAGAGACAGAGAGGCCGACAGCCATACACAGAGATGTTAGGCAAGTCTAGTAATTGCCCTCTCCTGTCCCTAGTCAACAAGTTAATTAAAGAATTATTAACATACTGTAGTTGCTGCAGAAGGAGCTCAGGCCTTATTAAAAAATGGAGAGCGATACCGGCCATGTCCATTTCCTTCCTATTTAGATATCTCTGGGATGTGCCGTCATGTCTAATTAAGGCTTTGGTGCTGAATTGAGGTCACACTTTGTATATTATCTCAGATCAGTAAAGCATACATTGAATATGAAAGTTGGATTTTAGCCAAAAGCTGATTGTTCGTGGCATGTATGTGTTCACTTCATTTTTAAGCCTTGGAAAGGTGCTTTATTGCATTTCTTGCTAATGCTCAAATGTTAGTGACTGGCTCTAATTGCATTTTATTAAATGTAAATAACTGTTTAAGCATAATTCATTTCTGGCTAATTATTCTTTTCTACGTCTGCATTGATGATGGATGATGACGTAAAATTTTACACACAAACAAATGAAAATGGAAAAAACATTAAGGACAAATAGAGCAAATGCTAACCACATTCCTAATACTGTGAGCCATTTTACTGATTTATTTTAATATTGTTACAGCAATGTCATGATTAGATGCTACAAATTTTAGAAGGTGACATTATTATTATTATTATTATTATTATTATTATTATTTGGACTGTGTATATAATTACATTAAAGCAGTAGTTTTCCAGGACTTTTAAACATAGATAAAACTTCTATTTGATGGAGCTGGGTTTGTTAAAGCTGTATTTGATTAAGTTTGTTTAGTGTAAACTGTGTGGCCTTTTTTAATGTCTTCTGGCTATTTATTATTGTGTCTGCTCGCTAATCTAACCGCTCAGTTGGAACTGAAGGGCATAAGGACACATCAGAGAGGACTGTGGGATGCTGCAGGCTGTTGGACTGAACTGTACGCTGGTATGTGGGCTTCAAAGCCCCCCCGAAACACTTCAAACTGCCTTTTGAAGTGGGAGAGAATGTGATTAGGTAAAAGGGATGGCATACTGATAGAGGAGAGTGGTATTAACGTGTTAGCACCATGGACTGGCACACACCCGAGGGCAAGGGTGGCACTGAAGCCACTCTAGAATACAGAGTAATGGGATCAAGCAGTAGCGCCAGACTGGAGCATTGGCCACTTTACCCGGCTGTGCATGGAGAGGATTTAAAATGCCCCTCCAATGGAGGATTAACCTAGCTCTCTGAAGCCTTCAGAACTTCAGAATGTGACTTAATGCTTGGCAGGCCCAAACTTGGGCTGTAGATTAATATGATTCTGTTCTCTAACCAGCCTTTTATTCTTAGCTAAGTGTGGTTGGTGTTTGGCAAGAGCTTAAAATGCCATTTGACCATGAGCCCTGCTCAGTGCACTGAAGATGCTTAGGAAGTGAATTTGAAATTAAACTGGACTTTTAAAAACAAAGTTTAAATGTGCATTATTATTTTGATACTTGCATGACAGTACTTCCCTAAGACGTCAAGCTTAGCCTGATATGAAACATGATGCTTGTTGGACATAGAATTGATCAATAGAATTATTGAAGTATTTTTAGTTATCACACAGGTCACAAGAAATCTTCTCTTGTAAATAGTGTCAAATAAGTGTCTTTTCACACGTAAGTGTCTCTTCTCACGTTATTATATTTTTAATGTAACTTGGTTGAAATGTAACTTTATTATTATTATTATTTTAAGAATAGGAGTTACACAGGTGTATTACTGGTACAGGTGGTATACACACTATATTGTCAAAAGTATTTGCTCGTCTGCCTTTGCACACATATAAATTTAAGTGATATCCTATACCTATTCCATAGGGTTTAATATGATGGTGGCTCACCATTTTGCAGCTATAATAGCTCTTCGGGCAAGGCTTTCCACAAGGTTTAGGAGTGTATTTATGGAATTCTTGACCATTCTTTCCAGAAGCACATTGGGACCAGAAGTCCTCTGCTCTTCCCAAATGTGTTCTATCCGGTTGTGGTCAGGACTCTATGCAGGCCGATCAAGTTCTTCCACACCAAACTCGTTCATCCGTGTCTGTATGAACCTTGCTTTGTGCACTGGTGCACAGTCATGTTGGAACAGGAAGTTACCATCCCCAAACTGTTTTCACAAGGATGAGAGCTTAAAATTGTCCAAAATCTCTTGGTATGCTAAAGCATTAAGAGTTCCTTTTGCTGGAACTAAGGCGCCAAGTCCAGCTCTGAAAAGACAACCCCCACCCCCCCCCCTCTTCCACCAAACTTTACACTTGGCACACTGCAGTCAGACAAGTACTTTTCTCCTGGTGCCCTCCAAACCCAGACTCATCTGTCGGATCACCACACCGAGAAGTGTGATTCGTCACTTCAGAGAACATGTTTCCACTGCTCTAGAGTCCAGTGGCGGCATGCTTTATACCACTGCATCCAACACTTTGCCGGGCAGGCCATATACAGTCTGAGGCGGACCGTCACAGAACAAGGAGACATCAGTCAATAGCATTCACTGAGAGAAACAGCCCTGACCCTGCCCATAATCTATCTCAATCTCTCCCTTTTAAAAACATTTGAAAAAAAAAAGGAAAATTAAAGGGAAAAAAGAAGAGAGAGTGTGATAATGTTCAGTGCACACACAATTCCTCTTTGTGTTTGCAAGTTTCACATCTGTACTCACAGGTGGTAGGGTTGGGCGGTATAACGGTAATACCATACACCTCAGTATTTAAAATTGTAGAGGGCGGTATTTTCAGAATTACTTGTGTGTCTTTTAAATACAAGGCGGGGGCACTGTGGGAGTTCACTGATTAATGATCTCATACTCTGAAAACGAGTGGAGAAAAAGTTGTGAGTTTAGCACTGAGTCTGGGTTAAAAGAGTGAGGAATGAAGCTGAAAGCTTTCAAATACTCAGAAGACATTTCACTCGACTTTGTGCTCCCAGGTATGAAACTTTATCTTGTAAATATGTGTGATACGAGCTGGTGTTCACTGGGAAAACCATCTGCTGTGGTGTGCTAAACCACAGGTGCCTGTCTTATTTAGCTTATTGTCAAACTTTTCTGTTCCTCCAGCACCAGTCGCTGAAATTTGCTTTTTTATAGTCAACGCGTGTGTCGGGTTGTGCTTAAACACTTTGCTCGACCCGCATTCATAGATATGAGGCTCACACTGCCTGACATTGCATCCCTCCACCCACGGTAATATCATATTCCATAATATTTTGATACGGTGTCCCTAGCAAGAGGGCTATTTACACATGAGAAATGTTAAAACCCTCTACTTTTGATATTGATGTGACGCCATATATTTTCATCATACATATTTAGCATACATGGTTCTAAATTAGTTTTGGATGATAAATCCCTCAGCTGTAGTGGATATTGCCACTTTGTGAAAAAAAATTGCATTTCATGGCCCAAGGAATTCCCTGGTGTAGGAATATGGATTATTCCTGAGTTTATGAAAATGCCCATCAATAAACTACAGTGTGATTTAAGGACAGTGGTGTTTATTGGAAGACTGATCCCTCTCAAGCTTAGAGGTTTGTTATATAGGAATGCACACAGCCTTTAGCTCCAATCCTTGGGGATTGTGAATAGTAATTATTGATCTGTTATGGACACCTGAGACCCATCCTGCGACTTTGTGAAATGAAGACTCTAGCTTTTTTTAAATTAACATTATAATGGACATCTAGCCAAAATGCCCAAAGCCTTGGAGTCAAGTTGAAACCTACTATCTACTTCCTAAATCTGTATAGATGATTACCTCACCTAAACCTAAACATGGACAAAGCAAAAGAGAAGAACACTGGCTTCACTGTGGAGATCCTCAGAAGCATCAGATTCCTTGGTGTTCGCTTAGAGTATTCCATGGTCCTGGTCCCTTAGCACCCCCTCCATAACCAAGAAAGCCCAGCGGCACCTTTACTTTCTGTAAAGAATGAGGAAAGCACATCTCCCACCTCCCGTCCTGACCACCACCTACAGAGGGACCATCGAGAGCTTTCTGAGCTGAAATTACAACTCTTTAAATCGCAATAGCCTGCAGTGGAGGGTGAGGAGAGCTGAGATCATCGTCAGTGTTGTTGTCCCCTTTATGACTGACACTTACAACACATGCTGAATCCGCAAAGCAACCAGTATTGTAGATGAATACACACACACACAAGACAAAGGAATAGGTGAAGGAGCTTTAGGCATCTAGTACCATAATGTATTCATCCTTGCAGCTGAACCCAAACAGTAATCCATTCTGAATGAGTTTGTAGAACATTGTATAGAAAGCCATTCCTCTTTAAATTGATTTGCATTGTGTTCATGGTATCCATACCTAGAAATGTTTGGGTACAGTCCTCTGATCTTAACTTGATCAGTATGAAAGTCGCTTTGTCCTCTTCTAGCCCTGTAAGCACAGCCCTATTGTTGAGCGTATAATGATGCCACTGGAGTGCTTTATGAAATCCATTTCTCTTCAGATCAATCAGGCTTAATGTCATGTGTTTCATTCACCACTTTCACTGCACTGGACTTTATTAATAATGCCATTGACTATATTGATTTCTATTGACAGCTGTGAACTGGGGAACAGCTTTTGGTAAGCCACTGTTGCCTTCAACTGTGTAGCCCTTAAATCAAGTGCCATCTCATTAGAACAGACACCACACACACACACACACTCTCTTCCCTGTGCCCTCATGCTCACTCAACTGGAAATGTAAGAAGTGGACAACCCCCCATCCCCCCACCCCAAAAAAAGATATATTTATGAATGCTACTCTGTCGTTCTGAAACACAGCACTTTGATTTCACTATATTCGCTTTGTATAGTGCCTTCTCCAATGTTAATGCATTTTGTGCCTCCTACAGTATTCTGTAAATGATTGTACAATATCTGGTTGTGTCTGGTTACATATAGACAAAACCGTTTCAGACTGACTTATCAGTATCAGACTGACTTACCCATGTGCAAATATAGATTATTCAACTGTTTCCAAGCTTTAGACTAAACTGGTGATGTCTTGGCTGTTGCGGTGCCTGTAGACGGTCCTATATTGAACATTATTGACCTTTATGCTAGCTGTGTTGGCAGCCAGTGCACACAAAATACAAGTCTGTCCTTTGCCACTTGCTACATATGGCCTGCCATAAAAAGCATACACAAACATACTCCCCTCGAGTATAAAAACAGAAGCTGTAGGAACCTTCTGCTTTGCTGGCTCCACCAGAGTTATTAAATTTGCTTTCTGGCAGTTTCCTTTTGAACTCTACAGCTGACTGGATATATTATTGCTGCAAACTCCAAAATAGAACTGAAAATGATTGAGGAAGTACATCCAGGAGGAGAGAATGAGAAACGGGGAGTTTAGAATCTACTACACTGTCCAACATTAAGCACTGAAACACAATTTTGAAATATAATTTACTGTCATATTAGATATTAGGAAGCTTGTTTAGAGTTGGAGGCCATATTGTATCCCTACTAACAAGCTGGCAGTAGAGATAGCAGTCTGTTCATAATCCAGATTTACTTAGTTCTCTCACTGGACTTTAGTTGCTATCTGAAAAAGTTTGTGAATATGATCTAATCAGCTCTTCTCTCTTTGTTCCCCCATCCGTTTATCTTGGACTGCCTTGGCGCATTAAGGTAAGTCATATTTTCAAATCCGTGTTTTGTGATTCCGACTGAATGCTCATTGTGTGATTAGCACAAACAGGCCCGGCTGCTGGTGACTGATGTGGTGGCCGGTCAGCCTTGCTCTTTTAGCGCTCGTTGTAATTTAGCCTGTACCGGTTTTCTGAACTGGCCAATACCAAGGGTCAGTCCACCCTGCCCCCTCTTCTTCAATAGAGCAGCCAGGATATCAGGCAGCTCATCTTTGGCTGGATTTGCTGGGTTAAATGAGCGGTTTGAGATGCAGGCCAAGGCCTGGGCCAGTAATGAGAGCGTAATGACATTTGGGGCTGGCTGTGTTTGGATAATGTGGCTAAGCAATGCGCCAAAGGGGGGCTTCGATGACCTGATGGGGGCAGATCGCTGATTAAACCCCCACAGGTTTCATATAGGGCCTGTGTGTGTGTGTGTGTGTGTGTTCATATGTGCACCATGGCTGTGTTATTGCTTTGATCATGATTTATTGACTGAATGTGTGTGAAGCCCAGACGCTGGCACCCAGCCTTCTGCCCAAGCAATGTGCAGGAATTATTTATGAGTTAAATAATAAATCTAATTTTGCTGCTGTTGAATAAATCTTTTTATTTTACCACTATGGCATCACTAGGCCCTTTGGAAAGACCCTCCCCTTCCTTCACATGTCACCCTTGTTTGGCTTATTTCTGCTGAAAGCAGCAGAAGCTCTGGTACTCGTTTTCCAGTTAAATTGTAATTAGATTTGTAACAGATTACTGACCTTGTGTACCCATCCACAGTGCTTATTCTATTAGGATTCCTCACCTTGTAAATTCCTTTGTGACTCTTTGCGAATTGAAGGCATCAATTATGATGTGGTCCATGGCATGCTAATAAATCTGACTGGCACAATGACATACGTGGCCGTGTCGATGCTTAGCTGAATCGGCTTTTTATGTGCTGGAGCCAAATCAGCTTTCCTTTTTACAGAGAAAACTTTACTTTTGTCAGACGCTCAGTATGCAAATGCACCCATGAATGATGGCCTGTGCCCAGCGATGTTTCATCTTTTCACTCTTAAGCTAACACAAGCCATTTCAGAAGTGTGTGCATGTATACACTGTAAATGAATGCATGTATTGCATGTGATATTTCATATTCAGGTTTTGATAAATGTCTCCTCCCTTCCTTTCTAATGTGACGTGAAATGAATGTGCTGCTTGGCTGCACCTTACAATTTGTTCCTGAAGTGAACTATGCCAGTGGTGGCTGTCATGGCCAGGCTGGAAGATGAGGAATCCCAGTCACCCTTGGCACTCCTAATTGGTCCCACTCATAACTTTTGGGTAACGTTATTTTGAGAGCAACTGATCCTAGACCTGCTAGACTCTTCTTGAAGAGAGTACAGAAATGGCTATAGCTAGAGCTGAGTGATGGTGACAAAGTAGTGCTACCATTCAATTATTTTGTGTTGTGATTTCATAATATCCTGAAATGTGTTTTAAATGTATTGTGCAAGCTCTGGTCTGTCTTTTTCCTGGCGTGTCATCCTAGCTATGTCTAAACTGTGTCTACGCTTTAACACTGCCTTCTCATCCTTATTTGCAGGTATGTCTTGTCCCTTGGTCTGTTGGTTGTGCATTGTCTAAATGTGGTCTATAGTTTAAAAGCCTTTGTAAGTTTAGAATTCTTTGGTTATAGCTTTATTCTTTAGATATGATTTGGTAATTTCATTTTCCTCTGTATTTTTTTTTTGTTACTCACACTAGGCATGAGTCTGATATTAAAATGCATTACTTTGATATACTTCTTTTAATGGGTATTCATTTACTTTGTAGCCATTTCAGATGAATCATACCCTGCACTATATCTATATCTTATATGGTCAATAAGCAGACACGCTGACAGTACATTGGTGTGGGGTGATGCAAACAAACCTTGGATCATTTGAGAGACTAATTTACATGTTGACACCTCGATATCAATATAGAAATACGCCATGTTGTGGAGACAAACAAATGATATATAGCACAGCCCTTATATACCACTGTAACAGACACGCAGGTGCACAACCACCACCCAAACATGATGGATTAAAGAGGAAGGAGGTCAGCATAGCTATAACTAGTGAAATCCTCATAATGACTCGTATAGGGACCACTGAGGAAGCGGTCGGATGGCATTAACAGAGAAAGCAGTGTGACCCTGTAGATCACGCTCCCTCTCTGCCTCTGGGGCTTTCCATCATTCCCAATTACTGCCTCTCAAGCCATGTTGGCCTTACTGTTTCAGGGTTTGGGTCAGGACCTTCCTGCATTGCAGACCCCTGTCCAGGTACACCAGGGAGGAGCTCAGAGAGATTGGGCACATTACTACAAGAGCTTTGGACCATTCTGTACTCTTTCAGTCACGTACATCAATGTAATGGCACTTCTGTTAGTGTCTGAAGCAGTTAAGTCCCAAAAGCTGCATCCAGCACATTGAGTAGAAACAGACAGGAATGCAGTGCCTGGTAAACCTATATATATAGTTTTCATAAAACAAGAAGCGACTGACCTTTTCCTAGTGGGTAAAATCTGAAATAAAGCTTGGAATGCATGGCGTTTTCAAGAACTCCACATGTAAAGTTGATGATAAATCCCTTTTTTAAGTGGCTCTGAGTAGGAGCATCTGCAGTATGCCACAAAATTATACCTAAATCAAACATTTGGCCACATTTGGCCACATTCCACATTTGGAACATCTCTTTGAGTGGTGGGGGGAATAAATAAATGATCACATGACTGCAACCTATGGATAGTGTAAGTGCTAGATATAATGGTTAAATTCAGGCAACATTTGATCAGTTCTGCGTGTGGTAGAGGTGGCCCAGCTAATCTGTTCCCCTGCATGAGTTCCACCTTGGGTCATACACACACAGCTACTGCTGGCGCAACATAACACAGCGGCCTGTCATTTCTGCAGCCCGCACAATCCGCCTCACGGTAGGTAATTGCTGTCTGCATGCCATATTGTTTTGGCTGTGCTGTGCTGATTTGAGCGTCCATGCTGCTTCACTCCACACCTGTACAGAGTAACTCGAATTTGTATTCTAGCAAGGATTCGATAACTAGCGTATGACAGTCTCAAAACAACAAGGACTGTGGGTTAGAGCGGGCGTTAATCTCCTGTTAATTTCTAAACCAGTAAGTTTTAAAACAATCCCAAAGTCTGTACTAGCAATTCGCCCAAAGGCCAGAGCCACCAGTATTTATGTAGTGTAGGAGGTGTGTTGCTTTTAGAAGATAAATTGTGGAAGGATACGAACGCTCACGCTCTCAATTTCTTTAGGCTGTGTTGTTAGCTGTGATATTCAGATAGAAATCAGGCTCTCAGACTGTATTATAGCATAGGGTGTAGGTTGTAATGCTGATGGTCTGAGCTTATATTGATAATGTGTTGTAATTCATAAGTCTTTAATATTTTCAACACCATGGCACACTTAACACTATTAAACACTTAACAACACCAAACGAATGAGGCAAAAACAGTCCAGTTTGATCTTGGGTTGACTTTATTTGTAACTCAGTTAACAAATAGATCTTTGTTTTAGACTAAAGCACAGAATTAACCTTATGTTAGACTCTGTGTGTGGAGATGGCATAGAGAGGTATTCTAATCACAAAACTAGGGTAATATACTATAGACGGAGGTGGAAAGAACAACTCCTGGGATCGTTGTTTTTCAGCGGTATCAGTGTGCTAATGTTAATTATGAATAATGAACGTGTACAAAGATAATTAATCTGCAAAGAAACTGCTGAGAAACACCTGATTTATTTTGTGGAACACTTTGACAATGAAGCCTGTTGAAAATAAATGCCTGTTGACATTGTTTTCTTTTAACAAATAATCCATATATTTATACATTTATGGGTTAAATGTCCACATATTTAAATCAGTTATTTTCTTTGAATTATCTGTCATTTGTTATGTGTATAATGTGATTCAAAACCACTCTGAATCTATCACAGTGCATCCTGCTTTAAAGGCCCCATGGTACTACTGGTATATGAAGATAGATTACACTGTAGCAGAAGGACTGCTGGGTAAGATTAAAGAGTTAATAATTTGATGCTCTCGCTTTGTATATATACGATAAATAAATGAATGAATAAAAATGTAAAAAATAGCATTACTTTGACTATACGTGTTAGCCAGACCTACAACCGTTCTCAGGATTAGATCAGAACCGGTACATTCAAAGTTATCAGAGTGACCAGACATGAGTGGCTTTATCATCCAGTTCATCATAGTTCATGACTAAAGGTTTACAACTTTTTCATTTTCTTTTCTCCTCCCCTATTAAACCTTATAGGATTAGCTGAATGAGAATGGAAGGACCCTGTGTTACACAGAGGGAGAGGACTGTGGTCAGTTGAAGAGTAGAGCAGCTGGTTTGTCTAATGAAAGCTTCCTCTGATGTTGGCTCTGTACTCCTGATAATGACAACCTCGGGTGCCATTAAGGTGAGAGAGAGGGAGGAGACCATGGGAAAGCTAGGATTTTAAAGACAAGGCCAAGGAATCTAATGAGAGGGGGGTCTCTGTGTATGCTCAGGATGTGGAGGAGGATGCTTCATGGCCTGGGACTAGCAGAAAACCCGTTATCAGTCTGCATCCTGTTTAAAGACCAATATGTGCTATTTTTACTTAGTTCTTAAGTAAAGCTCTCTGTAAAAGCTGTCATTGTACCAAGAGTCTTCACTCCCTTCTTACAGTTCCTAGGACTGAACACCTGACTGAATACCTGTTTGAATAAAGAGCCAAACCACTGGATAGGTGGGAATATGCTGAATGTCAATTTTAAATCAAATTAGAATTTGTACCTTGTTAATTCACTATTCTGTTTATGTTAGTGCTTTTTCACAGGAGCTAATTCTGCCTTTCTTATAGATGCCTGCCTTTTGCACTTATTTATTCAATAGAATGACATTAATTCACACAGTGCTGCCCAGTTACAGGGAGCATATACAATTACAAAAAAAAAAAAAACAACAACAAAAAAACACACACATGTTGAAGATGTTTCCTTAATAATGGCAATTTATTCAGTCTGTGTGCGTGCTAGAAACGGGTCTAATGTGTTTATGAAGCCCCAGTGTCAGTAAATAAGGAAAAAAAAAACAAAGTTGCTCAGTCAGATATGCTAGGCTTCCTCTCACTCTGTTCATGGCAGAGAAACAGCAAGATGTTGAAAATAATGAAAAAAGTTGAGGATATTGCTTTATTTGTGCTCCATAGGTGGGTAATATTGGCTTATTTTTGCTGTTTCACATTATTTAGGTAGGGACCCTCTCTAAATTCGCGAGGCTGCTAACTGCATGAAAATAAACATAGAGTGAAAATGCTATGAAATGAAACAACTAGAATTACAAATGAGTTTCTGTGGTAATTCAAACTGAATAAAAACTTCAGCCACATTGTCTTTCACATCACTGTGCACCATGGAGGAAAAAAAAAGATATGTTCATTCAAACCCCATGGCTCTCACTTTTATCACTGAGTTAAATTTGCCTCACATAGCTAGGATCCAGAGCAGAGCAACCAATCCAACCTTCAGCTACCATCCTGCTTCATCAGCAGGACACAGAATGGAGTTTTTGGGCAGTGAAGTGACCATTTAAGACTTACTGCCCCTTCCTGCTGTTCTCTCTCTCTCTCTCTCTCTCTCTCTCTCTCTCTCTCTCTCTCTCTCTCTATAGGCCGTAGCTCAACCCGAGTGACATTCTCATCAAAGGGCAATCAGCAGTAGATTTTCTGAAAGTCTGTTCCTTCAAACCTGTGGGCAATAGCATTCACAGTGAATTGCGTTTTGGAGGGCATGATGATCATTCGTCATGGAGCTTACTTACAATAGAACATGCTCCTTCTCCGGGCTGACTTTACAGAGAACAGAATGTCATTATCAGCTAAAATATGAAAATGAGTTGAGAACAGATTTGACTCCGTCGCTGCGCTCTGTAGCTCTCTTAATGACTCGTGTGTCTTTGTCCTTATTCAGATTGCAGCATGTGTCTGACAGCAGAAGTTACAGCAATTTCACTGAAGTTATTACAAAGAGCAAATTGTTATTGTCATAACAAAGCTCCAATATATCTTTTCCTCTGTTTTAGTTACATCATCTGCAGCAAATAAATAAAGCAAGAAGTTTTGATTTATCTAGTTGGCACTTGTTTAAACTCTACAACCTTGAAAATCTTTGCTCTCATCTGTAGACAACACATTGTCTCTTATACAGTTTCGTTACGCCAAAAAGGAGGGCATCCAATTCCATAAACTGGGAGGCATGGTACGACAACACAAAACTTGAGATTGAAAACTTGAGAAACTTGATGTCCACCATAAGTACTTTACTCGCTGCTTCCAAAACACACGGGCGATGGCAGACCTGCAGTTGCCGATATCTGAACTTAGAGATCACAACACAGTTAGTCCAATTAATTACAAGGTGTTCTTCTGATGTGGAAACTGCTGCAGGTGAACAGTGTGCTAATGTTTTTGCCGTCATTAAAACAACAAATGTTGGTTGGTGGAGACAAAGCACGCTGCCGCAGCCCTGCGGGTCTCAGCTGGCTGGAGGGCTGTGTTTGGCGTGAATACTGCATTCAGGACAGATGGAGAAGGGTCAGTTAAACACTTATATGACTACTGAGGCAGCGTTGATGAAGGCTGCCAAGGCAGGCCTGGTGGCGGGCAGCTTCACTGGCTCAGAGATTAGACACTGGAGTTTCAGCCAAGTGGCTACACACTGCCTGCACTCAGCTAGCTTTGTTCTGCACCACTTGTTATATGGAAAATACTGCATGGTCAACATTGTACAGTGTTAGGGGTCGCCTTCCTTGTGTACCATACTTTCATTCACTCATCCTTGCACTTTCAAATGAGAATGTGGTTCAGGAGACTTATTCAACCTATTGTATATTGAATATTCCAATGTGGAAGGAATCAACTGTTTGGCATTTTGGAAGACATTTGTAGCAGGAATTCGATGACTCCCTGGCTTTTGCTTTTATATTTTATGCACCAGTCAGTCAAAGCGCTACATGGACAGTTGGGCAGATAGTCTTCTCTTCCAAAATACTGTTCGACGGTGCTGTGTGACTAGTCTGAAGAGACGTAGCTGCCATATCAGCCTTCGCCATCCCAGTTTGGTAGAGTGGTCATGCTGTAGAGTGAAAAGTTGGATAAAAAGCTGCCCCAAAAAAGAAAAAATATATATATAGTGGTACTGATTGCAGTTTAGAGCTCATATCCTACTTTTTTCTATTTGTTTCCACTTGTCAACTTGTGGTTGTATGTCTCATAGTCAGCATTTGTTTTTCATGTGGTTTTTTGAACTGAATATCCCTTATTCTTTAGAAGTAAACAGTGGGCGGTTTTGTGAAAAGTAAGTCCAGAGCACAGCAACCAAATGTGCCGTACCTTGATACCTATTTTTAATTTTTGGAAGGATTTATAATGTGCTTTCCTTATTCACTGTGATTTATTTGGATTGATAATTATTGTATTCCAAATACATCTGTATCTGGTCTGTGTTTTCTGACCTTAAAAGCAATGTTCGCGGTTTTAATAAAACTTTTTATAAAATTCTGGAGATATTTCCTCACCTCACCGGGCGGCACAGCACCAGGGACCTGGACGTTGTAGGTTCAAGTCCAGCTCTGAGTGACTGTCTATGAGGAGTTTGGTGTGTTCTCCCTGTGTTCGTGTGGTAGGTGGATTGGTGACTCAAAAGTGTTGCGTGAGTGAATGTGTGTTTGTGTCGTCTTGTGAAGGACTGGCGGTTCCTCCAGGATGTGTTCCTGCCTTGCATTCAATGATTCTGGGTAGGCTCTGGACCCACTGCGACCCTGAACCGGATAAGTGGTTACAAAAGATGAATGAATAAATGAATGAATGAATGTTTCCTCACCCTTTGCTAGCTTTCCTATCTGAGTCCTCAAAACTGGTCTAATGTGTTTACGAAGCACCACTGTCTGTAAATAAATAAAAAAAAAGTGTCTCGTGGCAGAGAAATGGCATCTGGAGGTTTTTTTTTAGACAAAGTAAAAACTCCAAAAATTGAAAACACAAACTAAGATGAGGATTGCTCCATAGGTGAGTAACAGTGACTTATTTTTTTCTGTTTCTGACCACTTAAGGTGGAAATGTCCCAGAATTTAGGAGAGTGTTAACTGTATTACTGAGAGTGCTATAAAACTAAACTAAACTGAAGTTACAAATGAGTTTCTGTGGTAATTCAAACAGTGAATAAACTTTAGCTACACAAAAACATACCATTCCACTTTAAAAGACACAGAGCTTCTAAATGTTAACAAAGCAGGCAGAACAGCATTTCCCTATTTATTATTCTATCACATTTATTACTTAAGTAATTTATTTTTTAAGCTTGAGAAAGTACTGAAGCCAAAGACCTAAGCAACAAACTGTGTAGGCCTTTTCTACTCCAAAATGGCCTGTTTTATCTTTGAAAAATCAAATAAATGCACTGCATGAAAGTGTGCCATTGAGAATATATACACTGACAAAATGAACAGTGCAGCACACAGAGAAGACACATGCTGGCCCTATCTAACACAGCAATAATTCACATTAGGATTACTCTCTCTCTCTCTCTCTCTCTCTCTCTCTCTCTCCATCTCAGGAGCCTAAAGTCTTTTTCTCTATTATTTGAAATTCCATCTCTCCTGGCTGTGGCTGGACCAGTGGGTGATAATACAGTTTATTAAAAACCTGCCGCGTTGGGTGTTTTGGGGGAAGGCCAGGGTCATATGGGGAACTGTAACCTGTGTCATCTATAATTCATTGCAAGAATATGCTCTTCTTAGCCGGATTAAAGTTTAATAACTCCTGACACGGGCTTGGGTAAATACTCTTTCTGAGTGCGTGTGGGGCTAGTGGCTGTGGCTGGGCCTTCTCTGAGTTAGAAGGTTCAGGCAGGTGTAAGCTGGTCTAAAGCTCCCGAAATATCCAGCGTCAGCAGGGCCGCTCTGCCGAAGCACCTCTGAAATATGTTTCTCTCCAGATAAGGCCTGTGTGAATAGGGCCAGTGGGGGGTGTAGACCCTATCTGCTGGGCGTTTTATTGTGCACCACATACATCAGATGAGCTGAAATGTAATACCACTGCAACGTAGGGAATGAAACCTATAGCAAGGAGCCATGCCCACCACGACTAAAGAGAAACTTGAAGCGGTAGAAATCAGGTTTCTTTCTTTCACTCGTGCTCCCGCTCCCTTGCTTTTTCTTCTTTCAATCTCTGCTTTGTCTTTAGTATTTAGATTCAGATTCAAATGACAAATCTAAATCTCTCTCTCTCTCTCTCTCTCTCTCTCTCTCTTGTCCCCAGTAGCCTTGCTGCTGCTTGGTTGTGTGTGTGTGTGTATGTGTGTGAGTATATGTGTAAGGTATTCATTGCTCAGAGTTCCAGTAGCCCCTTTTTACAGAGAGAGTTTTGCCAGTGGCAGATGTTTTGTCACTCTTTTGAAGGCTCTAAACGGTGGTGTTTACGGGGGTTATTTAACCTGTGAAGCTGCAGGGCAGGGCAGAATGGACAACACTCACAGTCCAGTGCACTGTGGGATTAGAGCTGTCTGTTAAAGCACACTGCTCTGTAATTATTACATCTCTTATCCTCACTAATGCTCCAAGACAGAATACATATACAATTATTGGCAGAGAGAGAAGTCTTACATCAGTTTGGTGCAAAAACAACACAGTTCTCTGATTCTGGGCTCATTTCTGATGTTTTTTCGTAACGGAAATCAGACTCAGACAAGTTTACTGTGCCAGAAATGGAAGCACATGTTCAGACTGTTATCAGTGATAGGTACAAAAGTAAAAATGAAGGTATCATTAAATTGGAAGTGCGTATTGAAATTTAGAGAGATGTAGGCTTTCGTTAAAGTGCCATTTTTTTTCTTGGGAAGTCCATGGTCATTTCAGCAAGTCCCTTCCAGATCTCAGTCTACACATGCTACAAAAGCATTGCTTCACAGGCCGTGTGCACTTATCTCCCTGCCTGCTTACCTAAAGCTAGTCATGAAGTGAGGAATCAGACAATGAAGTCCTCTGACAGTTAAGCAGTTGAAGTCTTGTTGTATTAAGCAAGAATTGGTAAAATGTCCATTTGCAAAACTGCTACTGTTAGTATCCTCAGTTCCCAAATGAATAAAAGTGTAATTTATAAGAAGCATGAATAAGACTGCTTCTTTATAAGAATAAAGCAGTCTAAACGCTGTGTGTCATCTGCATCGATTTTAAAAAACGGAAGATGCACTGCGAAAACGCAAATGTGAAATTTAACCCAACTTGAGCTCAGCATAATCACGTTGGGATGAATATTTCAAGATCTAAGTGCAATAAAGATAAAGAGTAGCCTCTTCTGAGCCGTAACTAAAATGATAGAGCAATGCTTTACCTTCTTCATTGCCACAAAGGGACTGACATTTGCTCTCCAATATATGGAAGCATAAGCTTCCTTGGGCTGAAGCTATGCTGAAGTTTGTGCTCTCAGTCTTTGGCACCACTTGGCATTGGCCCAGCTAATTAACCCCTCTAATTGGTCCTGAGAATTGTGGATTATGGATTGAGAAATCAGGTTTGTCACGCAGGAGTCCCCTGGTAGTGGAGGCAGTCTGAGCGATGGGCTGGGGAAGTGTGTGTGTGTGTGTGTGTGTGTGTGTGTGTGTGTGGTGGTGTGTGGTGGTGGTGGGGGCGGTGAAGTATGAAGTGTCAAGTGTACCCACCATCCATCCACAGAGATGGGAAGAAGAGAGACAGGGTGCCCTCCAAGGAACAGACCCAAGACGCTCATTTCATTTCCTCTTTAACGGCACTTTAAAATTCCCTTATTAAAGCTCGGGTGTGGAAACACGCTTCAGCGGCCCCCCTCAGTGGGCTTTTTCATCGGCCACATTATTGTATAATGGCGTTGATTTCACTCATTTTTGAAGAGTCTCCAGTGCCTCTCTAAAGCACTGTTTTAGAGATTGACCTCGATTACCCTAACCTTTATATAACACCAGAAGTTTTCCAGTAACTGATGCCAGCTTCATGTGCATAAATAAATGTTCTTGCTCTTTGTTACACCTCAACAATTCTAAGCATTTCTTTTGGAAACAATTCTAAATGATCAGTTACTGACTTGTAATTGGCCTGAATGTTCTTGCAAAAAAAGAGCAAATTTCAGTGGACCTTTATATTCATTCATTCATTCATTCATTCATTCATTATCTGTAACCCTTATCCAGTTCAGGGTCGCGGTCGGTCCAGAGCCTACCTGGAATCATTGGGCGCAAGGTGGGAATACACCCTGGAGGGGGCGCCAGTCCTTCAGGGCAACACACACACTCACACCTACAGACACTTTTGAGTCGCCAATCCACTTACCAACGTGTGTTTTTGGATAGTGGGAGGAAGCCGGAGCACCCGGAGGAAACCCACGCAGACACAGGGAGAACACACACACTCCTCACAGACAGTCACCCGGAGGAAAACCACGCAGACACAGGGAGAACACACCACACTCCTCACAGACAGTCACCCGGAACCGGACTCGAACCCACAACTTCCAGGTCCCTGGAGCTGTGTGACTGCGACACCTACCTGCCATATTTATATTCACGTTTATATTTCATAGACACTACCCCACAGTTGTACACACCATGTGTTATATTGTGCACCATGATGGTTACGACTATCAGAATTGCATCAGTAACACAGATTTCCTCAGTGCATCACTTGCTGTCTAGTGGGAACTACCCTTGTACAAACAGAAAGCAGCTTATGTTGATGTACATACTTCTTTGTTTCATGTGGTAATTGGCTGACCCAATTTCTTTACAAAGATATACTCTAAAAATAACTGTCAACATGCACTGAACCATCACTGGATTAGCAACACCTACTTTGTGTCTACACTCATCTACATGTCCATTTTATCAGCTCCACTGACCACACAGGAGCATTTTGTAGTTCTACAATTACATAATGTACTTCATCTGTTTCTCTGCATACTTTATCCCCATTTCACCCTGCTATTCAATGTTTAAGACCCACATAGGACACCCACACAGAGGAGATTTTTTGTGTTGTGCTGGTATGTGTGGATCAGACACAGCAGTGCCGCTCAAGTTGTTAAACCCTTCAGTGTCACAGCTGGACACAGAATAGTCCACCAACCAAAGTTTGGAGTGTCCTGCATCCTATGAAGGACTAGAAGACCACCACCACAAACTGGGAAGAAACAGGTGAGCTACTGTCTTTGACTTTATTAAATGGACCAGTGAGGAAGGTGTGTCTAACAGTGGCCTCACTGTCATCCTGTGAGGGTCCTGACCATTGAAGAGCAGGGTGAAATGGGGGTCAAGCATGCAAAGAAACAGGTGGATGGAAGTGTGTAATTGTAGAACAACAGTTGTGGTCAGTGGAGCCGATCAAATGGACAGTTAGTGTAGATACAAGGAATGTGTTGCTAATCCAGGGATTATTTCGTGTAGAAACTCACTCTTCTGGTTTACGTTCTAGTGCTCTTATTGCTCATGTAATCCTATTTGGGGGCTCTGTCATGTGGAAAGAGTAAGCAACCTGCTAAATACTTGGACTCACTTGCAAGTTACGAAAGGCAGAGGAAATTTGGGTGTTTTTTCAGAGTTTAAAATATTCATTCATTCATTCATTCATTCATTCATTGTCTGTATGCTTTTATAAATTCCAAGGATGTGGTTGGTCCAAATCCTACCCAGAATCACTGTGCACAAGGCACAAACAGGGCCTCAGTCCTTTTGTCCACTTGTTGTTTACTTATGGCAAAATCACTGTGAACTGTGAATCTGGACCGATCATTAGTCTCAGCCACTAGAACTTCATTACTAACGTCAGAAGGATCTGTGTCTCTCTGATCGTCATAGCACAGTAAATCTAAACACAACAGTCTGGGGATCAGACTGGGTTCTCTGAGCTGTGTGAGAATCGTCTTCAATTTCAGCTCTTGAATGATGAAACTTCTCTATTTTCGATATGAAATACAGGCTGCACACTGTCAGTTTCCCTTCTGAAAAGCAAGAATATCCTTTAACACTCGAATGCATTCAATTTGTCGTTTTCACTATGTTCACTCTGTGATAAACAGTCGTATTGTCTGTTGTTATTTCAGTGTTAAAAATGAACTGAATGTTTCACTTTTATATTTCTATTATTTGTTTTTTTTGTTGTCAGTGTGTAATAGCTTTAGCCTTTGTTTCAAACCTAACTTTAACGGCCTGTTACTTTAAGTGACTAAATGTACATTACAAAAACAATTAGTGTTGAGGGAATGGTGGAGTCTGGGCCGCCGGCCTTCTGACATCAGATGAATCACACACAGGGGAGAGAAGCAGGGGACTGATGTGGGAGGTCAGATGGATGTGAATGCTGCCATGTCGTGATGATGTATTTACTGTGTGTGTGTGTGTGTGTGTGTGTGTGTTAGTCAGGCTTTAATTTGCAACTCTAATTAAGGGTGCTGATCCACTTGTGTGAACTGATTGGAATCGTGTGCAGCATGCAGATACCGATGGGAAGCTCAAAGCAGTACAAAGAGCAGAGCGTGAACCCCGCTGTAACTAGATATGGCTTGTGACGTGCTGTTAACCTCGCTGACCCTTGCTAGATTACACCACGGCTATCAGAGCAAGGCTATCTACAAGTGACACCTTAGAATCAACACAGTCCAGGGATGCAGAGATTGTTGGATTGACTGGGTTTTGTCTGGATTTGTGGTGTTTTTGATGCTTGTCCGACTTTTTACTGTGTAATCACTGTGGCGGTACACACTAAGAGTACATATAGCTGCAGTGGTACCACTTATGTATAACAGTGTGTTACAGATATTTTTCAGCAGTGCACTGTCTGTAGACATGTATGTATTGTTCTTTTTTTAAATCAAGCTATCACTTATGAAAACCCTTCCTTCAGAGCAATGGGAGTAATGTGAGTAAGTCACCAGTAGAGGGAGCAGTTTCACTGACTGCTAGCTCCCTCTCCCTGCCGCAGTCAGAGCAGTGCTGTCACACCGGCGATACACAAGCAGCAGGGCTTTCTTCTCAGCTTCCTTTATTTAGATTGTAGTTGCTGGGCTTTTACTTTGAAGCCAACAAGTATTTAAATAATTTACGTTCCAAGAAGATCATTTTAATACCAATGTAGAAAAATGTTGAGAGTCTTGTCCAATCCATTTAGCCTCCATTTTCAGTTCTTTCTTTGTTACTTTTTTATATTCTCACATTCTTTTTCCTGTTTTTTTTTCTTTTTAACTTTCAATCTGTCTCCTACGGAGCCCCTGAAGGGACATGTTGAGAATTTCTTTTTAGGGAAAAATCTCATGAGCACCACTTAGTATGTTTTTCTGTTTCTAGAATGTGAATTACTAAGTGGTGCTCACGACATACTAAGTGGTGCTCACGAGTTTTTTCCCTAAAAAGAAATTCTCACCAAGTCCCTTCAGGGGCTCCATAGTCTCCCTGTTCTGTACTGTCCTTTATTTTAATGTTTTTCTTCATCTTACCATCTACCTCTCCATTTATTTTAGTTCACTATTTACCATTTATTAATTTATTCTTGGTGGCACAGTGGCGCAGCAGGTAGTGTTGCAGTCACACAGCTTCAGGGGCCTGGAGGTGTGTGAGGAGTTGGTGTGTTCTCCCCGTGTCTGTGTGGGTTTCCTCTGGGTGCTCCGGTTTCCTCCCACAGTCCAAAAAACACACATTGGTAGGTGGATGGACGACTCAAAAGTGTCCGTAGGTGTGAGAGAATGTGTGAGTGTGTGTGTGTTGCCCCATGAAGGACTGGCGCCCCCTCCAGGGTGTGTTCCCACCTTGCGCCCAATGATTCCAGGTAGGTTCTGGACCCACCGCGACCCTGAATTGGATAAGGGTTACAGATAATGAATGAATGAATGAATGAATGAATGAATTTATTCTTGTTATCTGACCATTTATCAGTGTATTTTTCCTCTCTCCAAATGTATACCCCTTTTCTTATTATTTACTATTCTCCATCCCTTTTTTTTTGTGATACTGATGGTGGTAAGTGAGTGCTCTAAATTACTGAGTGGTCTTCACAGAGTGAAACACTATATGATTCTCTTCCTCATAAACTTTAACGACTGTCCCTAGCACCCAACTCTAGCATGAGGTGTGAAAAGAGTGAGCCGAATGGCTATGACACGTTTGAGCCAAATCTTTGTGCCGTTTCCTAGAAGGGGTATTAAATCAGGAGGAGATGGAATTGGATACGGCCTGAACTAAGTCACTGCGTGCTTCTACTGCCAGAATAGAAAGCCTGGATTTCACACTTTGTTTCTGAGCTGTAGTTCAGAGAGTCAGTTAACATTTCCTGAATCGCATAAAAGGCCTCATTTGCCTTCATTATTGCGATAAAACCTTGACCAGTCCCGATGAACTTTCCTTCCTCACTGATTTAAAAAGGGACGGAAGCCATCAGATAAGAGAGTGAAAATTAAAGTTTCTAATTTCCTCTTTTAGTGAGACACTGAATACAAATATATATGCATAGCGACTTTCACGATTATCTGAGAAATCTTTAGCTGATTTTTCTTCCCTTTGCCTGTTTCACAGAGCGACTAGTGTGGGGTAATTTTGTAAAGGCTTACCATACAAGTCTGACATTGTGTGTATTTTGGGGCTGAAAGGGAAGCATCTCGAGTCAAAGGAATTGGAAAGTCTAAAGCGAAGTGATCACCAGTGTGAGACACTTCCGTAAAATACAGCAGAAATTTGTCTAAATGCATTAATTTCCAGCTATTATTGTTCATCCCAAAACATTATTTTATGATCATCAGCACATTAAAGTTAAGTGATTACAATTATTAATGTCAGAACTTAAAGTGTAGTTCAAAAGACTAATCTAATATATTGTCTAACATACTCCTTCTCGTGGGCGGCACGGTGGTGCAGCAGGTAGGTGTCACAGTCACACAGCTCCAGGGACCTGGAGATTGTGGGTTCGAGTCCTGCTCCGGGTGACTGTCTGTGAGGAGTGTGGTGTGTTCTCCCTGTGTCTTCTTGGGTTTCCTCTGGGTGACTGTCTGTGAGGAGTGTGGTGTGTTCTCCCTGTGTCTGCGTGGGTTTCCTCCGGGTGACTGTCTGTGAGGAGTGTGCTGTGTTCTCCCTGTGTCTGTGTGGGTTTCCTCCAGGTGACTGTCTGTGAGGAGTGTGGCGTGTTCTCCCTGTGTCTGCGTGGGTTTCCTCTGGGTGACTGTCTGTGCGGAGTTTGGTGTGTTCTCCTTGTGTTTGCATGGGTTTCCTCCGGGTGACTGTCTGTGTTAGGAGTTTGGTGTGTTCTCCTTGTGTCTGCGTGGGTTTCCTCCGGGTGACTGTCTGTGAGGAGTGTGGTGTGTTCTCCCTGTGTCTGCGTGGGTTTCCTCCGGGTGACTGTCTGTGAGGAGTGTGGTGTGTTTTCCTTGTGTCTGCATGGGTTTCCTCCGGGTGACTGTCTGTGAGGAGTGTGGTGTGTTCTCTCTCTGTCTGCATGGGTTTCCTCCGGGTGACTGTCTGTGAGGAGTGTGGTGTGTTCTCCCTGTGTCTGCGTGGGTTTCCTCCGGGTGCTTCGGTTTCCTCCCACAGTCCAAAAACACACGTTGGTAGGTGGATTGGCACCTCAAAAGTGTCCGTAGGTGTCAGTGTGTGAGTGAATGTGTGTGTGAGTGTGTGTGTCACCCTGTGAAGGACTGGCATCCCCTCCAGGGTGTGTTCCTGCCTTGCGCCCAATGATTCCATGTAGGCTCTGGACCCACCACGACCCTGAACTGGGTAAGTGTTACAGATAATGAATGAATGAATGAATATTCCTTCTCCTGTGAAGTTATTATTTCAAAGATGCATGTCTGTCTTTGGACACTGATGATATGCTTAAATTCAGAGGTTGAACAGATACTAGAAATACTCAATATGTAGTGCCTACCCTACTTTTATCACTTATAGTTGATTGTAAAACAGCCTTGGGTATCTAGACAGGTGCCATAAAAGAATAATGATAAATACATTAATAAATAAAACAAAAGGTAAATAGACTGGTGTTTTTTTGTAGGGGTGAGTGATTTTTCAAAATGCAGCTACAGCAAAAATCCACTCACAGGAAACACTGGTATGCAAAAACTATTTTAAATGATTTAAATAAACAGTTTTTTTTATTATAAATGTACATTTATAGTTTCAAAATGGAGCTACAGTAGAACTGGTTGCAGGGATCAGAGCAGGTAACCACTTGTATGGCTGTGCTTCACTTAGTGTAGCTTTCTGGACCCACACAGACACAGGGAGAACACACCACACTCCTCACAAACAGTCACCCGGAGAAAACCCACGCAGACACAGGGAGAACACACCAAGCTCCTCACAGACAGTCACCCGGAGAAAACCCACGCAGACACAGGGAGAACACACCAAGCTCCTCAAACACAATCACTGAGAGCAGGGCTTGAACCCAGAACCCTGTACCCTGGAGCTGTGTGACTGCGACACCTACCTACTGAGCCACCGAGCCATAAGAATTATAGAAGACCATAAATTTGGTCCATTTCTTTAATAATAGATACATTTCAAATAGGTTTAGGCTCTTTTTTTTTATCTTTCTTATTGTAAAGGTCAGCTTATTTTTCACAGCTCCTGATTACACTGCCTGTGCGTGTGGGTGTGTGTATATATATATATATATATATATATATGTGTGTGTGTGTGTGTGTGTGTGTGTGTGTGTGTGTGTGTGTGTGAGTGTGTGTGTGTGTGTTGCTGGTTATATTAAGTTGCTGTATATATATATATATATATTCACCCGTTTCTCTGTGTAATATCTCTGCATCACCCATTTTCCTACAGCATCCATCATTTAGTTGGGGGTGTTATTTCCCCGGTCTGCATCCTTAATTTATACCTCAAGAGGCGGAGGCTTTTGGGTGTTTTTTCCAAAACCTTTGTGAATGTATGTCCCCACGCCACCGTCCAAATTTCCTCAGCAGGCTGTTCCATATATGCCGGTTGCCTTAGCAACAAGGGTGTCATTTAAAGAGAGCCATATATTTACTTAATGCCTCCTGCCTTCATAACTGCTTTGTGGTCATTACTCTCTCAGAGGGCAGGAGACGCCAGGGTCTCACCAGTGCTCTTGCTGGAGCTTAACAACTCCTAAATGACTCCGCCTTCACTCTGCTCTCTGCCCTTGTGTCCTCCTGTTTCCGCCACCTGCTGTCTATCCTTCTACAGTCTGAAAAATAAAAGCTCTTCAAAGGTTATTGATTTGAATGTATGGTCCTGGGGAATACCTTTAGCTGGTACTGGACCTTAATGTTTTTCTGAGGTTTCTTTAAAGTAACATTCGGTGGCCTTACACATATGTGGCGTACACAGTCAGCTAATGTTCAGGCTTGGAGTAAATCAAGTAAAGCTTGTGTCTAATTGTCTGGTCTCAAAGGAGATGTTGCTGGTTATATTAAGTTGCTATCTAACTAATTTATTACCATCTATAAAATGGTCACCAAAATATCATCAAAAGTCAGTTATGGTTCATGGTTCAGACAGGTGAATGGGAGCTTGAAAATCTCTAGTAAATGAAGTGGTTATACATATATAAACATTATTAATTAAAAAAAATCATATATACAGGGTGGGCCATTTATATGGATACACCTTAATAAAATGGGAATGGTTGGTGATATTAACTTCCTGTTTGTGACACATTAGTATATGGGAGGGGGGAAACTTATCAAGATGGGTGGTGACGATGGCGGCCATTTCGAAGTCGGTAATTTGGATATATATATATAAATATATATATATATATTAAAATATGCCAATATTGAGTGTTATTCACTGTTTTGCATCAAATCATTGCTTTTCCTTGTTCAGAAACTTCCAAAATTCTATATGAATAAGTATACAGTACTCCATAAAACTGTTCAAAACAGTTGTGACTTTGAACTGTTCTTTGTGGAAGGAGGTGATGGTGGTTCAAATGATTCTTCTGGTAAAATGCCTCTTCTGTGATTGAAAACATGTTCTAAGTAGTTCCCTTTAATCATAACTTGTTCTGCCACTGTTATAGAGCTTGTGCTACTACATAGAATCCTTTCCTGCTAAGAGTGAATGACAAGGCTTAGGGCCCTCAAACGTTTGTTGAACATAAGTGGTTGTTCAGATCATGACTGAGAGCATTGAGCTCCAGTTTTTTTTTTTCTTTTTTTCCTCTAGACTAATGGTGCTTTCCTTGTCTTTTACAACTGGGATGTTGATATAGATGAAAATGAATTTCCGAGCAAGTTCCTCTGGATCTGTCGCTTCTTCTCATTTCCAGGGTTTCTCCACTTTGTATTATAAGCCTCTAAGCAGTGAGTGGAGTGGTTATGATTACAGGTTGTGGCGCAGCAGTCATGAAAATGTTTGCCCAACATATATTTTAAATCTGTCTGTTTATTTTAAAAATACCCAGTAGGACGGTTTTGAGAAGACCCGCGACTAGGCTAGGGCCAGTTTCATTAAGGACTTTTATGCTTGTGGCATTTCCAATGTAACTTATCACTTATCTCTCCTCTAAAACTCACATGGCATCGCCACACTGGCCAAGTTGTGTCATTACACAGGGCAAAAAAAAGCAGACAGCATCTACTTTCCCATTGCAAACTAATCAGCTGCAAAAAATTACTTATTGATCTCTGGATGCAGCGTGAGGAGGGGGGGTTTAGAGGCCAGGTCACTGCCAGAGCTGTGTGTGTGTGTTCATGCAACACTGTTTGAATATAGATATACCGTTGTGTCTTTCTTTCTTTCTGTGTCATGGGATCGTTCAATATGAACCAATTACAGAGTGAGAGATCTTTTAATAGGCTTTCTCTCTGAATAAGTATCATATTAAGTATGATGAAGGCCACTCAGCAAACAGGGCTGTCCGGTACTAATAGAATAACTCTGACATTTTCCAATGCAACGTCCCTGCCTCATAGGAATACAAAGTACACTCTAAAATATATTGTACCCTTCTTTGGCTGCATGAGAAAATTGAATTGATTTGACAACAGATCTGTAGAGAAATATATCTTGTATATATGTACAATATATCTTTCTCTCAACTGGTGAAATTTTTGATATAAAAGGTAATTTTCTGTGACAGTTCATTTGCTGCTACAGATAACAGCAAATCGTAGGATGGTTGTGAGCCCCCCCACCCTCCCCCCAAACCCCCTGCCTGTTCCTTTATCCCCTCAGTGTGCTCGGTTTTCCACTGATCATGGATAGTGTTTGAAACACAGATCCTATAGAGCTTACTGTATGTAGCAGGCCTCATTCGGCAGAGCATTGATCGAGTCTATGGGAGATGAATGGATTAATTACAGTCAGTGGGACCGGTGGGATTATGGGCTGTGGGGCAGTAGGCATAACTGAGGGGCTGGGCTGGAGAAAGCCATTAAGGGCAAATTGAACACTGTTAATGAATGTAGTACTGCCACTGGCCCCGCCGGCTGTCTCTAGGCATGGAAACTGGGCCATGTGCCCTTCTCCTGTCTCTAGAGAGCAACCGCAAAAGATTGGTCATAGTGAAAGAATCTCCCTTCGCTCTTCAGCTTGTTCCAACTTGTTATATCCCCTTCAAATACAGGCTTCTTCAGGGTTCTGTTTTAAAGTCTGTGGTTAAACACAGAAGCGTAACTTATTTTAAAGATCCATTTGACTGCTTTTATTGCACTTTGTGGCTCAAGAAATGTTATTCTTTGAATATGCACCATTCTGATACTACTGCATCCATGGTTCTTTGTTTAGCTGTTTTACCTCATTAAAGAGGATATATTTTACACAGTTCATGGGCCTTGAAATGGGTAGGATTTTTTTTTTAAATACCACAAAGATCAAACACTAAAGGAGCACTCTCCCTCTGTCTAAACAGCCCTGTTCAGAACTACCGCTTCCAGCACCTGTTCCTTTAAATGAGAATAACTCACTTCAACACAACAGCCAAGGAGCAAGGAGCAGTAGCTCTATTTTTTTTTCCTCCCTCCATTTTCATTTCTGCCATATTTACTCAATACTCTTATTTTCTTGCTTTTGTCGCTCTGTTTAACATCATCTTTGCACTCTTGCCTACACACGGGTCCAGCGCTGTGTGGACCTGTGGGACTCTAATGAGAAGGCGGAAGAAAGGGTTTACACACAAAATGGTTTTATTTCACAGTTTTTGGGTTAATAGGCGCTCCAGATTTCCTTGTAAGCACTTTTATATTAAAAAAAATAAAGGTCCATAGTACCAAATGGGATTCCACCGTTTTTACTCTATTGATCCTACTGTTATGACTATGCTTAAGTCCATCATTTTTACTTGTATTTGGTCATTTTAGCATCCAGACCTTAAAAGGCTAAAGGCTAAGACCCAAATCCTACTGCTTTTAGTGCTGCTCTTGACTCTTTATATTTAACATTCAAATTATTGGCCTGAATCCTGGAATTTCACAGAGCAACTCTCTGAATGTTTGAAATGCCATACTCCCTTACAGTCATTTACAAGATATCACAGCAGTATTGTTTGTTTAATGTAGTTTCACCTTGAACTGACAATAAATCCACAGCACATTCTTTACCTAGTGAGTCACTGTTGACGTCTTGCTTAACGTTATCCTGAAGGTTCTTGTGGTTTTGTTGGGGGAGATGGCTCGCTTTGTTCTTACCAAGTCCTTAACTTGGAAGTCATAAAATGTGTGTGCTCCAGTGAAACAGTGCTGATCAAGCCATTGAGGGTGGGGTGGTGGTGGGTTGAAGCTTGATGAATAATTGAGTGCCAATGAGTTGTGGGCCTTCTGTTTAGCCAATTACACCACATTAAAAATGAATGATAAATCAATTATTGCTGCTGGAAGGCTTCAGGTGTTATCAAAGTGGCATCAAGACTTTGCCCCGAGCTTTGCCAACTCATCATATAAGATCAGTCAAACACAGCTGGCTTCTGTTTATGAAGCAACAGTGGTTTCTGTTTGGAAACGACCAAAGCTCGCAGTTGTTGATGCTTACAGTAGCATGTGATGTTAATTGCAGTGGTTGGATTCTTTAATATAAAGTGCACGCTGTCAGTATGAGTCAGTGTTTTAAAGCTCCTTTCTGTGAATTATTGTAGAAGGCAGACCTGTGGTTAAGTTTCCGCCTTTTTGAGATTTTTACAACGAACATTAAAACAGTAATAAAAATAATACATCAATAAATACATTTAAAAAACTAAATATGTATGTTTGTGTGTACATGCCATACGTACATTATTGATTGCCTCTGATGATCTTTTTCATGTATCAGGCCACAGACCCTGAGCCCAGTGTTTGAAGCTTTGTGTTGCCTAACATCATGGCCCTATCATATCCTGGTAGTCACAGGAAGAATCCATCCCTCTGCTATTCATTCTGCTGAATAAAAGACAGAATGTACTGCAGTGTAGGGCACTCACGAAAAAGACGCAAACCATGAAGAGCTTCATTCAATTCTATCATATACCTTTGTCCCTGTGTTTTCAGTGAGATGGGGCTCAGGTCACTGCTGGGTGACATGCCGAGAGATGCGATCTTTCCTGGTATTGTATGACCTGCAGTCAGCATTTGTAGGCTTTTCCTGGAGTTTCACTCGCTTCATCATTTTCCTTTCAGCTGTGGAGGCTGTTTGGCTTATACGGTGTTGTTCTTAGTCCTGGAGAATCCTTTGATCTATACATATTTGTCCCTTCTCAGAAAACCCACTGAAAATAAATTGTATATATATATAAATTATATATAACAAACAAACAAACAAACAAACAAAAACATGCTAATTTCCCCCCTGCATCCATAGTCCTAGAAACATTTTGGATGCATTTTCAATAGTGCACACCCTGTGCAGTTCATGAAAGACATGAAGGAGCCACTAGGTTGTACATGCATCAAAAACTGGAACTTAAGAGGCCGCTATTCAAGGGGACTAGGAGCTGTCAGGAATGTACCGTGACATAATGAACCTGTCCATGCTTCACCCACAAATTCATTCAGTTTGAGCAAAAATAGATCAGATCAGATCTAGAGGTCATAAGGATCTTTGGTAATATGTGATGTTTGTGCTGTCATCCCACAGCTCTCATGTGTTCACTCAGGTTTGTTGACTGTGAAGCAGAGGGGAGCCGATATCTCAGGGAGCCCATCTGTCCGTGCTACCTTTCTGGAGCTCTCTTTTTAGCTGTGTTGTTCTAATTAGGCCTGCCGGAACTATAGCTTGCACTCCTGTTGTGTTCGGTCACCTGGAAACATATCAGAACTATTTTTCTCTGCTGAGCTGAACAACTGCCCATCCTGTCGAACCTGACACTGGAGAAAGCTTCCACCAAGGGTGTCCTTGTCTGACCAGCTTTGACCATAATGCGTGCTACATTTTCCCACTATAACTCTATAAATACATTTAAATTGAGACAAAAGCTTTATACCAACTGTTACTATTTAAACATATACATTTCTTAATGCATCATTTTGATTAATTTACAAAAGTACTGTGTTTGAAAGTGTAGTTTAAATACAAAAAAAAAAACAACAACAACAACTAAAACCTCAATCAATCTCCAACCACCTGTCCACTGTTCATCTGTCACATAAGGTTGATGGGATTGGTTTTCCACGGCGTGAATCTGGCTCTACATGACTCGACCTGGCTCGGCACGGCTCAGCTCGCTTAAAGCTTGTCACTTTCCACAAGCACAGCTCCCCAATGAAATGGAGCCAGTGACGTCGCAAAACCCAATCTCAAAACCACAACAATGGCGGCGGTAAATTTAGGCGCTGTTTACTCATTGTGTATTCACGTGTTGTTTTTGTTTTTGGGACTAAACACAGCTCCGCACCCCAGCTCTCACAGATCAGATTTTCCTTGTAGCACATTCGGCTTTCATTGGACATTTTCGTCTCCCATCGGGCCAAGGAGCATTTAAACCTCTTCAAAACACCTCAAGGTAAAGTTACATGCTGTCTGAGAAAAATAAACGTGAAACTTAATCGATTATACAAGCGGCCCGTTTGTGTTGGATTTGAATGAACTCTGCATTTCGTGGTGATTGACATGTCTCTCTGCAGGGTTTACATGTCACCATTTAGTACCTACTCAGCACAGTTGGAACCTGGAGCGAGCTGGGACTGATAATCTACCTGGTTCCAGGGACCAGGTACCAGATTTAGCAAGTGGAAAAGTCGAGTAGAGTCGCACGGATTCCATGCAGTGGATAAACAGAATTCGTTTTGTGATCTAAGAAGCCTTCTAGCGTTAAAAAAAAAAAAAAAAAAACCTACAACGTGGACATGTTAAGGTACCCATTAAAAGGTGATTTAACAAAATACTTTTCCGCTAAAAGAGTGGAAGCAATAACACATCAAACACATGTAGTGCTGATGGGAATAATGATCAGCTGTTTGGCTTCCAACATTAGTTAAGATATATATTATTTTCAATCTCTGTGTTGTCTCCATGTTGTAATAGCAAACTGTGAAAAACCAGGCACTTTGTGTGATGTGATGCACTCGTTTATAAGGATCAGTGGCTTAAATACTGAACCCAGAGTAGACTGGGCTAATGTATGAAAACAAATTAAACTCCCTCTAATAATCACAGCTTCAATTGCGCATTACTCTACGCTAACCCGATTAGCACTGACAACGCCGGTATCACTGCTACAATGGAGAATGTGCTATCAGGGCAACAAATGCACTCTTCTGTAATTACAGCTGTCTCGGCCCATGATTAGTCTTGATCTCTGTCAGGTATGTAAGCTCTCCTCTTTAATGCTGTTATCTCTTTGGCAATGTGTAGGGGGTGTTATAGAGAATGTGTGCTATTGATCCAAAGGCTTTAGCACCAATTAACTCTCATCATTGCAGAACATTTCTTATTTATTTATTAATTTATTTATTTATTTAAAGCATTGACATTCAAGATGATGTTTAGAGATGTAGTTCAAATTGAATTCACCAGTATGCACAAAAATGTGCTGTTGGTTCAGTTTGTTGGAGACTGGAGAATAACATGGTTATGGTTGGGCCAATAGCAACTACACACTGTTTTTCAGTCAGTAGTTGCCTCCAGGCGTATGACTCTAATGGTGCATTACCTTCTATGGAATTTTTAGTTTTAAGCAATGGACCATTTCCCTTTTCCCTCCGTGTTGTGATATCCCACTAAGAAAAAAAATGGACTCACTGGGTGAAGTGACACTGAAAACATGTAGCATATGCTTCAAACACATGAAATATATGAAGTGCTTGCACAATGTAGTGTGACAAATATCCCCTTTCTACATTTCTCACTCTGCTTCTAGTTTGCACTTTTCAGTTTCACATCTGGAGCCTCCCATGTTTGTATGTTTATATTTTTCAAATATTCTGTACAACATCTAGACCAAAATTAACATGCTGTGTTCAGTAGACTAGGCACATACTCAGCAAAACTGACACCGTGGTGGGACACTCATGGGTACATTTTGAGTACTAGGAAACCTAATTGTACCATATTCTATTTTAATTGTACCTTCATGGAACACAACTAAACCACCCTTGTACCACTGAAGATACACTATCTATACCTTTTTAATGAACCAAAAAAAAAAAAATAATAATAATAATAAATTAAAAAAATTCCCTGACAATGTGGAGTAAAGCCACCATACTGAAGGTTTTCTGAGGTGATCCTCTTTCTGAACTCAGGCTTTAAATCATGGCCACATTCCAGTCTTGGAGAGCCTCATTCCTGCAGTTTGGATGTATATATTTCTTCTAGATTTAAATGCCTATAAACATGGTCTCCAACTGAGAAAGAGAATCAGTTGCTGGGAGAAATTTCGGAGCTGATGGAAACAGATTGGGGTAAAGTGAAAGGCCACAGCGAAGGCCGGTCCCAGAAGACGCCCTCCGCTTCTAAATGGCTCAATATACCTCCACTGAGCGCCAGGAGCAAAAGCAGTGCCCCACACTGGCAGTTACAGCAAAAATCAATAAGTATTTTCAGAACAAGGGACCTTATTAAAACCGGCCTTTTTTCCCCTCCCTGGATGTTTTAGACGAAACACTCAACCTGAGAAATCATTAAAGTGTACAACAAACACCCCTTATTTTAAAATTGTTTCCATTCGTTTTGCGCCCTTTTCTGATGTGGCTTTTTCAGGTTGGGGTCAGTGCAGGGAGATTACAGCTGCAGTATTGGGTTGAGTTACTCTGTATTACCCCTTTGGAAGGGTTTAACATTAGACAGGGTCAGACAGTGGGACCTAGGCTAGTGTGAATATGTTGGAATTCTAACTTAGTTTTATGTAAATGAGCATGACACCAAAATATGGGCCCTTCCAGGCTGCATATTGGTCTAGGCAGATTAATTCCATTATTCAATGACACCACTGATTGATTAGTCTACCGTGGATCTGATAGCATTCTGCAATTTCAAAGTCATTCTCCAAAACAATGGCCACTGAAAGTCAGCTTATTAGACAATCAACAGATGTAAGTGTTTGTACTCATACTTCAGATTAAATCTACACACAATCCCAAGGATTTATCGTCTCGTAATGGCACATCAGCATTCGGCCTCCACGTACACTCAGGCGGCTCATAATACTCCAACACTTCCCCACCATTACGAGCTGGCTTTTATTTGCCTTCGGCAGGCTGTAGAGGTATAAAAGGCATGGGCTTTAGAGCGAAAATGACCTTTGCGGTTTTTATATCTGCCATGTTAACGGTGCACTGTAAAGTCTCAAGGCCGGCAGAGCTGTGGTGCTGTACAGGTGCAGTAAAAACGAAACGGATAGCAGCGTTGACCCAGGGTGCTCCACTAGCTGTGTAGCTGTGTGCCCACGCCTTCCTCCGCTTTCCCCTGCTGAATGGAGGCCGTTCTGCCAGCCGTAATAACCTGCAAAATGGAAAAAGGCACGATTCCGCAGTGAATTCTCCAGAAGGTCACTGGTATAATAGAATATAAATTGTTTAATAGGTCGATGGTGCAGCTATTTTATGCTTCTCAAATAGTTGTGAAACAACATTATACAAGAAGAAATTTGCCAGTGCATCTTCAATTGCACTTGCTGGCTACCAAGCCTCTAGGCGTATACCTTATAATCTCCCACTGGTCATCGATTAGAGCCCTAAAACCCCCTCTCTGTTTGTCAGAATTTAATTTAGAAAACAGCATAAAGGCTTAAAATGCCTTCATTCACTATGCGAATATGCAATTCATCCTTGCCTCCACCTGCACTCGCTCCCAAGCCCTGCCCTGCAGATTGATCGGATGGGATTCTTAGGTTATGACCAAGACCACTGCCTTTGTGTGGGATTGAATCTGGTTTTGGAGCACTGTAGTTTCAAAGTGGAAATGCACAGCTATGGAATTGATTGCTTATTCGGGTCCTGATGCATCATCTCACTCCTAAACTACACCACACAGAGATGTTAAATGGGTGACAATTTTTGATTTTCACTGGATCTGGTATTGAATATTTTTAGGAATGTGAAAAAAAGGTGTGTGTGTGTGGGGGGGGGGGTCAATTTAGATTTTTCAGAGAGTAAAGAGTAAAGAAGAAAGACCTTGATCCTTCACTTGTGGTAAACAACTTTCCGCTCATGCTTTCTCATCGCTGAACCTTCTGTATATAAGCGTATCTCCCATTGCTTCGCTGAATCCCAAAGGTGGTAGGATAATGAGAGATTGTCTCCGTCTGTTGTGCCTTTGTGAAGAACATCATTGAAATAAACGCAGAAAAAGAACATCTGAAGCTTATTTGTAGGAAATGCCAAGTTCACACCCACACACGACTCAGTACACCAGCAGCAACTGAGGTTCTCTCTGCTTCCTCGTTTGCTGTCACCTCACACACTAGAGAAAGCATAAAATGTGGAGACATCTTCTATAACGTTGTTTTGCGGTGTCTTTATTCGCTCTGCACAGTGTCCCTTGGTGGACTGCTGGTGAAAGGTGAAGTGCTTTAAGTAAGGTTTGAGGTCAGAATTCAGAACCCATATTCATTAGGTTTCTCAGGATCTGCGGTCAGTTTGTGCCTGTCATGAAACAATTAATAAAACTACAGACATCAATTTTAAAACGGCGATCTTACACAGCAGGATCCTAGACTTAGTTTTTACAGAACTAAAGTATCATTTTACGATGGTGATGTACTGTTACCCAAGTTTAAACACTCAAGCTTCAAGTTAAAGCTTTAAAATTGGGGTGCAGAACAGTGCTCTACTGTAGGTTTTATATACTTTCTTTCCTCTGTAGACAAGTTATATTCCATGTGATGATGCTACAACATTTCAAAGCAGAAAGTGACCCAAAGAAGGTCTGAAGTGTTGATCCTACTCCTCATAGGACTATTTTAAAGTCTTATTGTTTGTATTACACCTGTGCAAATGTGTAGTTCATTGTCCTCCAAGCATAATTGTGAAGCAGCCTTTAATGCTCCACCAGTTTTTGTTTGATTGAGTATTTTCAGTCCAGCTGCCATACAGAGGTGTGTTTATTTATTAAAACAAAAAATACTAGTAGTCCTACGATGGACCTTTTTTCTTTGAGGTGTCTTTTAAATTACACCACATCAGAGTTGTGTTGTTCTCGCACATGTTCCACCTACAGAATATGAAGCATCTGATATCTATTAAATGCTAAGCTGGCCACAGTAACTGAGATTTCCTGCCTGTGTGCACACATCTGTACACTAGTCTTAAGATTTGTGAAGCATTTCTTGTTCTGTATGCTATGACTTGTCTTATCTAGTCGCTGGCTTTAAAGGGACTTTGAAAATCAAGGCTTCACACCATTAAATGTTGAATCTAATATTAGCTACTAAATGGAATATTGCTGCATGCTTGCCAGCACTTTTTTTCTGTGGTTGTGTTTGTGTTGTAGCTTCATTTTGGTTTGTGCTTGCCCCTAAATGTCACAAACAAATCATGGTCTGTGGGTGGTTATTTTGCTTGTCAGTCAGATGGGTTTTTCTTGTCAAAGTAGGTAGACCATGGACACACTTTAGCAACAAAATTCACTCTACTCCCTGTCCCTAGGTGAATGGATGTGCTGTTTAGCTTTTATAGTAGATTAATTCTACAAAATCGATTATACTCAGCAATCTCAGGGTTCAATTCTCTTCAAATTGTACAAACTGTGATCACTACAAATCTTAAGACTGAATGGCTTCTGTTTGATAACCCAAAACCTGAATTGCCACTTCAGTGAGTTTGACCATTTCCAAGCCCCACATACCAGTAATAAAGAGCCCTGGAAGCTGTCCTTCAGGGCTGTGCTTTGAGTATGTCCACTAACCCTAAAATAAAATGTTAATCGGGGGCTAGAAGGCTTCAGGAGGAGAGAGGAGGGATGCCACTGAATCCTCCAAGCAGCTGCTAATCACAAAAGCTGCTGAGAGTTCCAAATCATCCAGTATGTCTCAGTGTGGTGTATTATGGTAGCAGAGAAGATTCATCGCCTGCCAAGAGGACTGCTTGAACTTGGCTGAGCAAAGGAAACCAAAGAGAACAGAGCCATGAGTGTAAACCCATACTGCCTACTTATTACCCACAGCCTGCTCGCAGCGCTACTCATACAAAGAACTTTCTGCTGTGGATTTTCAGCTCCAGTACTTATGAAATTCACTTTCTGTCTTTAAATCTAGTATAACCAGGCTGACGATTCGGTTCTCTCTATGCAGAGTCAGAAGTGTTATTACCAAGGACCAAGAGGGCCACTTATGATTTAAAATTGATGTTGTGGAGTTTCACTTAATCAAGGCAGAAAGAATTAGTGGACCATCAAGGCATTTTACCACATGAATTTGTCTTTGCCCTGTCCTCTTCCACAGTGAAGTTTTTGGAAGGAAATCAGCTCAATATAGTGCCAACAAATGGCAGTACAAACTTGTAGTATTTACAAAGAAAGAGGAAAAAAATGTGGTGATATAGATACTTTGTTGTGGAATTTCCAACATCTGGAAAAATCAAATTCCAGAAAGTTGAACGGTTATGTATTAATGCGTTTATATCGTTAATATTTCTAAAATGTGAAAGGACTTTCTCGTAGGATAGGCCAGGCAGTGTTTGTTGTTGTGTTAGCGAAGTAGTTCAACACGATACTTAATTTGTCGTCATAGTCTGCCTAAGTAGTATGACTAGCTACTAATCAAAGTTTTCAGAATTGTCTAAACAGTAGTAGGTTTTTCAGCACAAACCATGACGACATCTGTGGGTGGGTCTTGTTGTACAGGAGCAAGAAGCATTCTTCTCACTTTGTTTACTGTCGCTATACAGTGCCCTCTGTTGATGACGTATTCTGCAATGTATCATCAGTTCCACTAAAACTGGTCTAAACTTGGCCTGGTTTGCTGAAAAGCAGCAGAGTTCTTTTGGTCGAAAAGCACTGATAGAGCAACACTGACCTGCTGTTTGCCAGATAGTGAACCCACATCCATCTACACTGTTAAATCTCAGATCTCTGTTTTAAACTGGTACCATTGATATTACTGAGAAATGGTGAATTCAAACACATATATGTTTATCTGGACTTTTATTTCCTTCCCATAACATCTAGTGTTGTCTTTGGTGAAAGCTTTAGCATTAGCACTAGCGTTAGCACATAATGAAGGGCAGGTGTCTTTACTGAGTCATCCTTTCTTATTAGACTCAACTCTGTCTTAACATCCAGCCCAACCAGAGAACACAACAAACAACAAAACAGCAGTAAAATGAACTTAGAGGTAATGAGTTGTATGTGATGTGAAGGTGATGAAGTGATGAAGTGATGAAGATGTATGAGGAAGCAGGAGCTGGTCAGTAGTTCTGTGAAAGGGTAAAAGCAGATGCAGAGTCCATTTGGGCTAAAACTGCATCTTCAATGGCCAAGCATGATGCTGTCAAGCAGGATGCAAAGTGGCAGGGGCTGGATCTGGGCAACCCATCTATGCATGATATAGAGACAGGAAAAAATGAAAAAAGAGACAAGGGTGGGGGAAATAAGAATGAAAAGCTCCATGTGTTGGTCAGTTGTTTGGATGACACACACATGCTGCACACCAGTCATTTTAGTTTAGCTCTTCTTACTTCCTGACATCCTGCTGTGCACCCTTCACACCTTCATACCATATTGATTCTAGACCCTTTTGTCTGACTACGTTATGTGCATCACGCTGCATTGTTTTAGCACTGCATGCGGCAGCTGTGGGACCAATTAAGCTGCTGAGACTGCAAAGATGAAACCCTGTTCAACAAAATATAGTAAAGGATCAATTCCCAAGCAGCAAAGGCTATGAGACAGAGAAAAGTTCACTCTGCAGCGTCCATTATTTGAAGTTTCTGGAGTTTATTTGTGAGTGGGAGTAAAATATTGACCGAATGCAAAAAAAAAAAAATTATGCAAAGCTATGGGCAAGAAAGGGCTTTAAGATTGAGAAGAATTTTAAATATTGGTTTCTAACCAGCCATTTCATTAAGGCAAAGCTGGGGATGTTATTCGGTGCGGCAGAAACAGCAGGAACATTCTGTGTGCTCTTGTTAGGAGTGATTCGTTTTAATATTTAATGCTTGTTAAATATTTCAGCTGTGCAGTTTAAACGAAGCCATCTAGAATGTATGTTTTTAGCTTTACCATGTTCTGGTTTGGACTGAGGGGATTCAGCTCATGTCTCCGTGTTGCTTTCCTCAGTATCAGCTCCCTCACTGCACTGACTGCTGCCTGCTCTGTAAACATCTGTTAATGTATCATAACTCTTTATTTCAGCCCATTTCCACATTGCTCCATTTACAATACATCAGGCAAATTACATTCCCTCAACTCTATTTACCAACACCATTAACTTTGATTTGTGTAGAGATCTTAGTGGGGTTTGTTGGGCGGCGCCGCTGTTTTTGTTTGAGGCTGCAAAATAGACATCGTAACTGACATAAAGTCTTGTAAATGCTGCCATTTAATGATATCTTTATGGAGTGGGATTGAAACATGTTTTATTTTTTATTTTTTTGGCAACTCTGCAGGCATAAGCATTTACACACACTTTTACACACACACACACATACGCACACTATAATGGCTCCTCAGAGGACTTGAGGAAAGTGCTTCTTCAGCATTCATTAATGGAGCAGATTGGACGGCTTGTCCATGGTGGCTCTGTAATGAGCGACTCCTCTTTACCCAGCCTCTGCCCATTGTGTTCCTGTGCTCTCAGGTCAAGGCGGATGGGCTGTAATTGCATCACTCTGACCTTCTTTTTGGTTATTATTTTGGTCACAGCCAGCTACTCTTTATTGGCCAGCTTTTAAACATCCACCCCGCCCCCCTCCTGACCTAGGCCCACCCAATAAACATGGGTTTAAGATCAATACAGGACTGTCGTTAACTAGATTTGTTGCCATGTACCAATGCTCAGAGGAAGGGCGACTCTGGGTTTTCAGCAGGGACAGAATGGAGGTTCAGGGGCTTGGGCGTTCACCCCGGGGGGAACAGCGTGGTCAGAGTCAGTGGCCTGAACTTTGTCAGAGATGAACCAGACAGCAGGGATCCATACTGTCTGCAGACAGAGGCAGGGTGAAGGTGGTCTGTGGCCTAAAGGCAAGGGGTAACAGGTGGGCAGTAACAGCACTTACAGGATCTCATCCAGTGCCACGCAGTTATGATTTTGTGGTCACCACAGTTTAGTTCTGTGTCAGTGGGTTTATAAGTGAGGTCTTGGGGGTTAACTCTCTGAAGTCTAAAACTACTGTTATTGTGATTATATTATTAAAATAGAAATACACTAAATGTTATAATTCATTCTTATGCACCAACAGATGGTTAGTCACGGCTGAAGTTTCACACATATTTGATATTTAATGTTCTCAGGAAGGGCAGTGTGTGAATTGGCCTTCGGGTTCCATGTTGGTGCAATGTTTATATTTCCACTGTCTTTTTTTTCTGGGCTTGATTTGAACTGGTCAGACATTGGGAGCCTTAATTTGTCCTCAGGGGCTGCCCATGACCTCCAATTTGTCCCACAGTGTTGTGTTTAATGTGCCTCTGTCGGATGAGTATATTTGTCTACGTATGTGTGATCATGTTTAATCGTAGGCTACGTGCGCATGCTAACTCAGTGAAGGACAAATACCAGACACTTTAATGTGCTCAAGTTGGAGTATCATTTTTCCCCAGTGGTGATTAGAGCCAATCCTGGGCTGGGTAGAGAGGGGGATTAGAGAGAGGGGATGAGGAGAGGGGCCGTAATCGTTCTGGCTCCGGGCCCTCGTCCAAACTAGAGCGCACGCATGAGAGGCTAATGGAGAACGAGAAGGCCTGCAGAGCATAAAGGAAAACACCATCCCTCCTTTCCCTCTCTTCTTCATCTGGTGCTGATCCTCCACTCATTATCCTCTAAGTCTTGTCTTTTCTCTCTCTTCTTTTCTCTTTTCGCATGCCAGTGCTTACTGCAGTGTACCATAAGTGTACCATAAACTGTCCATACATGTTGCTGTCTGGAATCTGAACTGCAACAGCCGTTTTCAAACAGCTGATTATATGCAATACAATCATCACTGTCCAAAAACACCCAAAACCTTTTGAAAATTACATTTACAATTTAAATTTTAAAAAGTTGCTTTTAAAATTGCTTTCAGTCCTCCCTTTATACGCTGTGTAAAGTAATTTTGTGCAAAGTTGTAAGCTCCTTTTTTTCAGTGTTTTGAACTATGCCATTACATATAAAGGTTCCTGCTGCTTTACCATCAGCCCATTGGGTCAAATCAGTGGTGTGTTATTGTTGCAGGTTCCTGAGAAATAATGGGTCAGAATGCAAGCTGTTTCTTTTTGTTGGATAGTATAAACTATTGTTCCAGAAGCATTTAATGGTACATATTCATTGATCCTCATTCATTGTCTGTAACCCTTATCCAGTTCAGGGTTGCGGTGGCTCCGGAGTCTACCCGGAATCACTGGGTGCAAGGTGGGAACTCTCCCTGTAGGGGAGACACACATTCACTCACACACAGGGACACTTTTAAATTACCAATCCACCTACCAATGTGTGTTTTTGGAGTGTGGGAGGAAACCGGAGCACCCAAAGGAAACCCACGCGGACACAGAGAAAACACACCACACTCTTCACAGACAGTCACCCGGAGGAAACCCACGCAGACACAGAGAGAACACACCACACTCCTCACAGACAGTCACCCGGAGGAAACTCACGCAGATACAGAGAGAACACACCACACTCCTCACAGACAGTCACCCGGAGGAAACCCACACAGACACAGGGAGAACACATCAAACTCCTCACAGACAGACACCTGGAGGAAACCCACGCAGACACAGGGAGAACACACCACACTCCTCACAGACAGTCACCTGGAGGAAACCCACGCAGACACAGAGAGAACACACCACACTCCTCACAGACAGTCACCCGGAGGAAACCCACGCAGACACAGGGAGAACACACCACACTCCTCACAGACAGTCACCCGGAGGAAACCCACGCAGATACAGAGAGAACACACCACACTCCTCACAGACAGTCACCCGGAGGAAACCCACGCAGACACAGGGAGAACACACCACACTCCTCACAGACAGTCACCCGGAGGAAACCCACGCAGACACAGAGAGAACACACCACACTCCTCACACACAGTCACCCGGAGGAAACCCACGCAGACACAGGGAGAACACACCACACTCCTCACAGACAGTCACCCGGAGGAAACCCACGCAGATACAGAGAGAACACACCACACTCCTCACAGACAGTCACCCGGAGGAAACCCACGCAGACACAGGAAGAACACACCACACTCCTCACCGACAGTCACCCGGAAGGAAATCCACGCAGACACATGGAGAACACATCGCACTCCTCACAGACAGTCACCTGGAGGAAACCCACGCAGATACAGAGAGAACACACCACACTCCTCACAGACAGTCACCCAGAGGAAACCCACGCAGATACCGAGAGAACACACCACACTCCTCACAGACAGTCACCCGGAGGAAACCCACGCAGACACATGGAGAACACATCACACACCTCACAGACAGTCACCTGGAGGAAACCCACGCAGACACAGAGAGAACACACCACACTCCTCACACACAGTCACCCGCCTAAGATTACATATGCTTTCATTAAACTATTTAACTTGAGCAACCTCATGAAGCCTTTAATCAAAGAGTTAACTTGGGTAGCTTGTTGTCTAGTAGGCGAACCTTGCCCAACCTGGGGTTTGATCCTCTCAGATTGTTACGCTCTATTTGATGGTTGTAGATCTGTATTTTATTGCTGTCAAAAGATTTTCCATGTTCATAAAGCTCCTGCAGTATTATTTAATGGAGCATGATTTTAGCTGCCATCTAGAAGCTGGATAGTACTGTGAGTGTCAGCCTGTTTGAAAGCTGCAGGTGTTGTGCACAGTGAGTGTGTTTGGTGAAGTGGGCTTAGAGAGGAGCTGAAGTGTGTGAGGTGTGTGTTGTGTGGAGGAGAGCTCTCTAGAGAAGCAGTCAAGTTAAAAAGTGATGGATATCATCTGTTCCATCTATATTCCTCTCCTCTTCTCACTAGATTCCTGGGAGAGAAGAACTCAGGGCTTCGAGGGGCAAATCTGAAAGCAAGTTTCTTTGCATCTGTTCTTTCTCTCAAGCCATGCCACACACTACTAGCTCAAGAAATCACAGTGGAGTTGCTAGCCCCTAGACTGGCCAGTTTGCAGAAGATCAAAAAATGTTCAAAATGTGTAGATTTTTCTTCAAAAGAGGTTTGGTGAATTCTGTAAATATCTCCAACATCATGAATTGGAACCTCCCAGAGGCTTCAGAGTGAATAATACATGGAATGTACTGAATTTAGATTCAGACATAGTAGCAACAAGTTGAGCCCAGAGATGTGTGGACATTTTTGATGGAGATGAGAATAGAAAACAGATGAAAAATTAGACAAATGTAGAAGAGACGCCTACACAGCTTAAGGGACATATGGCTGGGGAGCGGTTGTCTTAATATCCCAATACACAGAGGGTGTGCACAAAAGAGGTTGACAAAGAATGATAGAACAGAGGGAATGGGAGCTTTTTATACAGAAAAGAAAGACAAATATATATGTGAGAGAGTTCAACGGGAGCTTCACAGCAGACAGTGTTAAGGAGATGGAAGTGTAGAAGACAATGACGGAAGGAAATTGAGGCCTAATCTTTAGTCTGGGTCCGTAGATGAATGGGTCGGAGGCTGTAGGAATGGAGCCAGAATCTCATCAGCATTCCCCGCTGTCTTCAACCTCAGAGTTGTCAACAATTAAGCCCCTAATTACCCAGGAATTCTATAGAGAAGCCAGCTTCCCTTTGATTGCATGGGTGCATGGGCTGCTCTGTTAGCCATATGCTCACTCGCTCGCTCTCGCCTCTCTCTCTCTGTTTCCCCTTTAATCTTGCTCCTTCTTGCTCTGCCTTCCCTCCCCTCTACTCTATGCTCTAGTTTCCTTACTCCATACTGCCCCTCCCACCCTTTCCCTTCTACCTTTCTCTGCTTCATTCTATCTAAGGCAGCACATATAGTCTGAAAGTGTTTGTTTGACTTCTGCTGGCATGTCTCCTTGGCCTCCAGTTTGGTGGATAGGAAACTGGCATGTGATTACTTGAGCGGGGATGTTTTAAGGCAGGCTTACGTGCTCAAAAGGCTTTTAATGACAGCCGTAGCTCTGCCCGAGGCACTGCGATTCTTCGGCCAGTCTCCTGACCTGATAAGCTGAATTAGAAAGAGGCTTTTTTTCTTCGTAATTCCTCCCTTCAAATATCTGACTCATATCTTATGCATGTGTGCTTCTATCACTTTCTGTCTGTTTTGCTCTCAAAGTGACCGTTTATTCCTTAGCCAAGTTGAAGCTTGCGAAGACGTGTGTTTAACTTATATTAGCAACTTGAGCTTGTAGACTTAAAGCTAAAAGCTAATATAGCTTTTATAATCTTTTAATGAACTTGCTAGTTAACACAAGGCTGTACAGACAGGACGTAACATATGGTTTCTTTGCACATGTTTGGGCTACATTCACCGCTCTGTTGTCAAAAGTGCATATTTATAACTTGTAGTTGGAATTCATTCATTCATTCATTATCTGTAACCCTTATCCAGTTCAGGGCGGCAGTGGGTCCAGAGCCTACCTGGATTCATTGGGCGCAAGGCAGGAACACACCCTGGAGGGGGCATCAGTCCTTCACAGGGTGACACACACACTCACACACTCACACCTACGGATACTTTTAAGTCTCCAATCCACCTACCAATGTGTGTTTTTGGACCGTGGGAGGAAACCGGAGCACCCGGAGGAAACCCACGCAGACACATGGAGAACACACCACACTCCTCACAGACAGTCACCCGGAGGAAACCCACGCAGACACATGGAGAACACACCACACTCCTCACAGTCTCCCGGAGGAAACCCACGCAGACACAGGGAGAACACACCAACTCCTCACAGACAGTCACCCAGAGGAAACCCACGCAGACACAGGGAGAACACACCACACTCCTCACAGACAGTCACCCGGAGGAAACCCACACAGACACAGAGAGAACACACCACACTCCTCACAGACAGTCACCCGGAGGAAACCCACACAGACACAGAGAGAACACACCACACTCCTCACAGACAGTCACCCGGAGGAAACCCACGCAGACAAAGGGAGAACACACCAACTCCTCACAGATAGTCACCCAGAGGAAACCCACGCAGACACAGGGAGAACACACCACACTCCTCACAGACAGTCACCCGGAGGAAACCCACACAGACACAGGGAGAACACACCACACTCCTCACAGACAGTCACCCAGAGGAAACCCACGCAGACACATGGAGAACACACCACACTCCTCACAGACAGTCACCCGGAGGAAACCCACACAGACAAAGGGAGAACACACCAACTCCTCACAGACAGTCACCCGGAGGAAACCCACGCAGACAAAGGGAGAACACACCACACCCCTCACAGATAGTCACCCGGAGGAAACCCACACAGACACAAGGAGAACACACCACACTCCTCACAGATAGTCACCCGGAGGAAACCCACGCAGACACAGGGAGAACACACCAACTCTTTAGTTGGAATTCACTTTCTAAAATAAGGCTCTTCTGAAAAACTCTGAGTAGACCCTTAAGATGCACGGACTGCATACACCAAGTCAGACGCAGCAAAATGGCACATACACACATTCACACCTTCACCCTGTTCTAAAAGAAGAGTCAGCAATGTGGGGAGCTCCAGCAGCATTTTAGAAGTACCTTGTATAAGGAGCTTTTCCAAAGTCAGTGGGGAGTTTGAGGCTCTGCTTCTGCATCGCTTAAAAGTGTTATATTTTCTTGAAAATGTTTTAACATATTTATTATCAGTGTGTTGCTTGTTAAGCTTTTGAGTTCTGCTATGAACAAGACGAGCTGTTCTTGGTGCTCATTATTTGGGCTACAGTCATAACAGTCATAACAACAATCATCTATACAATTCAGAAAATAGAGCAGGGTGTAACTGAAAATTGACACGTTTTCTTGAGGGTATCACCCAAGTGATGAGGTCCCATCCCCATTAGTATAATTCCTTTTTATTATTTTGTCATCAAAATCCTTCTACTAATGTATAGTCGTAATAACATTTATTAATAATAATTTTATTTTATTTCAATGAAAGCTAATGCCAGGATTTCACTGTAGAACCAACTGTTTGTATACAGTACTATGAACTCCCACAGTCCAAACAAAACCATGACTTTTGTGTACCGTTACACCTTTAACTGGTTAATTTTAATATTACAACTTCCTTTACACAATTAAAGTCTCTTTAAGATTACGTAACGACTCAAAATGTTTTAGGCGAGTGTGCTAAGTCACATCTGGCTCTAAAGCAAGAAGAAAACAAGATGTAAAGAACTTAACGCATCACTGTGTGGAAAATAAGTGAATAGTGAGCGAGTAACAAGCCGATCCATAAAGAGCTCTGCATCAAACTTGAGACATGGCTGGATTTGGGACAATTTTTTTAGTCAGACTATCACTTTAATTGCACTGTCTCACTCTTGTATCCTCGTTCTTTAGTGACACTGCACATCACTCTTTCCCTGGCTCTGTGTGTGTGTGTGGTTTGCAAGAGTGGCAGGTGCAGGGTTGTTCACACAGTGGGCTGATTAAGATGCTTGCTCTGTGAAGAGCCGCACTGCTAATGAGCTTCAGCTCTGCTCCTCCACCGCTCTGAGTAGAGCACTCCATCAAAGGGCTGGGGAAACTCCAGCAAGAGGCAGAAATCTCATTAGAAATATAGAGCAGAGAATCAGAGGGAGAGGAAGATGCATGAATAGAGCGAGAGGAAAGAGGTTGCATGTTTTCTACACCTGGAGAGGATCAGAGAGCTTGTATGGTCCTCCTGTAGATTCAGCATGTGCACATCTGATTTTACATTGTCATGTCAAAGACTTCTCTGGAATGAAACTGTGCAAAGCTATAGAGCCATTTAATATGAAGCAGACCCTCTGTTTACTGTAGTAACAGTTCAGAGCTCTTCTGGGGAATGTAGATAGTGGGATAGATGGTGAGGTTTTGTGAGGGTATGGAATCATTCAGCCATAAGAGCATTGATGTGTTCAGGTGAGGATATTAGATTCATTTGTATTTATACCTTTTTTTAGTCCGTGTTAGGCACTGAGCACTGGTTTGTTGAGGGGATGAGATGCCAAAGAACATTGTTCAGACGATCCATGTGCAGGTGGAGTCTGTGCTCTTACATTTTACACATTAAAGCAAGGGCTGTATACGATGATCAGATTCATATCCTTTATTACATTGTTTGTATTTGTGTGCACCAGTGTCTAAGGCGTGATGTCTGGGTTTTCCAGCTCAGCTCAGAATCCCAGTCTGGCTGGGCATACCTGACTCTAGCAGTCATGTGGGCCGGCCTCGGCCAGACGCTGCAGCTCACCTGTGGGAATTCCCCCCCTGCTCTCAGCTGTGAATTATAGGACAATTACCCAGCAGGCCCAGCCCCTCTCCCCTCTGTCATTACAGCAAGCAGTGGTAATAAAGCCGCCCATTCTGCCCAGTGCCCCCCTCCAACTCAAATCACAGGTGGGAAACAGCTTGCCTCCGTAGTGGCTTCCGCTCCTATTGCCTCCATGGGAGGGTTTAACGGCGTGGGGAAGACTGTTATTTTTGGATGGGAAGAGGCTGAAAATGGGAGAGCATCCAGACAGTGAACTCCCACAGACCTCCCCAAGTCAAGATAAATATATTTGCTTAAATGGTCTGACTAGAACCCTTTTTTTCCTTTCCTTTTTTTATCCACTCTCCTCTCTCTTTTTCTAAAAATGCATCACATGATATGGAAGCTCCAGTGGAGGAGTTAAACTTCATTCTTAGCTCAACCCTGACTAATTATGTGTATGGTTCTGATATGAGTGGAATTCTCAGCTGTTCCTCATCCTTAAGAGTGCTGAACTTCCACTGAAGGAGGGCAAACATCTCCCTCATAAATCACCACCATCCTCCAGACAATCACTCCACTTCCCCACTGACATTTAGCAATCGGGGGAAGGGCGACACATCCTGACTAGAGGGAAGGAGAGAGAGAAACTGCTGGAAGAGCACTCTGAGATGAAGAATGGAAAGATGCTGGAGGACCGGAGGTGATGGTGGTGACAGATGAGAGCAGAAGGAGAAGACGGATGAAAGTCAGGAGCCACTCTGGTGTGTTCAATTCTGCTCTCAGTCAGGGTTTGAAGGGCAGAAGTGGCTAATCCGGCCCATCCTTGTCGTACTCTCATCAGTTACCTCATCTCTTTTCTCACTGAGGAGGAGTGAGTGGTGCAGAGCCACTGTGAGTTCTGACTACAAATGCCTTCTTTCATAACAGTAGTCTGACAAACTTTACACAACGCTGCCGAGAAACTAACCGCACCAGAGTATGTTTAGAAACGAACGGGGACCCACCTGCTCACGAGCTTTTACACTTACTGTAACAAACCGCCCTAACAGAGCAGTCTAACCAGGGTTCATTTTATTCCAACCAAAACTGACAAGTCTGAACACACCCTAACAGAGTGGGCAGTGAGTAGTTTCCTGACCTCCAGCAGCACTGCTGTCTGATTCTCTCTCACTAATGCACCACTGCACGCAGTCCTAATGGGTTTGTTTTTTTATTTCTTTTCTTTTAAATCATGCAGTTGATGCACACATTAGAATAGGGGTTAATTTATTAATTAAAACTGGTCTAGTTAATTATTTTAAAACTGGAAATCTAAATCTAATATGTGATTTTGCCAGTGTTCATCTTTGCAATAGTAACTATGAAAACAGACATTTGTGGGTGTGGACATACAGCACCAGTCAAATGTTTGGACACGCCCACTCAGGGAGGGTTTCCTTTGTTGTGGGCCATTTTCCAAATGTTGTGAATGTACAGCACCAGTCAAAAGTTTGGCCACACATTGTCATTAATTTTTTTTTTAAAATTATTTTCTACACTGTAAATGAATGTGGAAGACTACGAAAACTATGAAGGAACACATGTGGAATTATGTATGAAACAAAAAAGCAGAATAAGTTTTATATTTTAGACTCTTCACAGTAGCCCCCTGTTGCTTTGATGACAGCTTTGCGCACACTCTCCGTTCTCTCAGTCAGCTTCATGAGGTCGTCACCTGGAACTGTTTTCAGTGAACAGCCGTGGCCTCGTCGAGAGTTCATCTGTAGAACCGCTCCCTTCTTGATGTGTTTGAGACCTTAATGTGTCTGAGACACAGCTCTATCCAGTGACCAGCCCTATTCTACCAATGACTGATGAGAGAATGTGTCCAAACTTTTGACTGGTACTGTATATAAGTCATTTTCATAGCATTCTGTGCACTTGGGGGCTTTGGTTTGTTGCGTCTGTGACATAGGGCAGCAGTGCTACAGAGTGCGTCTGTGTGTCCAATGGTCGTTTGAATCAGCAAAGGCTGGTCCTGCCTTGAGTTGTATATGCAGGAAGCCTGGAGAGAAACTATAGGCCATATGCAGTGATTTCATCTTCCAAGAAGACCACACTGATGATGGACACTCCCTGGGGTGGTTCCTGTCTCTGCTGCTGCGCTCAGGCATGGCTGCTATGCACACAAGCTTCTCATTAGTTCTGAAACTAGGCTTGGGTTGGGATTTCCCTCCTGTAAACAGTAATTGGGGAAATCCATTGGAACCCATATGGTTTCCTGCTGCCGCCTCACCTCATAACCCACCTCTGCCTGGCCTCTCACTCCATGGTTGTTATTTGTTTGCCATAGAATTTGCGTAGACCCTGAGGCATTTTAGGTGGCAGTGCTTGCATCTATTCCCATGCGAAGCAAATATACACACTGATCAGCCACTATGACCGCCTCCTTGTCTCCGTGTCTGCACTCAGTGTCCATTCTCTCAGATCTACTGGCCCTACAAGAGCACTTTGTAGTTGTACAATTACAGACTGTAGTCGATCTGTTGCTTTGTGTACATTGTATGCAGTGCTGCTGCTGCTGCCGAGCCACTCATGCAATGCAGCACACAATAAGGCTGGGGATATACTTGCTGTTTGGCCATGCATTCACGTAGATGACCGTCTGCGTCATGAACGTAACTGTTCACATACTCACCTATGTGCTAAACTTGTAACTGGAGGCTTCCACTAGAGGGCAGACTAGAGAAAGACATGGGTAATTGCAGATTGGCTCTGACACATCCTTCTTTAAAACTTTACGCTATTGTGATGCTGCCTATCACCTGCACTGCCCCCTACTGTTTATGGGTTTACCGCACTTTGCTCAAGGGTACTGCACTGTATCTCTACCCTAACACCACCACCACCACCACCACAATGTGTCTCGTCTTTCTTCCTCACACTTTACTCATATACACACACACACAGACGTGAAAAGTAATTCATTACAATTACTCATATCTCTGTAATTGAGTATTTTTAGTACATGCACTTTAAATCATGTTACTGTGTATAAATATAAATAAAAAGCATCAGTGTATCAGTCATGCTATTAGCTAAGATAATTATTATATTTTCACGTTTTGTTTTATTTCTAACAAAGTCATTTTCTATTATTTTCATATATTTCCCCCTCCTCCTATCGGTTTGGCTTAGCACTGCACTGTGCATTTGGGTGGTCCTTCGAGCAGAAGCAGACAATACCGGGGAGCAAACGTTCCTTTGGGGTTATCTTTGTTTTATACGTCCCTGATATTATTCAGTAGCAGACTCCAAAAGGAATCAGTGCTACAAATCATGTCGGCAGCATTTTACTCCGAGACGCTCTTCACAAGACCATTTGACTAAGATAAATCTGCAGAGCACTTCCTCCAGGCCAATGAGAGATTGAGACACTCCCACTGGTCCCGTGATTGGCCAAGGTCTTACTGTGTTTTATAAGGAAGTATGAAACCAGATGTGCTGACATACAGTGTGCATGCTTCCAGACTGTACTAGTTACTAATCGCACTCTAATTTCACTTTGTGTTCAAAGTCTCTCTCCACAAATGTTACTCGAAAAGCAGGGACAGCTGAATCTTTCTAAATCAAACTACTGACTTCTTGGAAGCTGGCTACAATCCGTTTATGTCTTAATCTTCATACAGTGATCAGCCACAACGTTAAAGTCACTGAGAGGGGACATGAATAACATTTTTTTTTTCATTTATGGTGACAGTAATCTAAGATTAGTATATTTAGGCAGCAAGTGAAGTGGCGTTTTTTGAAGTCCATGTACCTGTCAAATGTTTGGACACGCCCACTCAGGGAGGGTTTCCTTAGTTTTGGGTCAAAAGATTGGACATCTTCTCATTCAGTGGTTTTTCTTTGTTTTTTTATGTTGTAAATGAATGTGGAAGACATTAAAACTGTGAAGGAAAACGTATGAAATTATGTAGTAAACAAAAAAAATGTGTTAAACAAACCAGAATATGTTTTATACTTTAGATTCTTCAAAGAAGCCCCCTCTCTGTTCTCTCAGTCGGCTTCATGAGGTCAACACCTGGAACGGTTTTCAGTGAACAGCTGTGGCCTCGTTGAGAGTTAATCTGTAGAACCGCTCCCTTCTTAATGTGTCTGAGACCATAACTTTATGCTTTATACAGTGACCAGCCCTATTCCACCAATGAGAAGATGTGTCCAAACTTTTGTTAAGGACTTAACGTTGCTATGTTCCTGTAAATTAACACTGACTCAGCGTACAACTTTGCTGAGTTATGCATGCAGTGATGTATTAACACTGTCTTTCACACCGAGTTGGGAACCGATTTTGAACTCGAACCTGTTGTTATCTGCTTTTAACAGATGCATTTAAATCGGACCGACCAATCAGAGCGCTGTTGTCATGGTTGTAGACCAAACAAATGAGCAGGAACCCTGCAGCTGAACAGCTCGTCTTGTTCATAGCAGCTTTTCCCAACACAGAAGCTTAAAAAAACAATCAACACACTGACAACTAAATGTGGAGGTTAAAGAAAATATAATCCCCAACAAGCAGAAGCAGAGCCTCAGACTCCTCAGAAACAGTGCCCTTGTGTTGTTCAGGAGACTGGGGTGGATTCGGCATGTGTCCTTTATTTGCTGTTCTTAAAGTAAAATGATAAATTCATTATCACTCCAGCTCAATGAATCCATTTCTTCTTTCTCTTCCAGCATCTTCCTGCGACTGAGACGAAAAAAAAAAAACGACTGTGTGTGTGTGTGTATTACAAAACACAGCTTAAAGCCCAATGGTGGACAGCATAGGCTCATGAATAAAGGGCTGATGTATGCTGGATTGACAGGGCTGCTGATAGAGTATTGGGGGGATACATGTGGGGGCTCTGATCTGCAGGTAGCTTCACTCTGCCATCCCCAGGTATCATTACCCATGCTGGAGGAGCTCAAGGGGTGTTACCCCTACCTCTGACACCTACATTAATCACCCCACACCCGGCTTCCACCCCCTGGCCGCCTAATCACCCTAACGCTGCTGCCCTGGAGCTTGGAGAGGGGATGTGCGTGTGTGAAGGATGTCCACCAAAGTGCTCCCTGTTTGCCTCTGCTTCATGACCATGACTGATGGAGTGCTCAGAACCTCTCTGACCCGCCACACAATTACATATCTGAGCACTCACTCACCGCAACAAATTAAGGCCCAATTTGGCAAGTATTCGCATTGTTTTTATTTCCATCTCACCCCGTTCCTCTTGGTTTGTCAATATCTGGAGTTTTGATGAATGTCCGTGGTTTGTTACGGTAAAGGGAATTAAGCGAAATAGGGGCTTGCTCATTGACCTTGGGCGGAGGGGGGTGTTATAATCTAGTGAGTGCTCTCAAAGGTCCAAGCATACAGCTTATTCATTTTCAGCCCCTGTCCACGTCTTGCCCCTACACTTGGATTTGGTCAGGGCCCTTGTAATGAATACATTTCCACAAGATGAATAGCATTCATGTGATTATTTCAGATGAATATAAAATCAGATTGACATGTTGTACTGATGATAAATTGTCACCTGTGTACAATGAGCTACAAATGTACTATATATATATATATATATATCTAGTTCTTCTTAGTAGTTGCATTTTCTCTGGATGTCTGTTGTTCAGTTTTTCTGACCAGGTAGGTTTCCCCATCACACCGTGCTGCCACTGAGAGAATAAATTCTAAGGTGATTCTTCCAAAACATAGTCAGCCAATGCATCTTCTTCATGCTACTCCTAACAGTGCCATTGGAGAACTCCCCACACTGGAAGGAGAACACAATGCCAACTTAATGTCTGAGGCATAAGACTGTGTTGGCAAGCATCGCAGCAATGGGAAGGAGGAGTTGTACAAACTTTACAGAGCAACTGGCTGAACTGCAACTTGAGTGCAGTGAAACTGCAGCACCTTGTTTTAGAGTATTGTTTAGAAGGCTAAATGGCACCTATAAGCTTATTACAATGAATGTGTTAGATGACGTCACCCTGCCCTGATGTTTGTGCACATCATGGCACATTTCAAATGATTTAACTGGTAGCTGCTTATATACCCAGGTGAATTATTGATGATCATATGGATGAGTACTACGTCATATTAGCGGGTTGTCACTGTAACATGGAAGTCGAATGTCTGTTATTTCACCCCTGAACTGTGTCAGAAAGGAATAAACAAAGAAAAAAGAAATGAAATCAGTGTAATCTTAGACTCAAGCTGGCAAACCTTTGATAGGTGGTGCCTTTAAGAAAGTGTTTGTGCCAGTTGTCGTTAAAGACTTATGCATTCTACAGGGCAGTTTTTAAAGTGAGATTTTGGTTTCTAATCTAGACTGATTCGGTGTAGCTTTGTAATAAAACTTTAAAAACTGAACCTTAATGTTGCTTCTCTAATGTCCTAATTGTAAATGACACAAACTGCAATGTCCTAATCCTTTGAATGGGATTTTTCCCACCATACATTTCCAGATCTCACATGGATCGTCAGATCTCCTCCAACCTGCTTTCACCATCAGATCTATTTGGTTGCATGGCCATTATCTTCCAGAGCAGCTCCAAATCTGGTGGTGCCATTGATTGGCGACAGCCTCCCTGCTAATTACAAACGACTACATCACCGATGGAGAGGCTGATTTGCATGAGTAAACACTGGAGTTGGCATTGTCATTATCAGCCATAATAACTGCACATTCTAATCAGAAACCCCAGCACACATGGATAACACTCAGCTTTCGTCTGTTGCGCTCCTTGCTGCTTCTCTCCACCTCGCTGACCACCGATGATGCTGAGGCTTCAGGAGAGAGGCCTCAGACAGTGAATGTGAGGTTTGCAAACGGAGCTATAATAGTGGGCAATCAAGTTTGTTTACGATTAAGATCAAATGACTGTAGTTTTGCATAAACTTTGCCGGAACGGTAATTACAGTGTTACAAGCAAGGTGTCATTTTCTTGCTTGAAGGGAGTGGCAGCAAAATTTTCTTGTAAACTACTGCCAGTTGTTAGGCTCCGGTGTTATGAAATTCCTTTATGGCTCAGGTTTGGGGGAGAGGGGTGGGGTGTTGCTTAAACAAGGAATGCAATGTTTTGCTGATTTTCAGTGGTAAAAGATCAGCAGGTTTTCTATTCCCGCACCGTCACTGTCCCACTGCTGTGTGTAATAAGTTATATGGAGGAGCACTATGTGTTTCTATCCATACTTTTTGGTCAGGACCCCCACAGAGCAGGTATGATTTGGGTGATGGGTCATTCTCAGGGCTGCAGCGACTCTGACATGTTGGCGGTGGTGTTAGTGTGTGTTGTGTTAGTAAGGGTGGATCAGACACAGCAGTGCCGCTGGGGTTTTTAAAGCCCTCAGTGTCACTGCTGGACTGAGAGTAGTCCACCAACCAAAAATATCCTGTGTCCAATAATGGACTCGAAGACGGCCAACACAAAGTGTGTTGCAACCGATGAGCTGTTTTCTCTAATTTTACGTCTACAACGAGGGCCAGTGAGTAAGGTGGGTCTAACAGAGTGGACAGTGAGTGGACACAGTGTTTAGAACCTCCATCTACACTGCTGTGTCTGATCCACTCTTACCAGTGCAACACACAACAACACACCACCCCGTCAGTGTCAGTGAAAATATTTTGTTTGTTTTTGTTTATTTAGCAATAATGTCTTTTGTATACTTATTTGTATGTATTTATTTATTTGGTCTGGTACATTTGTGTCTTAGGCAGGTTTTTCCAAGAGGTGCTGTGTAGGAACTTAAACAGGTGTCCTAATACCGTGAGATGCCTCCATTTGAGATGTTGTTTGCATAAAAAGAGACATCACACATTCTGTTCCCAAAGTACCTGTCTGTCAATGTCAGGAAAACGACCAAAAGTCAAGTCCATCAGGGCTGAAGCAATTGAACCTTGGAGAGATGAGCTTTCTTCAGCCCAACCCCAGCTTCCCGGACCAGATGGTCTACAGACAGACCCTCGGCCCTGAGTCTGATAGATGATTTGGTTTGATGCGGTTATGCTCCCATAATTGCTGAAATGAGCTGACAGTGATTGGGGTGTGATTTGTTTAGGTGGAACTAAAGAAGGAGGGGGGGCGCAGCTTGTGGCAGGCTGCTGGTGGCCATTCTGCTGGGGGATGGAGAGGTGGGTGAAAAGGTAAGAATGGGAGGATATAATTGAACGTTGGGGGTTTGTTTGTCTTAGCAAGCCTCTCTTCAAGCGCTTGCCCTTGTTGTGGCTAGCTTCTGATTCTGCCAGATGAATACTAATCTCAGGGAGATGGTGGTGTTTGACGTGTGATAGAGCGCTGCAGTTTAACCATCTCAAAGTGCATGTTTTTATCTTCAGAGTCACATTAAATCGTCAATTTCCTTTGAGTAGGGACAGCCTGTGTTGTCATTTTCATGGCTAAGTGATAGCAATGAGCGAACATTTTTTTTGACAACTTTAACTGCAGTAATATTCTAGCAGCAGTATATTTTACCATAAAGCTGGCACCGTTCATGCTGGTTTTCTGAGGGTAATGGCATTAGAGAAGATATGTTCTGTTACAATAAGGTAAAAAATGTTTAAAAAATGCAGTGGTTTCAGAGTTGTTGCAGATGTTTCAGTTCTACAGGAGCTTGAATACATTTTGAGAGTCTGTTCAGAAACTTCTTGGGTCAATGTTTGAGAAGGCCAAATCTCTGCTATCTGTTACAAACATTCTACAGAATAATAGACTTCACTTTGCTCTAAGCTCGACAATAAAAACATCAGCACACTTAATTAAACACATACACGATTAGACGCCATGTTGAAAGATTATAACAAAAACATTGGCACAGTTACTGTGATGAGTTTTATGTGCGTTGTATCCATCTGAACTAAAGCAATCTGTGTATATAATTAGAGCACTGCCTCGCCAAAGAACACACAGTGAATAGAATCATCCTCAATATCAGAAAACTGTACTGAACCTGAGAATGTGTGCATTGTCCTTGTTCTATTTATCGCAATGGTGCACATTTACATTATTTAGACTGCAATGAGTCTGCGTATTTACTCCATCACTTTTGCCATGTGTTTCTGAGGGCCTGAGTCATGCCATCATCAGAGTGTTTTGTTGGACACATAAAGACACTGGCTCAGTTTTATTGCTTGGATCTCTCAGGAGGCTCCTCTTTAGATCCCTGCTGTCATGAACCTGTGGTATTTTGTACCTTTATCAATGCTAAGTTAATTAGAAAACAGACAATGCTCCCCCCACAGTGTGGATAAAGCTGATAGAAGCATGCCTCATAAGTTACAGCTCCAAATCCCACCCCCATCCCAACACATCTCATTCTGAAGTGTCACCCTCAGCCTTGAGTAAACACCTTCCTTTTTTTTTTAATTAAAAATAAATCCGCTTGTAGCCAATATTTTGTGCCCGGCAGAGCCCCCAGCTACTGAGAAAGATACAGAGATACACTGGACAGATTTAGAGCGAACGGATAAAGGAGAAACTGAGTGATCCAGTGATGGGGGCATTCTCTGGCCCTGTCTGTAAAGAAGTGGCCCGTGTTGTTTATGGATTTGGAGCATCGCTTCCTCTGCGGGACACCACCTGGGTCTTTTTACACTTTTCATTTGTTTACAGCATATAAACACTACCGAATGCTTTCCAGTCTGGAATGTGAATTCCAGGCCTGTGCACGAAGCCCGGACATAAATATTGTTTAACTTCCTTTTCTTCTAGAGCTAAATCTAGAAAGACATGCCGTTTGCAGCTTGCATTGGTAAAGTCCCTGTGTACAGGCAGTACGTTCTCTTTTTCTTTATGGCCCGTGTTGTTTTTTGAATCTGGGGTGGAGTGTATTTGGTAGTGACAAATGTAAATGAAAAAAAACAACAAACATTTTTTAAATAAGCCTATTCATTCCTTATGATTTATGGGGGGAATTATTCCAAATTTTCTAGGTTTTGTCACAGATACAGTACCAGTCAAAAGTTTGGACACACCTTCTCATCAGTCATTGGTGGAATAGGGCTGGTCACTGGATAGAGCTGTGTACCGGCCCCTACCTCTGCACAACCCAAGTTATGGTCTCAGACACATTAAGAAGGGAGTGGTTCTACAGATTAACTCTCGACGAGGCCACGGCTGTTCACTGAAAACCGTTCCAGGTGACGACCTCATGAAACTGACTGAGAGAACGGAGAGAGTGTGTGAAGCTGTCATCAAAGCAACAGGGGGCTACTGTGAAGAGTCTAAAGTATAAAACATACTCTGCTTTGTTTAACACTTTTTTTGTTTACTACATAATTCCATATGTGTTCCTTCATAGTTTTAATGTCTTCCACATTCATTTACAGTGTAGAAAAACACAGAAACACCATTGAATGGTGCGTCCAAACTTTTGACTGGTACTGTATCTGTGACAAAACCTAGAAAATTTGCTCTACATTCACAATGTGGAAAATGGCCCACAACAAAGGAAACACTCCCTAAGTGAGTGTGTCCAAACATTTGACTGGTACGGTATATAGTCTGCAGCTTATACATATGGATCTCAATATATGCATGCCTCTTCTGTTTTAATGAAATTCTATGGTATATCTTTGTCCCATAACTCCTCTCTCTCTCTCTCTACAATAATCCCCTTTGTTCATCATTTTGGACTCAGCGCTGACTCCAGCCTCAGTTTACAACATCTACCCCCACTGTTAGTTACTGAGGCAGGCAACAAAAAAATAAATCATTTAATGTGTGTTCCTCAGACAGTGCATTAGAATACCAAGACAAATCACTTTCTTTTTTCCCCCTCTGTGACTGCGCGCCCTGCCAGTGTTGCACTGTTGAGAAAGTGGTGCAAGCTTCAGCAAACAAACAAAAGAGGGCTGAAAATAAACAACTTTGTGTATTAAATATTTTTGTAAGTCTGCTATAAGTTTACTCGTTTTAAAGGGCCCATAACCCACACTTGTCTTTATTCCTATAAAAAAAATGTGCTGGAGGGGATAGGTATAAGCATTTCTCTTTAAAGTGCTTGTGTCGAATGGTTTCCTAAGAGCTGTTTTCAGGTGCTTTAATTTGTCTTTGATGTCAGACATCACTGGAAAGAGGGGTATTCCAGAGCAGAAGCAGACCCTCATACAGTAGTGAGAAATGCCTGTACAGGTTCAGTGAGGACATCTGAGGAATCAGGCTTTATTTGATGATTTTTTTTCCTCCCCCCACCCCTCTACCTCTTCTTTAATCAGCTTCACTGCCTTAGGTTCACTGGCTTGTATTTCACCAAGGGTTTAAAAGATTCACTTGTAGTAGTTGACTCTAATTATATTTATGTTTTATTTATTTATTATTATTATTTACATATATAAAATATCATGTTTTAAGATGTGGAAAGAAATGTGTTCAAACATATGACACATCAAACATATTTGAGCTGGTTTTCAACATTTTTATTGCTTTCTATGCATGCACTGTCCAATGTGAATGTCTTATTATTTAGAAATTGTGAGAAAATGTATCATTTAATAAGGAATTTTTCATACTGACATTTCTGATAGGCTGGAGAGTCCACTGGGAGTAATTTAGATGTATGCGTAGTTTACGACATAGTTCTTGTTCAATGGTATGATGTCTATACACTGCCCTTCTGGTTTTGACTTACTGGTCTTGAAACAATGACCAAGCCCAACTGAATTGCAATCTGTATCTGCAGTACCCTCATTGTCCATTAAGGGGCGCTGATGTCTCATCTACAAGTAGAAGTAGAACCTGAAAGAAACCTGATGAAAGTGTGAGAGAGCAGACCTGTGGTCAGAAAAGATGCTGTTATTTTGACCTAGGCCAGTAGACACCTTCGTGATTTCATATTATAAATATAACCGTTGTGCATAAATCGAAGTAAACAGGGGAGTAAACAATTAGCAACTCTCAAAATAGTGTCAGAAATGCATAAGCCTAAATGGGTCTGATGTGTCAGAAAAATCTTCAATCACCTTTTTTTCCCCTCACCATAAAATAGTTTGGCATGTAATGTGAGGACAACTTATTTAATGTTGAACAACAAAAGTGTCAAATTAACTACTACAAATGATGCAGTTGGACTTAAAATGAAATGTGGGCCAATGCCAATAGATGTAAGACAGTGTGGCTGATTAAAGGAGCTTGGAACATAAAGCTTGATTTACATCCAAGACTCAGACAGTGCAACTTTCCATTCCTTAGAGCACAGAGACATCGAGCAACACCATGTGTTTGTTTTATAGACAGTACTGAGTGTGTTCCCTTCAGAATTACTGTTCTGTGCTAATATTAGCATGTAAATTGGTTTTCCAAGTCAGTAAATGAGATTTTGTGTGTGTATATGTGTGACTAAGGACCAGTCATTTTTGCTCTTCCATTCGCTCCCATTAAACTGTAATGAACAGAAAAGTAATGCTGGGCTATATTCGACCTCCAGTTATAAGCTAGTTTCAGAAACGAGCCATTAGCCTTGACGTGTTTGACTAAGTGATTGTTGCCTATGGAATGAAACGTAGGTGTTACTGCCAATTGTGAGAGTATATTCCGTTTTAGGGTGATTATAGTTCTGTGGTGAATATAATTCCATTTGTTTAGTAGCAAAATTACAAAAAGGTCATAGTCCAACGAACTGACGAAAAGGGAGGGGGGTGTACAGGGGAAAATGAGGACGTGCTGTATTTAATTCTACAGTTAAATCTTTTTTAACGTCTTTTATATATATATATATATATACATACATTTCAAATATGTTTTTTGAAAATACTGTTATATGCTGCTGTATATTTTAAGACTACGGACTTGATGTCTTATAACCTATACCAGTTATACTCTCCACCCCAGCGCGCTGACTGACCGTTACTGACAAACGGACGAAAAGACCCGGATGAAATTTGAAAACTAGTGCGGAATGCGTTCGGACTAAAGGTGGAACAGTTCTCCGTCTCTAACGACATTTGTCGCCACAAAATACATTTATGTTAAATACTTGCTTACACCTATGGAAGTTTAAAGGGGCTTTGGCTATTCAGACTGTACGAGTTTAACCGTATTCTCTAACGTTCAAAAACAGCCACGAAGCCGTACTTAGAGACTCACAAGCTGAAAAGTAATGTTTTACTAAATCTGAAGCACTGCTCTCTTAGTCTTCTGTAACTAAACGAGCTCCTTCACTCCCTCCACTCTCTCTCCACCCTTTCCCCCTCTCCTCCTCCTCCTCCTCCTCCTTTCTCGGCTGAGAGCATGAGAGCTGCTCCAGAGTGAGTTGAGCCGAGCGCCCAGCCCTTGCCTGCGTCATCCGAGCAGCACGGCGCTTGGAGCGGCTTAGCGTGCGCGCCTTTCTCCCGGACATTTGTTTCGGGTTTGGACACCGGAGGAAACCGGGGTGGTGCTGAAAGACTGTGGAGGAAAGGAAAGGGAGAAGAGGAGTTTACACTCCTGACAAGCGGCAGATGACTGGAAGAAGCGGCGCGTTTTGGATATGTGGAGTGTGCTGTTTTTGGATCATGGAAGTGGCCATCTAACAACATCTCAACCACTGCGTTGGACTTTATTTATTAATCCACCAAGATTCAGCCTGGCTTCATAACCCACGAGGGCAGTTTGTTAGGCTTTATTAACGTACTTTATTTAGCTGCCGTTCTGACACTCTTGAGCTGTGGTTGGCATACGACAGCTCTCTGACTGGCAGACGCTGTTTGCTATCCTCCCACGGTGTGCATCTGTCTGTGCCTGGCATTTGAACATCTTTAACGCACGTGTTGTGGAGTTTCTCTCACTATGACCCCGCTGAAGGCGCGCGCACCACGGCGGGCTTCACTCAGACCCTAGGAGAGAGCGCACCACAGGAGCAGAGTGAGAGTGGAGAGATAGGAGAGGGAGAGAGAGAGAGAGAGAGAGAGAAGGGAAACTTCCCTCAGCTGAGGGTTGAAGCTGAAGGCAGGAGAGCTGTGGATGTGCGCTGGAACAGGATGGGTCCACTAGCCTGGCTATTCTTCAGTGGATTACTGCACTTTCAGGCTGATGGTGAGTGGGTTTATAGAAGCAGTGTTTGGAGACTCTGGCTTTATTATGGTCTGTCTGCTCGTTGCCCTTAATGCTTAGTCTTTGGTCCCTTTGCAATATAGACTTTTTAAACCAGACTTAACACATTTAAGGGTCAGATTCTCCAGACACGTCCAGGGGAATGTTGCGTCCAGTGTGTATGTTCTTAGAACTTTATAATGTGTGTTTAAAAGTGGTTTGGTCCTTAGTAGCACTTGTGAGACATATTTGGGCTCGTGTAGTGTACTGTCAAACCTAATGAGTTCATGTTGATGGAGGTGCAGTCGACAAATAGGAAAAGAACAATTCAGTTTCTCTTAAATTCAAAGTTTACTATAAAAAGAGCAGAAGGAAAAGTAACAGGTCCTCACTGACTGGCTGTAGTGGGTGTGTAATGGGAACAGGTGAGCGTTAATGTCACTATTAAAACTGAGAAGAGATTGGGGTCTGTGTGGGCAGACCCATATACAGATGGACCCTCACACATGCTCTTCCTCTCACACACACTACAGGCTGATACACCTGCCTATGTGTTTACAGGCAAAATAATAGGGCCCCAACTGCTGCCACATGGTAAATAAAGATTATTGGCTTGTGGCAGCTCTTATTATTAAAAGGGGAGTTTTTTTTAGAAACTTGACATTGTAAGAAGCATTCATTGGATTCTGTGGCGTATAAATAAGCAGTGTTATAAATGTCACGCCTATCTTAACAGGTTTATGATTTGCTGGAATGGAAAGATGTTGCACAGAAAGCATGTTTAATGTTCATTTTGATGAAATCCTCACCCACAGTGTACTGACCTGCTGTTTGAACGGTGAGGTCCCCACCCCTCTACTCCACGGCCGTCTTCTGTTTCCATCCTAATTTTAAGGTGACATTAAATCCGAGAACCTGTTGGTGATATATGCCTTAAATTGCGTGGTTTTGCTGCAAGCCCAAATACATCATGCTGTGATCTCATTGTTATTCATTAGAATATGTGCTCATTAAATGTCCAGGTCTGGAATTCTGTGTTAACTTTGCTTGTAGCTTTGGGATAAATATCGGTGAATAACAAATCAGTGATGGCATTTTTCCACCGTTATTCCTGAACGGATGCGTAAAAACTCATTTTATTTGGGGAAATGATGCTTTTTCCATCAAAGGCCAGACCAGGTACAAACCGTGGTTCACATATTCGCCACTATGTGGAATATTACTGTAGTTAACGTAGCTGCAGGTGAAACATAAGCACAGAAAGACTTAATTAAAACTTATTATCACCTTTTCATTAAATAAAATTGTATTAGTCTTGTTTTCTCCAAAATGGAACCCTGCTGTTGACAGTCTCCAGTTCAACTGCATAAACCCAGCTATGTTTAGTGTGCAGAAGTGTGGGCTTTCTTGTGTCTTGAGCTTTTAAACAACAACAGAAACCCTTAGGGAGATGCTAGCTTTCTCCCGTGTAGTTTCTTTGGTTTCTGTTTATCCACTTTTCTTTCTTGGCTCTTTTATTCATATTTTATTTGTACGTTATGTTTTCAGTTTTTTTATTCTCTCCATTCTCCCTGTGGATTCTGTTGGTCTAGCCTATTGAAAATCAGCCTCTTCTCTCTCTCTCCCTGCTTCATTCTCTTCCTTTACCTCGGCTCTACTTCCAGTCTCTTGGCTCTTTCTCTCTTACATTGGATCTCTCACTTCTCTCTTCTTTTAGCCTAACTCACTTTCTCATTCATTCTTTTCCTCCTTTTCTATTTCTTTATATATCTGCTTTTGCCTTCTCTCTCTCTCTCTCTCTCTCTCTCTCTCTCTCTCTCTCTCTCTCTCTCTCGGTTGCTAGGTGCTGTATTAAGGTATGGGCCAGAGGGCTGTAGGGAGACTGTAGTGAATCACCCCGGCAGATCGTTGTCCTGTCAGGGCGCTTGCAGGGGCTTTTTGGGGGCTAATCCGCAGACGCTGTGAGAGGGAGGAGCCAGAGGGCTTGCGAGAGTTTCCTCTCCAGACGCACAAAAACACTGTGGAGACACATTGAGGGCAGAACAGCGCTCGGAACAAAGCTGCCCCTGGACTGAATGGCCCCGACCCATCAGTCTGTTGAAGGCCAGCGTGATTAATTCCACAATGTGGAGAAGTGGAAAGAAGTGGTGGGGGGAAGTTGGGGATTTTAGGGTGAAAGGCTGGTTGGAGGAATGAAGAGTTGTTTGCAGTGGGCTTTGTTAGATAAAAAAACCCCAAAAAACACTGTTCAGTTACTTTGCAGAAATGGAATTGGCACGATTTCCCTTTTACTATAAGCCAAGGCATGTTTGAGTGTTAGCTCTGGAGCTACGAGGCTAAATGAATGGGAGCCTATGTTCACTGCTGATTTAAGAAACATTTACTGTGGAATCATGTGACTTGAGTGGTTCAGGCTTTGTGCTGTAAATGTTATGGCACGTCTGGTGTTGACATGCAAATGTGTGCTCCACTTTTTGGAAAAGCCTGAGTATTGTATTAGTTTTTAATTTCAGAAATACTTTGCTTGTTTACGTCTTACACGTTTTACGTCTAATCTTGATATAGCATCAGCTGGACTCTGTTTACATGTTTTACATCTCAAATTTGACCTGATAAAAGCTGATTCGCGTTGGCTTTGTCTTGGGAAGTCTATGATTCTAAGTCTCCGGATTCGGTTTAGAAATCAGAGAGAATGAACAGTATACATTACGTTTAAACTCGGATGTGGTCAAGGATCCATCTCTGACCAACTCCAAATGTGTGTGACTCCCAGTGCTTTCTCACCTGGCATTTTCAAGTGGTGGAATGGAATCTGAATGTGATCTGAGCCCCAAAAACAGAAGTGCACATGTATACAAGTGTAAGACCGCAGGTTTATTTAAATCAAATGGGACATAAACACATGTACAAACCCCATGTTCTTATAAAGTAATAAAACAAGCGCGTGTGACTATGTTGAAAGCAGCTCAGTCTCTGAATAGCCTGCACTGTTTTGTGTTTAATCTCTTTCTAGTGAAGGGTAGAGTGGAGGAGTTGAATTCTTTTCTCTGAATGGCAGTGGTGGGGGAAAAAAAAGCATGCTGGATGTTTGATAGTAGCGATTAAGGGAACAAGCTCGGCGTAATTGAAAGCAAGCCGCAATTAAAGGCAGCGTATGTGGGGCCGTGGCGAGGTCACCACGTAAGAGACACAAAAACCGTGCTCAAACAGGATTGTTCTGCACTAGTTGGCAGCGCTGCGGAGCGTCACTATTGTAATTGTAGCTCATTTTCGAGGATAGGCTTGTGGTAATGACTTGCACTCCTCTGAATCCTCAAGACAGCCACACTGGAGCCTAACTGCATATAAGGGGTGTGTTTGTGTGTGTGTGTGTGTGTGTGTGTGTGACAGTTTAGCACTCTGATTAAACATGAAAAGCACAGGCTCTGAGAGGATGAGGGTGGAGGAATGTGAGAGGCAGTTGAAGTGAGAGCGACACAATGAGACAAGGACAGGGGGAGAGAGAGAGAGATGTATAATGAGGGTTAAAGAGTAAGGTCATTGTGTGCTCCTCTCTGACTCGCAGCTCTCTGCTGTTATTGTTCTGCGAGTGTGTATGTGCGATTGAGGTGTCTCGCTCCTTCTCATTAGAGCAGCCCTCTACACACACACAGGCCAAACAGCAGCCCCTTTCTAATTCTACGGTTTAGTTCTACGTAGAAGGGCAGTCTCTGTCAGTATTGATGGGTATTGTTATCACCTTGATAGCAGCAGAAGCGATGGACATGAGTGGGGTGTGTGTGTGAGAATATTCTTAAGAGAACTGATACGAGAGATTTGTTTGTACTGTAGGAAAGTTTATACACAAACGGGTGTGGCACGAACCAAATCTTTGTTTCATCCGCATTGTTGTGGCTCCGTCAGCTCCCACTCAGTGACGGTTAACGCAGCTGTGGGTTGAGTGACATTTAAAGGTAGCTACTGCAGGCTAAATTTCTGGTGGAACTCAGCGAGCCCCAGGAGCCATGCTTTCCACAGAGGATGGAAATGTCAAGCAATGAGCTTATTCTGAGAGGAAGGCAAGAAGAAGAGGATGAGAACGAGCCTCTTTCAACCGTTTTAGTCCTGCTTGGCTGACACTCACTCAAGCATACCAGCAGCGATTCCTACACAGAGAGGCTAATGCCTCGTTACAAGAGCCGAGGCACAGCGTCAGGGAAGGACTGCGACATTAGTTCCTGTTGCTTTATTTGGCCAATTGATGTCGGTCAAGATTTCAGTGCCGTTCTTGACTTGAGAGTCCTCAGTGTTTTAATCTCTCAACTCCTCTTGAGCTTACGTTCCAGAGTTTTTAAACCTTGTTGGGGTTTGTTTGCTGTGAAGAAGCAGTTAATGAATGTCTGTCTGTTACAATCAAAACAATTACAAACTAATCCAAACTAATCTAACGCAGTTTAAGTTTTCATTGCAGTTTCATTGTGAAGCTTTGTAGGTGTTTTTCAGTCTTGCCCTGCTTTTATAAGGTTATGCTTTAGCCTGTGTATTCCTATGTGTAAATACCTACATAGGAAAGACTGCACCTGAGCCTCTGTATAAATAATAAGACAGACACAGCCCTGCCCCCACTCATAAGATTAATACTGACCCTCACTGGCTGAACACACCTGTACAAACACCTGTGCGCTGCTGAGAAGAGAGCTGTGGGACACACACACATGCTCAAACATACACACACACACACACACACACACACACACACACACACACACACACACACACACACACACACACACACAGGCAGACTGACTTCCTAATTTTCCACTTTTGTTCTTTCTTCACCAAGTGATCAGTCTTACCCTGGAGCTAATAATTTGGTGTTAGCCCTGACGTTTTCTGAAGCTAATCCTGAAGCTGGTTCTCCCTTTGGAGAACCGCTGTGTCCCCAGGTGAACTCAGCCAGACCTGCTTCTAGACATATGGACAGACGAGAAACTAGTAGGAGATAAATGTAAAGGCCAATTTCTGTGGGCTTAGATAGTGTTAGGGAGATAGTGCGGTGGCCTTATCTCACTCTTCTTCTTGTGGTGGGGCTAGCGACCAGGGTTGAGCAAAGCTGCGATATACTTTCTCTCTCCCCCTCTCTCTCCTCTCTCTCTGTACCCTCTGGTTGGCTGTATCTCAGCCACCCTCTGATAGAAAGAGTCTGGGTCAAGGCTGAGTGACCATAACACTAACAGAAACCTACACACACAACTGATCAGAGTTCACAGAGTTTGCGCACACAAGCCTGATGTCATTTTGTCTTACTGTTTAATATAATGCACCATCTATCAGTCCTGTCTGAGTGAAAATGTGAATATCATGAACCCCTTGTGGTTCCAGCTGTTCCTACATTCAGGTCCCTTGTCAGTATGTTTTCACCGTTAACACTTTGATATTAGTAATGGAGTTGGTAGCATGTCGTATGAATTTAAGAGTGGAAAGCACTTGATGTAGTTTCTCTGTACTACACTTCATTACAAGATCGTGTTTCAGTATTGATTTTTTTGTTCAATATGTATGCATACAGGCTATAATCTAGGCTATGAATGAACCTACTGTGGCTAGTGATGGATAAGTTAAGGCGCTAATATTAAAGTTGCATCGCAGTGTACAAACTCCCATCTGTACATCAGTGTGTGTTTTAGTGTGTGTTTCACTGTTTAGTTTTCCACGCCAAAGTGTGTTTGGCTGAGGGGTTTGCTATTTACCACTGATCCAAAGCTCATAAAGCTCCAAGCCTGTCCTTCCCTCCAAGGCCAACACCAAAGAGCCCTTCATACGTCAAAAACAGACTGACAGATAGTCACTGAGAATCTCCAACTTAAGCTAGAGGTGTAAACTTTTACAGTTTATGCTGTTGTTAATCTCCTCTAAACACAGTCTGGTGATAACTGTGTTCAGGCTTGAGCTGCTGTATTGTTACTGTTTTGAGACTTTCAGGTTCTTTTTATCCATTCATCACTTAGATTGGGTTGTTGTTGTTAAGACCACTGTGTAAATGACCTCTGGCCCGACTGGCCTGTAGTGTACCTCAGCCAAAATGAATGGACTCCACTTCTAAAGGCAGAATGTGATTGTGTAAATGCACGGCTTTTTGTGGTTTCACAAAAGCAATGAGTTGAAAATTGACACTATATGCAGCTTCATTTTTATATATGGAAAGTGTGCACTGGCAAGAGTACAGTGCTTTTGTTTAAACACTGCATACTGTATTTCTAAAGGAAGAAAATAGGGATATGGCCCCTTTAAAGATTGTAATTGTGGAAAGCATAAGCTCGTTTGGATTGTTATTATTGGCAGCCACTGCACTAACTGTATTCATGATAAGAGCCAGCTGTGTAGTTCTGTGAGAGAAACAAACACCGCACAAGCAAATGTGAGGTCATTTCCCTTTGAAACTACCTGAACACACCCCCCCAACCCCGCCACACACCCACACACACACACACACACACACACACACACACACACACACACACACACACGCAAATGCTGACTGGATTAAGTGTCCTATAAGATAGGAATTTAATAAATCTCATTGGAACTCTGTGCATGCTTTGGCTTACAGAAGCAGGGTATGGCTGAGGTTTTGATTAAATTGTGCTGTAAGCACAGTTTATCATACAGGAGATCTCAGAGCATACCTTCAGTGTGTGTGAACCGTTTGTGTCCAGGCCTGCGGGCATCGAGGTGCAATGTTTATCCAACTCACTGACATGACTGGGTGGTTAGCAAAGGCTAAGTCCGCTCACAACCCCTCCAATTATTGATTCATCTTTCAACGCCAGCTAACGCGGCCACCTACATAACTCCTTTTCTTCCTTCTGTCCCCGCCCCACAACCTTCTCCTCCTCCTCCTCTCTCCTGCCCCCCCCCTCTCATTTCCAGAGCAATAAAGGCTGTATTTATTTTTCTCCCTATTCAATTTGCCTTTTGCCTGGCTCTGGGGCCATGTGGGTGAGGACTAAAGAGATTACAATACGGGAGGCAGAATCAATCACTGCTTTTCATTCTGCTCAGCAAAGCCCAGCCCCTACAGGACTGTTTAGAGATGCCCTGTCACGTGACGCAAAAAGTATTGGTTAAGAGCGTCCTAAAACTCTTGATTTTTGAGATTTCTCTCAAAATTCACACACAGCTTTCTGGCTAAGAATAAGAATTCCAATGAGCCGTACTCTGCACTCCCCAAGACTCTGCACTCTCTCAAAGAAACAAAATCAATGGAGAATTCAAAAACAAATTTCAGTCACCAAACATGTCTTGGCTGAAAAAGTCCGTTTATGGTACAGAGTAAAGTCAAGGCCAGCGTTTCTGTGCCCAGGCCCTGGTGCACAGTACAGGCCTCCAGTACTACACTGGAGTCCACAGTGGGGGGTGGACACAGGAGGCAGTGATGTGTTCTCTGGAGTGCAGCAGCCTATTGGAAATCACTTGATCTACATCATACAGCTCAGTGTCCCTGCCAACAACCCTAACAGCGACCCAGGGGGAGAATCAGAGAGGAAGGGAATGAATGGCACTGGAGAAGTGAGAGGGACAGAGAAAGACAAAGTAAAAAAGAGAACTGACCATTGCCCTCAGCACACGGCCATTTCTTCTGTTTTTTGAGTTTGGAATTTTTTTACATTTTTTTTTCATTTAGAAGGCTTTGACAGTGCAGCGCTGTGAGCATGGACACCTTGGTTAAATGACAACAGTCAAGATTATATATTCACATTACATAGAAATGGAAAGATGGATATATGAAGAGCCTTTATTACAGAAGTAAATGTACCTTCTCTGTAGGATTTATACTAAAAAACGAAACTTTTGTTGTGAGAATTTGACTCCATTCAGCCATGAGCTTTACGTGGCCAGTTAATGATGGTGGATGATCTGAGTAACCTTGTAACCTTGAGATATGGCTTGTGACACAAACACTGCATTATAACTGGGATATCAAGAGCTGAAGACGTGGGGTGTTTTATAGAAAGTCAGCTTAGTACCGTTAACTTAAACGAACACTTGGCCAAATTGTCTTGAATATGATTTGAAATATCTTCAGCATAGAATAAATAAAAAACACACATCGACTTCTTTGTCTGGAACCTGCTAGAACCAAGTGACAATGAAAATACGATTTATCAAGCAGCTCTGGTGGATCCCAATTCTTGTTTCTATTTATAACCCCACAGCATGCAGAGCCAAAGAAGCATGCACTGAAACAAAGTCAATAAGACACTGCCTGCTGTGGGGTGTGTTGGGTGTGTGTGTGTGTGTGTGTGTGTGTGTGTGTGAGGAGTTAGTATCTAGATGAATCTGATAATTGCTCCAAGCAGTAGAAAGCTTCCACAGCTGCTAGAATTACCAGTCAGCCTCATGTTTACATTCCTCATATGGAGCTGCGGGAGGGATGGAGGTATGCATGTTTGTTGTATTCTGCTGTTGTGTGATGCTTATAGCTGATAGTGACTATTGGTGGATGTATTGAATGTAGGTTGTATACTATAGTAAGCTTATACAAATGAGCATTTATTGGTCATTTTACAACATACAGCACAGTGTGACTGTGGCAGTGAAAACACACACACACACACACTACGGCACTAGGGGCTGTGAACACACACCCAGAACAACAGACATCCATCCCCAGCACCCAGGGAGTAGTTGGGGGTTGGATGCCTTGCCTAAGGGCAATTCCACTGTGGATTGCGATGAACAGTGATGTTCCTTCACTCTCCGAATAACGGCTGCTCTTATATGTAATATACTCACTTAATAGTGCAGCTGTATTGGGTTCATTGAGGTGTAGATACAAACCTAAGACATAAGAGTAATTGGCAGTTAGTGTTCTCCTCCAAGCGTGTTGAGCTTAATTGCATTAATGCTGATGACTAATAATGTATGTGAATGTGCATATGAAGGTATGAATGTGTGCAGATGACAAGCCAGACCTTCAACTATGTGTGTGTGTGTGTGTGTGTGTCCAGGTGCCAAACTAGACAGTATGATATATCTCCAAGGGTGTATCTCTGCTATGTGGGAAAGTGTGTGTGTGTGTGTGTGTAAGTGTGCGTGCACATTCACATGTGAGTCTCAAATGTGTCTCATCCAGAAACATCATCCACTTTTCCCCTGCCCTGTTTGTCTACATTTCCCTCTGATGGCGCGATGACATGATGAATGGGCCTGTGCCACTCTGACCTGAGTGAAGACATCTATCAAAGGGAGAAAGGGAGAGAGGACGAGGCGCAGGCTGCTGCAGAAACTGGATAGTGTAACCTCTGTGCTGAAAAATCTAAAACAGGACACTCATCCCCAGAGAGATTCAGTTTGAAGCAGCTGTATACGTCGGCTCTCTTTCAGGCTGTTACTGTGGCCCTGTTTACGTTTGGCATTAACATCTCAATGATTCAATCTTAGAGTGGCTCATCATCCAATCAGAGGACAGCACTGTTTACACTTGTTTTTTGAAATGTTAAATGCAGGTATTGATCTGTCTTCTCGGTGTGATGTCTGTTTAATCAGGCCACTGTACAGAGTGCGCTTTCACAGTTAATGCTGCTTGCTTTTGAAAACATGTTGTAATTACAGTGCAGAGTTGTGCAGATTGAAGGAGTGACATTATTTACATTTGCTTAGTGGTCACGACTGAATCAGAATCTCGGAAGCAAGATGAGGGTTAAAATCACAGCTGGGTAATGTGGGGGAAAACTCAAATCATTGTAAAGTGTTGTGTATCATAGCTGCTGCATATTGAGTTTCCAGTTGTAATCGGTCTTGCACTGTGTTGCTTCATGTAACAGAGGTAGACATCAACAAAAAGCTGGCTAAAGCCTGGCAGGTTCTTTCCCTCCTGTTAGAATAATTTTGTTGGTCTCTAGTAGGTAGATGAGTGGAATGTAATAACTGTCCTATAATGTCCTTGTTGCATTTATGAAAATTCAGGTTATCAGCCCGTGGCCAATTTCTGAAATTCAGTAATGAGGCTTTTTCTCATATTTCAGTTTCACATTGCACCTTGCGACTGTGATTGGAATCCCTTTGGACCCTGCTTGGAAGGTTGCCAGTGGTTACCTCTGATTGGCCTCGGATACATACATAGGCTAGCACACACACACACACACACACACAAATACAAGCACACATGCCTGCTTGGCAGAATAAGTGATTTGTCTTTGGGGAGCTTTTTTGCCTTGCTGCTGGGGTGGGGAGCAGTGCCTGGTATTGATTTGGTTGGTGGGCCAGGGGATTTCTCCAGGGAGCTAATAAAAATAATTACAAAAAGATCATCAAAGCACGGCAGCCTTCTACCCTCCACATGAATAAATATGTGATAAAGATAATCAGAGGGCTGCTGAGTCTGCTTGTGTGGTCAGCAGAGGGGGAGAGAGACACTCACCTGCTGGAAAGAGAAGGCATGCACATGTTGTTTGCACATTTCTAGGATATTTCCTTGTCGTACCGTTGTGCGAATTGTGGTAGAGGAGAATTCTGTAACTTTCTGTTCACCCATTTCTTTAAGTCAGTTGAGAAAGGAAAAGTCACAATCGCTTTGACACAGTGTTATCCCCCAGTGTAGTCCTCTCCTCTCCTCCTTCTCCATTCATCATCCACAACTAAATGGGTATGGTGGAACATGTAGTACAATACAGAGGGACAAAATTAGCCTTCTCCCTTATGCTATGGAGTAGGGGGAGGCGATGGGGAAGCAGTCATTGTTCTTGACCTGCCTGTAAACAATGCTGAATATTACAGCTCCCCCACCATCGCATCCATAGAGACCACATTCTCTTCCCTTCGCGATCCAGCCTTTATTCTTGGAATTAAAACACATCTTTACACGTGTCCCGTGTAAATAACTAAAATAATAACTAGCCAAATGAATGAACGCACTGTGTGTTTAAAAAAAAAAAAAGAAAAAGGAAGAAATAGCAGGTTGATGTCAGACTTGTCGGGACTTGTTTTCAAAAAGTGACACCAGGCTTCAGTCTCCAGCGCAACATTAAAGAACAGAATTCAGACTCTGGTCACTGCTTTAGACGCTGCCATCGCTTTAAAAGTGCAGTAAAAACAATTCAATCACATGCTGTGACCTTTTCAGGTTAACGTAAATGTTCTAGTTGAAATGATTTCCAAATGACAGTTTTTCATCCAGTAATGGAGGTTTTAAAGTGCATTTATTTGTAAAGAACCTGCCATGTCCATTTAATCCTTCCCTGTATTTCCGTGTGTGGTGGGCTCTGCACCCCGGCTGTGGGGGGGGTGTGGGGGGGTCGGAGGTCGAAAGGGGAGAAATGACTCTTTGATTGGAGCGGGCCTGGGCCTGGTTGAAGTGCACTCGTCCAGGCTGCAGAAAGCCCTTGATTGCACAACAACCAATGATCACATTAGGAGAGGGGAACAGCGAGAGCATTTTACCGGACAGAGGGAGAGAGGGGAGAAAAAAGGGCTTCAGTGGAATGAAACAAATTGACTTTGCCGGCGGCCGGTCTCACAGCCTGATGATGGGATGATACATTAGCCTTTGACTGCGCTACGCTACTTCAACCTGTGTCAAAAAAGAAACAGAGAGGGAGATTGAAGGTGATGACCCATGCTTTGATATATTTTTCAGTAAACTTTATACAAAACCCTTCCAACAACAGAACTGATCCTGACTCTATGAAGTGTCTTTACACAAGCTACATGTTTTGTTGTTTATAAGAGGGGAAAAAAAACAAAACCATTTTAGGCACCAAGTATCTCAAAATAACTTAACAGGGGAACTCAGTGTTTGTTATTTTATTGTAAGCTAACAGAAGTAGATTTTTGGTCATTTTATTGATCCATAATATATTGCTCACAGTGAGAAGACGACACACTATGGAGGAAGAATAAAAAAAAATTTAATTGAGTGTGGCCCTGTGAAGGACTGGCGCCCCCTCCAGGGTGTATTCCCGCCTTGCGCCCAATGATCCCAGGTAGGCTCTGGACCCACCTTGGTGACTTGGTGATTGGCGACTCAAAAGTGTCCGTAGGTGTGAGTGTGTGAGTGAATGTGTGAGTGTGTGTTGCCCTGTGAAGGACTGGCGCCCCCTCCAGGGTGAATTCCTGCCTTGCGCCCAATGATTCCAGGTCGGCTCTGGATCCACCGCGACCCTGAACTGGATAAGGGTTACAGATAATGAATGAATGAATGAATAATTGAGTGTGTTAAGTAGTGAGAACAGTGAGTCCACTTACAGAACACTCAATAAATGTTCCTGTCCTTTATCCAGGTGCTCAATACACACACATCTTTGGAGATTGAAAGGTTTGATTGTGAAGCTACGACTTTTTGACATACGACATAAGTGTAAAACATGAATGGCTCTTAACTAATTGCAAATGATCAGACGTGTGTTTACACTAATTGTAAAGTTAATTTTGAGGCTTTGGTTTTTGGAATGGAGGCTGTCTAGGATATGAATATGACTGCAAGACAGAGATGATCAAACAAAAGTAGCATGTTTTCCTGTTTTTAACACAGAAAGTCACATTCATCCATTGCTTCATCAGACAGCCCCTTTTTTCTCACCAATAACAGTGGCATCTTAGGAGTCCATTTTTCTTCTGTTTTGGAGAAGCAGCAGGCAGATGGTGCCTCAAGGTTTAAGCAATTAGAGGATGTAGATTGGAATACAAATTGGATTAAAAGAAATTAAACTGATAGAAATCATGGCTTTGCCTTAGCCATGTTACCTGTATTACTGTATTATAGAGGGGCAAAACACTCTAACGCTGACACCTTATCTTTGACCCCAGTTTGGGTCGTAAAATGACTACAAATTTATTCATTAAGTAAGAATTTCAAGCAAATCCATAATTTCCGGGAATTTTAATCCGTATTCATAGTATTCCCTATATCTTTATTCCAGGGTTAGCGGTGTATAGAGAGATTGAACAAAACGAACCATGTCTAGCTATAGAGTGGCACAATGCATGATATTCAAATAACTGGTACACAATTAGAGTCTACAGTAGATTAGATCATGTTCCATTAGCAGGTTTTGACCCCCTCTCTGGTCGGTATTTTGTCCGATGCTCCACTTAGACAGCAGACAGCAGCTCTGATCATTAATCAATGAGAGGGAAATGGCAGGAATTAGTCTGAATTAGGTGAAGTGGGGAGAAGTCACCTCCTCCAAACCAGGGTCAATACAACACAGTGGGAGACAACTGACCTTATGGAGTCCTTACAGGCAGACAAGAAACTCACCACACCAGCCCACACACACACACACACACCACACACACATAATCTGTAAAATCTGTTATAGTGATTTGCCACAGAATTGATCTGTGTCTTGCATGAATATACCTCAGAAGATTAACCTGAATTATCAGTGGTTATCAGTCAGTTTTTATAGCTACGATTAATTTGGCTACAATACTTGACAAGTGTCACAAAATGGTTCTACCTGTGATGACAATGCTGTGATATTAAAATGAATGATTAACATGGTACTAATGTAGTTTTTGTCATCGTTTCCATACAATGTCACTTTGAAACTAAAGTGGAAAATAGGCCTAACACACACACACACACACACACACACACACACACACCACACTTCACTTCACTTGCGGTTTTGTTCACTCCAAAACACACACACATTTTTACGCCGCCTGAACGGCTGCTCTCTCCTAGCCCTGTTCTTGTTTGAGTGCTGAATTTGCTCCTGTATCAGATCCACATGGGCGACTCTGGTGTATACATAATTTCCATCAGCTTTAAAACTCAAAGGTCCACAAAAGCAAAAGCCTGGTTCTGTTTTCACTGCTTCTTTCCCCACCCCCACCACTGGTTCACACAGCCCTGACACAAAGGACATAGTGCTACAGCGTACCTTTTATACGTCAGCAGAACACCTGGCCTCCTGGGGGAGGTTCATGCCCCTGTTTCCTTTCCGCTACTTGCTCCACTGAGGAGGCGTTCTGCTTTACACACAAAACCAGAAAGGATTCATACAAAAGCTTGTAGTTGTATGAATTGTGCCGCATTTTTTAAAGGAATGGACTTATTTCTGTTTTGTTTATTAATTTGCAAACACACTATTTCTTCCCAAACACATACAGAACAAGCGGCGTAATCAAATGCTGCATAAATCATCCCCTTACCCTTTTCTAAAGTCAGTCTGAGAGTTAAGCAATTCAGATCCTTGAAAAGAGTGGAAAATGACCATTTACAATCAAGAGAGAGACCCCCCCCCTTTCTTACACACTAGCCATGTCCTTTTGAGGCGTGTAATGCTAGCGTGGCCGCGTTAGCTGGTCAGACTAAGCCTCCCTTTTTGGCCAGGTTTTCGAGGATCAGGGCCTGCCTTTGTCTGCAGCTCGTCCAGGCTTCAGTAATGTAAATGCAGGGTGGCCCCTTGCTCCTTATCGTCGAGGTTAAGATTCGAGCCACACGTCCTCCCCAGCACCATTATCATAAGTGCCAGACTTCTAGCACAGCTTGGTAGCATCACCCATACATGAAGCAGAGCCATGCAGGGGAAGGCTCAGGGGATTAGCATTTTAACACAGCGTGGGTCTAACCCCTCGAAAACCTTCTGTCACACAGGGCAGATCCCCGAAGGCCTGCTAGGGCACTACATGACGCCCCAAATTAGCTTACCGGGTAGTGATGTTTGAATTGTTTGTGAGGTGGAGAGAATATTGCTGGAGATTGATAGTTCTGAGAAATAGTGTGAAAATTACTCTCTTAAAGAGAATTGCTGAAAATTCTCAAAACTTTAGAGCATGCACTGCCCTAGGTTGTGAGCTGCCTGAATCATCATTTCTGTGAATAGAAATACGTTCTAAAATTTTTATTTTTATTTACTTTTTATATTTTGGCTCAGGGAGTTCATTACTAGCAACACTTTCTCAACTCCCTGTGATTGTATTGATACTGTATGTTGTTGCCTTGTGCTTCATTATTGCTGTCCTGATTCTGGCGGTTTGCTGAATGTGCTTTTTAGGTATTTGAGAGGATTGCAGCTAAGCTTGAAATATTCCCATCTATGAGCCTGTCTTGCGGTTATGAAACACTTGAGGGAGTCCCACACCTCATTTCTCTCTTGTTCTGTATCTGCTCTCCAGGATCCCGTCTACGGCAGGAGGACTCCCCGCCCCGCATCGTGGAGCACCCTTCCGACCTGATCGTGTCCAAGGGCGAGCCGGCCACCCTCAACTGCAAGGCCGAGGGGCGGCCCACACCCACTGTGGAGTGGTACAAGGATGGAGAGAGGGTGGAGACGGACAAGGACGATTCTCGCTCTCATCGCATGCTGCTTCCCAGCGGCTCCCTCTTCTTCCTAAGAATAGTCCACGGGCGCCGGAGCAAACCGGACGAAGGGGCGTACGTCTGCGTGGCCCGAAACTACCTCGGAGAAGCCGTCAGTCGCAATGCATCGCTGGAAGTAGCATGTAAGTCCAAAGTTCTTTATTAATTTCTTTAGAATGTTTTACAAGGTGACCTCAAGATTGCTTTTGGCCAGTTCTGGCCCCAAGATGGAATAGCCAAGTGTGTGACTGGAGCCAAAAAGAGGTTCAGACCTTGGATATATATATTTTGTTTTTTTTTAAGTTGTTGTTTAATGTAGGTTGCTGTTAGCCAATGGGTTGTGTGATTACATTAACATACAATTTTGGTCTCAGCCTAATACAGGAAATGACATGTAATTAGAGTCTTAAAATAGAGAGTAATCCGAGAAAGTCATAAAATGGACGAAGGGCAGGAAAGCCATGTTTGAGTGTTTGCTTCAGGCTTTACATTTTGCTTAATCAGTTTTGATAATGCAGGTTTTGTTGATGTCTACCTTCTTATTTTTAGATTAGTGTCAAGATGAAAGAAAGTCTTACCTTGTGTTGTTACAGGATACATAAAATTTGCTAGACTTACATTTCAGCATATCATCATTTTTCAGACCTATCTTGGTCTGTTTTGCTGTTTCCGTTAGCTTTGGCCTGCTTCTTGGCGGCACGTCCTGTGTATAGGAAATTATAGAACAGGCCAAGAAAAGACAGGCAGACTCAGATGAAAGAGACATGGGGGATGTCACTTGAAACTGGCAGTAAGTCCAGGAGGGGAATATTGACAGATTTGAGGGTGACCTGCGGATGGGCTTAGCTTTGAAGAGGCTCCCTTTACAATGCCATACAGCGCCCCCACTAGGCTAATGAGCACTCCCTGAGGGAACTTGCCCTGCAAGGCCTTGCTTAACATTTCAGCTACATGACTGACAGCTCTGCTGCCAGCCCTCTCCTCATAGACTAATAAAATTGATTATAGCCATTTAGAATTTTATTAAAAGGTATTGACAAGACTCAACAGTTTTTTATTATCATAACAGTTTTGCTGCAGCATCTCAGCATTGCTTTTTGGCCTTTTGAATTTGCAGTAGGAACACATTAAATCCCCTTTTTTCGCTCAGTACTGATTTATATGTCACCAGTATCATGTGAGTACTCATTTACAGCATTTAGAAAACACCCTTGTCCACAGTGGCTTACAAAAGTGCCTTTTGTTCAGTCAGGGTTTGTATCCTAGAGTCACAGTAAGTTAAGCATAAAAATGGATTCTTTTTTGATAGAAGCACACCATGATCATCTAAAAGTAGAAATAACAGCGTGAAAGTAATTCCAGGCTAGATTTTTACGTGTTGGATGCGCTTGAATATGGATCAGCTCGCTTTAACAGTTTTTTTTATACATTTATAAGTCTAGTAATACTTAGTCCAAAGTCCAAGAATGAGGTTTACTACTTTAGATTCCAATCAAGAGCTAATTAAAGATGAAATCTAGAAGAGGGGGCACAGCAGACTTGCCTCATACAGACTAGTTCACACTGTACAATATCTGAAGGGATTGTGTGGTCGTAAACTTCTCTAATCACAGGTTATAAAAGTATTTGTTGGTTATGAATGAAACACTTCTGTTATTTTACAGCTCTGTCGTTAGAAAACTTTATCATGTAATCTGACATGATTGGAATACATGGTGTCTCATCATCTTCTGTAGAGTTTAGCCAAGATTTTGTGATGAACATTTCCTACAGTTTGATTATATAATAACCTGTTAAGACAACGGAAATCACACCGTGTAAACCAGGCCAGCCAAGCTGATCAATACTGCACACTCTCCTTCACTGTGTTATGAAAATTAGAGTGATCCATCATAAATCAAGGAGTGATGGTGAATATTAAATGAATGAAGAACTAAATCAGCACATGTTCATTCACTGAGATTTGGTGTGTGTGTGTGTGTGTGTGTGTGTGTGTGTGTGTTGTGTTGAATGAACACGTGGAGGAAATGTCGAGGATTGAGGAGGTTTTCTGTGAAACATTTTTAGAGAGCTGTTACATTTGTCATTTATCAGCCGCTAACTGAAGGTGCTCTGACGTGATACAGGTCAAAAGGAAGTCTGTTTTGTGTGTGTGTGTGTGTGTGTGTGTGTGTGTTTAAGACACTGGTAGGGGGTGTGTGTTGCTGTGGTAAGCTGTCTCTGATCTTCTCCCAGCTCTGCTGTGGCCATGGCAGCAGCCCCCAGGTGCTAACTGTGTGACAGCCGCTTGATCTATCGATCGCTTTAAGAGGGGTCTCCTCGCCTAAATGAAAATTCATGAAAAATTGATGAAGCCCCCTGATTATTCTTTTTTTTTCTTTCCCAGCTTGGCTCTTACAGTCTTCTACACCTCTCTCTTCCTCTAATGTTCTGCTTTCTCTCCCTCTTTATTTCTCTTTCTCATTTGTTGCTCTCTGACTTTTCCCCTTCTTCCTTTGGTGCAGATGTAGAGAGTGAAAAAAAAAATTGGGTTTTGAATACTCTACCTCCTCTGGGTGAAAGTCTACGTGAAGGTATCAAAAGTACAGTAGTAGACGCCAAAAACTGGGCAAATGAACTGATGGGCAGTGTTTTTTGGGTTTTTTTTTAGAGATTAAGATTAGTCCAATTATATATGGAATAACATAAAACAAACTCCATAATATTCAGGTGATTGTTCACTTAAGCCACTGAGAAGGTGTTGCTACTTTAAACATTGTAGATCTATTGAATGTGTTTAAATGTCTTTAAATCTAGGAAGATGCCTCAGAGTCTTATTTCTGTGTGTCATTGTCCAAACTCCATTACTGAGGTTAGTAACCCACTCAACTACAGCTCGCCCACTCTATAGTCTGTAAACACTCCCCTTCTTCATTATCTATGTGCATGTTCTCCGGCCCCTTCTTTCATAGCGTGGAGGCGGGTTCTGGTGTTTAGCTGTGCATGGGCGTGTAGGACCCCCGTGTCCTGATTGAATAGCTGTGTGGAAACAGATTGAAGGCAGGCGTTCTGCGTGCACCGGTGGAGATGCCCAGTGAGCGGGCTGGACAGGGGGAGAGAGAGGGGTCTCTGAATGGAGCTCGCTGCATTATTAATATCTCAGCAGATTGGAGGGAGGTGTCCACTTCCCAAATGCACCTCTCTAAATATCGACCATTAGCAATGCAACAAAGAGCACTTGTGGTTGTGATTAATGCGTTGGATGACAAAATAGCATTTGTAAATCATCGCTGTCAAAATAAAGCATTCAAATTTGTATTTCATTTCTTTTCCTTGGGAATGGTTTGAAAAATACCAGCTGATCTCTTTCTGTTTGAACATTAACTGTAGTTTTAAATTTGATTATTTAATTTATTCATTGATTTGCTTGTTTATTTATTTATTTATTATTTATTTTCTTTCTCTTTGGGTTTTCTCACTGCCATTTTTTATGTGGTGGACATTTCTTAGCACAGGGTTGATGCTGACATGGTACTGGCACCATCCCTTTTTTGGTTCTAGTAAGAGTGCATCAATGTCCAAAAATTTCCAGTCAAGATAGTGTCCACGGTCAGAAACTGACCACCAATAAATAGGCCTCAACTACAGCCTCCTATTGTAGATGATTATTATATAATCGCTAGACTGTATATCACATGGATTTGCAGTTTTAAAATGCTCAGTTAATCTGTGAAGTAGATTAGTACATTAAGAATTGCTCTCTGGATTCCAGTTGGCCTTCCCACAATCACTAGAGTGCAGTTTCTTATGCCTTTACATATCTGTACCGAATTGTCCCTGTAGTTCCCTTTGCTTACATTTTACAGTGAAGAGTCTCTCTCTCTCTCTCTCTCTCTCTCTCTCTCTCTGTTTCTCACTCTCTCTCTTTCTCTGTTTCTCTCTCTCTCTCTCTCTCTCTCTCTCTCTCTCTCTCTCTCTCCTGACTCTATGCCATGCTGTAGTGGCTGTATCTGGTGCATAAATGCTGTCATGAGCGCTCTCTCCTTTCCTTTTCAACATAAACTGGGTCAATGAGCAAGTTCATAAATCATAGTGAAGCGCTGAAGTGTGTGTCAGACACAAACGAGCTCCTCTTTGAATAAATTTGCCAATGCGGCGGATTCTCTGATTCTTCTGTGTATGGTGTGAGTGTATTGTGAGACAAGTTGCACCTGGGGCATGCAGTACTCCAGGAAAATGTTAATTAGGCTGCACTATCTCTCCGCAGGTGGAGGAACGGCATGCACGTGTGTGTTTGTGTATGTGTCTTTGTGGGTAAGCCACAGTGGAGGCTGTGGGCTCTGGGTATAGATGTGGCTTCTCTAATTACGTGCGAGTGTGCTTTTATCTTTGTGTGTTTTTCAAAAAATAAAAATAATATTCATAAATAAACTGTACTTTGTAGAAAAATCAAGACAAATAACTGAAAACATCACAAAGTGTTGAACAAAAAATAATTTTAATTGAAAGGGAATATTATTATTAAAATGTAGACTGGGGTCTTGAAGGTAGGAGGGTTTTCTTGTTTTTATATATGTATTATATAGTATATAATGCAGTATTGAAAATCCATGGGTAATGAGGGTACTACAGTTGCTCTGAGAAAACATAGCCATAGATAAAGTACAAGGGGAATTCTCTGTTCTTGAGATTACGTTCCTAAATGCATAATTAGATTCTTAGATCCCTTGTTTGTTGAGTTGACAATGTGTACTCATCATATTTACAATCAACACCGATAATGCGGATAGTGTATGAGTACCCTTCAGCGTCCTTACACAGAATTAAATCAAGCCAATTCTGTGTGCATTTTGTTCTGAAACCTAGTTTAATTTTATTAAATTACATGCAGCGCGACTTTAAATGTAACTTCCCTGCTCTGAGTTTGAGCCGTTAAATGTGGGCAGGTGATAAAGTTGTAGAACAGATGTCGCAGGCTGGTTTTGGAAAAGGCCACTCAGCTTGGGATTGACCATAGTTTTTGAAGAGGAACGTCCGCGTGCTCCAACATGACACTCCAGCAATTAAGCCAGTCGTTAGCCACCATTTGGAGCTGCTAGGACAAGATAATTAGTGAGAAAATGGAGCTTAGCTGGGTAAAGTCCACTGCTGCACCTCAAGCTGTCGCCCAGTGTGTCCAGCATGAAAAAAGGCTGATAAAGACAGACAATATGCTTGGACAAGACGGCGCACCGACTACACACACACTTGGTTTATAAATATCCGAACATTGGGTCACAACAGTGGAGTGTGTCCTTTAACCCTGGTAAATGTTCTGTTTAGAATATGAATGTGTGTTTAACCATGGCACAAACGTGCAAAGCCGAGACTGTTCTGACTGCAAAATTAGAACTAGTACAAAAGCAAGCACACACAGGAGCAGCAGAGTTAGTGTTTACAGAAAGTGTTGATGAAATCCCTGATTGAGTGTTTCACTGTTCTGTGTCTGTGATGCTACAGTCAGTGTACAGTCACCCGCACAATCTCCTCATCCACACAACTCACACACACATTATATACACACAGCTAGTCGCCGTTGCTGAAGTGCTTCTACATCTTGCTGATTGTAGTGCTATTGTAAAGGCAGGCCTTGGTGAGTTTAACCTAATCAGTGCACTCTGTAGCCGGATTGGAAAGGTCTGTTTTATTAGTGTACTGTAAGAGAAAGAGGAATACTGGCTGTGTGCATGTGAAAACCTGGAATGTGGAGAAGGTGCTTTTAAAAGCAGATAAATCATCAGTCCCATGAAACCTTAGCACTGCAGTGTCCTCACATATATACACACACACACACACACACATTCCCTCTCACACACTTACCCCTTGCTTTTATTTTTAGATGTGAAGCATCTCATGGAACTGGCCTGTAACTCACTCACTCATCCACTCACTTACTCACTCAGTACACAGATATGTTTAGGAATGCACCACAAGGGGTGCTATTCAGTGCTTCAGTCTATGGTATACACACAAACACATACACTGTCAGTACTGTACAGTCCCCTGTGCATACACAATCACTGAATATCCTTGATTTTTTTAGGCTGAGAGAAAGAGTATAAGATTAGAGAATGCAAAAGACTAAATTCAGAGAGAATAAGAGGAAAAGTAGAAAAGTGTGAGAGTGGGATCCTTTGTCGAAGACAGATTGAATCTATCTCTCACTCAAATCTATGATATATTTATTTAAATGTATGTAGCTTGTGTGTTGCTGTTGAAGGGTGGACATTTATCTGTAGACAACAGACAACATGTTAAGTGTTTTGAGAACTCTCATTCATATTCCAGTCTCCTCACATATAAAGTGTGTATGCGTGTGTTCCAGTTCCAGTCAGTCCCCTTCATCTGATCAGTCCAGCAATTTGAGAGTCGGAGGAGAGCTGTAAATAATTGAAACCTCTTTGGGCTTATTATTGATCGTTTTCTCTTTCTGCCTTTGAAAGCCTCGTGCTTTCCTGCAGGGGTCAATTTACCTAAGTTGGTGTCATTTGCATTTCTTTTTCCTCTGTGATGTGAGCGCCTGTGTGTTCAGCTTTTGTTTGTGTGCGCGTGTGCTCGCGCGTGTGCGTTTGTTTGCCTGCACGATTGATTCATTGTAGTCTCTATGACCTTAAACTACTTAAAACTCCATTACATGATTGCTTAGCCTCAAAAAGAGCCCTAAAGCATAGGGATCATTCCAATGGATCATTTAAATCCAATCACAGGCCAGACTATTGACTTCAATCCGCTTGTTTGCATTTCCAGGCAGAGCCCAACGTTGCTCTGTGTTTTTCCCATTGCTGTGATTGAAACCTCGCTCTTGTCGTCGGCTCCGTGGCCCCTGCACTGTGCGGGACTGATAATAGAAATAGAAAACTCTGATCCTGCGTGGATTCCCTGGAGGCCGCAGCTTTCTGACGATGCTCTGGCTGGAATTGGATCCGCTGACCCCTGAAGACCTCCGTCCCCCTGTATCCCAGCCCGATCAGCGCCCATCCTAATTCCTTAACGCTCCTCCGTATGGGTGCCTGTCTCCCTATCTGACAGCCCTTTGAGACCACACCATGGCTGTAATCCATCATGTCTGCTTGTGTAAGTGTGTGTGAATATAATTGCTCAGGACGAGTCCTTCTCTCTACCGAGGAAAAGGGGAAACCATTCTTGGTGTAATGTGTGTTATTAATATACATACAGTCTTAATGCCAGTGCACTGCACTGTTTTTTTAAGAATCCAATTGGGATTGCAGATGTATGTGTATTAATACTTTAATGTGGTGCCGGTATTGTTCTATCTTCTGCTATAAACTTGTTGTAATAATAGGATTCATATAAATTATTGGACCATGCCTCACTCAGGAAGCAGTCTTTGCTAAAACTTTTGCATTCTGCTGTTTCAAAGTGTGTGTGTGTGTGTGTGTGTGTGTGTGTGTGTGTGTGTGTGTGTGCAAGCTCATGCATGTGTACCTAGTGTTCACACAGTGTGTTTATAGCTTTTCCCTGATCAAAGCTGCCGCTGCTTGCTGTCCCTTTGATGGATGGTGTTTTTGAACCCTGCACACCACTCACTTAATAGAGTCACACTCTCACAGCATAGTGACCCTGCTCAGGATTTCAGCATAACTACACCATCAGCTGTCACAAAAATGCCGTTACAAGCAGCTGGAATCGCAGCCTATTTTCTCCCTTGCCCTCTCTCACACAAGCGCAAAATAATGTTGCTCTGAAAGTTTTAGCAGAAGCTTGTTTCTCAGCAGCGGCGCAGCAGGTAGTGTCTCAGTCACACAGCTCCAGGGACCTGGGGGTTGTGGGTTCGAGTTCCGCTCCGTGTGACTGTCTGGGAGGAGTTTGGCGTGGGTTTCCTTCCATGGTCCATAAACACACGTTTGTAGGTAGATTGGCGACTCGAAAGTGTCCGTAGGTGTGAGTGTGTGAGTGAATGTGTGTGTGTCTGTGTTGCCCTGTGAAGGACTGGCGCCCCCTCCAGGGTGTATTCCCGCCTTGCGCCTGATGATTCCAGGTAGGCTCTGGACCCCCCGCGACCCTAAAATTGGATAAGCGGTTACAGATAATGGATGGATGGATGTAGGTAGATTGGCAACTCAACACTGTCCGTGAGTGTGTGTCGCCCTGAGAAGGACTGGCACCCCCTACAGGGTGTGATCCTGCCTTGCGCCCAGTGATTCTGAGTACGCTCCAAATGAATGAATGTTTCCTCAGCTCTTTTATTGATCTGTTCTACACAGATAAATCACCATCTCTGTACTGTTTAATACTGCAGCGCATCACGACTTTGAAAGCACTTGCAGCAGGTAAGTAATGCTATAAATAATATAATAGTGTCATATTTAATATGACAGATATGGGAATTCTCTTGTTTATTTCAATTAAAGTCAGTTAAGTCAGTGGTTCTCAAACTTTTTAGACCAATTACCACCTGTTACACATTCAGTGGTTAGTTAGAGGCTCGTCCATGTATGACAGACTGTGATGTCACACTAGTACACAGTAGTGATATTTAAACTATTTATTGTCCAATCCCGTTAGACGTATAGACTGTGAGCGTCTGCTATGACTCCATGGTACTATCTGCATGGTGTGGACTGATGTGTTTGGCCCAGGTTACTCCAGGGGCCAGAGGGGCCATGGCTCATGTTATAGCCCCAGACAGCTGCAGGCAGACAGTCTAAGTAACCTGAGTGTGTCCTCCCAATACTGAGCTTCTGAACCTTCCCACCCCAACTCATCCCTCTTTGTCACACTGTAAGACTGGCAGGGGTCTTTCCTTCCAGACCTGTGTTGGGCGTCAGTCTGAAAATAAGCCCATTGTGTAAATTGTTTATTTACAGGTTATTTATAGTTTAGATACTTTTACATTTCTTTCATTCATTCATTCATTGTTTGTAACCCTTATCCAGTTCAGGGTCGCGGTGGGTCCACAGCCTACCTGGAATCATTGAGCACAAGGCGGGAATACACCCTGGAGGGGGCACCAGTCCTTCACAGAGCAACACACACTCACACATTCACTCACACCTATTGACACTTTTGAGTCACCAATCCACCTACCAACGTGTGTTTTTGAACCCACGCAGACACAGGGAGAACACACCACACTCCTCACAGACAGTCACCTGGAGCGGAGGTCCCTGGAGCTATGTGACTGCGACACCTACCTGCTGAGGTCACCTACTTTTTCAAAATAATTTTATTATATTTTTATATATTATATTATATATTATATATTATATATTTTTATTATATTTTTTATATTATATATATATATATATATATATAGCTGAGAATATCCACATTTCAATTGAAGAAATGAACTTATTATTGGCTTTGCAGTGTATTTTAGAACAATAAAAGCTTATTAAAATTTGTGCTAATCTGAACAGGACATACAGATGGACTGAGACGGACAGACTGCAAGATGGACAGATGGAGACAAACGCACTAAAGCTTGTGAACTTGCAAAAGACTGATAGCATAACACATGGTTTGATAGGGGTATCACACACACACACAAACACACACACACACAGCAGAAGCCTATGGAAAGGCCAGGCGCAAAAAAAAAAATCAGAACTGTTCCATTCAAATGTAAAACAGCCTTATCTCCACATTGCTCTTTGCTGCTCTCTCATGCTTTACACCAGTGAGGGCAAAGCTATTATTCAGAATAACGCTCTGAGAGAGGGAGGGGGAGACAGAGGATGTCAGTAGAGAGAGAGAGAGAGAGAGAGAGAGAGAGAGAGAGAAATAGAGATGGGCAGAGAGCAGGATCCAGAAAGAGGTTAATAACAAAAAATGAGCGCTGGAAAATGAAAACATCATAGATGTTTACATCTACATGAGCCATTCATATTGACCACATCTGGAGGATGAGAATGAATCCAGAGCTTTCCATTTCCGAAAGTCATAACTCATATCTCTAAAGTTATACATTTATCAAAGGGTCTGGTATTGAACTGTTGGTGCCATAGGAACATTGTCTAACTATAACGGCCTTATATTTCCTCCACATTGTCCTAGCTTCTTTAGTGCTTACCGATAGCTTCCTGAGATCAATGATTGTTTTTATTGTTCAAGGGAACAGCTGTGATTGTGGGGAAATGCTGTTCTCTCTGGTTTTCGCTGCGTTTTTCAAGTTTAGAAACTCTACGACTTTTAAGGTGAAATGGTGTGTTTGAGGGAGATTAAAAAGCGAATGTTGTTTGTATGTGGTTGAAGTTTAACTTGTCTGTAAGTTTTTATTCACTGTTTAAATCACCACAGAAACTCATTAGTAACTCGAATGCAGTTATCCGTCTCCACCTTAAACAGAAATAAGTCAGTGTTACCCACCCACAAAGCAAGAATAGAGCAGTAGCCTCATTTAGGTTCGGTGCTGTGAGCAGATAGAGAGAGCCTAGCATACTGGACTAAGACACTGAGGTTTGTAAACACATTAGACCATATCTGAGCACGCACACAGACTGGAGAGATGGCAAATGGTGAAGAAACAACATCTGAATTTTATAAAAAGTGTTTTTTGATTACAATCATGAACGCTGCCTTTCACATCTATTTATCTGTGCTGTTACTCATCAGGATTAAACGTATTCGTTTGTGATCTGCTCTGCTGGGACTGTAATCATTTGTGTGTCTGTCTGTCTGTCTTGGGACGAAGGCTTCAGATCACATTTCTGATCTCCTCAGGAAATGAAAGAGGCTGACACTGAGTAATCACCCCCTGGTGTGTGTGTGTGTGTGTGTGTGTGTGTGTGTGTGTGTGTGTGAGGGCATAGATATTACATTTGGTACAATACCATTTTAAACAACCAAAATTCTACGTTGATTAGCAGCCAATTCTTTGAAGAGAACTATGTTCTAAAATGATTTATTTTACCAAAGCAGGTTACTTAAGGTGAGCAGATAAAGGAGGATTTTACCCATTTAAATGGCTATTCCTTTCATGTAAGCAATTGTGTGTGTGTGTGTGTGTGTGTGTGTGTGTGTGTGTGTGTGTGTGTGTGCACAAGCTGTATCATTCCAGCTCGTAAATTTAAATAAATTAATCTAATTTACACTTACAGTTGTGTATCCAGCTCTTCCTGCTGTGTAACTGTTAATGGGCAGCTTATGAGAATCAGCTGCACTGAGATAAACACACACCACAGTAAAGTAGCTGTAAGAGAATGTTTTAATTGGCCGATGTGTTCCATGTCCAAGATTTTAGTGCAAAATATAAGCACTTATCTATCTTCTTCTGTTTCTTTATTTTTAGGTGTCCCCATGGAGCCTTTCCAGCAACAGTCAAATAAATCACTGCACTGACACTGTGCTGAATATCGATTTGGCAGCGTGTGACAGTAAAGTTGTAGCGTTTTATGAAAATGAGGTGATTATTAGTGAGAAAAGCCTCTCTAATTGCAGGCTGCTTTTGCATGCTGTGATGCTGTTTTTTTCAAAGCTTGTTTTCCATCAGTTCAGCTCAGCAGCTGTAAAGATTAATGGGGTTGTTTTTTTTAGCAAATTTAACAGCCATAGAATATTCACACACTTAGGAATTATGGCTAAAAGTTCCACAGCAGGGATTTTACTATAGTGTGGACTCAGTGATAAGTATAAACATGATGAATATTGGACATTGATATTAGAGTATACTAAGTTTACTTGAATTACAAGCACATTGCCGAATCACAACATACACTTCTCATACAATTATATGGACGCTGACCTTTTGAACTGGAAAGGTTAACGTATGGAAGTTTGATATCTCAATCATATAACAGACATGCTCACATTTCCTATTACTGTCTCAAACTGCCTCAGAAATAATTGTAAAGGATATAATCAGTAGTGATTGTCAGCAGCTTTACTCACAATCTAGTAAAGCTCTGAATGCTTTTATTGTGAAACATGGGTGGATTAGCGAATTCATTTCTGCCCGCTGTCATTTTAGACCTGGTCTGAATATAAGGCCATTGAGGACTATTACAGCGGTCAGTGTGGAGACCTGATAACCCCAGGAAGTGACATGTGGGTCTAGATAGGATAACCCGTGAACTTCCCCTGGGATTTGACCTCCGAATGACCGTTGGTTGACCCTGTACTGAACCTTTGCTAATACACTGAGAGGATGCATCAGGCGTGTTTTACACTAGCGTCTGTCTAGTAGTAACATATAGGTGTATCTAGAACAAACAAGCTCATCAGACTCACCCCCGTGGACCACTGATGTGCCTGTACTTTCATTTCGTTTTGTCTGGTGACTGTTAGGCGAGTCAGTACCGGTTTGGAGGATGGGGTAGATGTGTTTCCATAAATGCATGTGACACGACTTCGGCATGTGACCAAGCTGAGTATGTTAATGCTTCAGTTATTGTCACATGAAAAAGCACAGAATTGAACATTATATTGTTTCTAGTAATCAATTTGATTTAAAGAGAGTCGAAAAGAATGAAATATTTTTGTAAATGATTTCTTATGTGTGTTTTGAGTTTTTTATTGACTGAAAAGAGCACTTATTTTGTGATTGTACTAATATTCATACAGGGAAATTGATGTTTATCCCTTAGGTCATATACAGGCCATAGGCCTTGTCCTCTTTTGAAGTGGGGAGGGGTTCAAGAATGACTCTGAATCTATCTGATTCGTTTGGCCATCTTCTCTCTTGTAATTACCCGACCCTCCTCCTCCTCTCATTTATCTGCTCATTTTTTCTCCTTCTTTTATCATTCCTGATTCCCCTCCTCCCGCTCTTCTTTCTGATTACAGCGTCCCTAACTGTCTGCAGTTGATAACCGTTCTCCTCCTGACGCCCAAGCGCTCAGCTCCTCCCCTCAGGCCATGCACAAATCAGATAGCAGCGGTCTCGATGGGCAGCTAATGAAATTAGCCCCTCGTTCCTCATGCGCTTTAATAAGTCACTTGACTTGATTATCAGTGTTTGAGTCTGAGGGGGTGGAGAGGAGATACAATTCATCTAAAAGTCAGCCAGGGGTGCCAACCGGGGTGTTGATTGTCATAAATATTCCTCGTCTATCTGCACATGTGCCCCCTCCCCATACACACACACACACACACACTCAAAGATGTTTCAGCACCCATTTTCCCCACAACCAGAGCAGACGCTCAGAACCCATACAGCGCCAGGAAGACAGTTTGAAGGGAGTGAGACTGGTGGGGGTAGAAAGGGGCATACCAGCAATGTGGCATCATTAACCACGTTTGAATGGCAGCCGTCAGCCTGGCTGAGCTCCACCCCCGTGCTGGGTCTCACTCAGCACCCCTCTCATCTCATCTTTTCTTCTCAGCACCCCATACACTCCTCCCTCTGCACCTCCAAAAATGGCATCAAGCCTTTGGGTCTCAGCTGCAGGAAGAAACACCACTCTCGATACCCGCTGTTCGAGCGGCTCCTCCTGGATCAGAGTGAGGACTTAGCCAGACACGTCTAAAACAAGCCAAATCCTGAAACAAGCCTTGTTTCTGTCCCACTGGCCCTTCATAGCGAGTTGGATATCCAGGAAAAGGAAGGTGTAATCTTTTCTTGCCTTGTATCTAACAGATATCTACAGAAGGTACTTATGATATATGTGCTCATGTTCCAAAACTTGGAATTCATAGTAATGCATTCAATAAAGTGATGCGCTTGTGTTGAGTTTATTATTCAAAGTGCCAGCTTTTAAATACTGCAGTCATTTTTTGGTCATGAGGCATTGGTTCTGATCCAGATCTGAGGTTCGGCTTACATTGTTGACATTTAATGATACTGGAGTATCACAATATACATCTATAATTCATACATTATATGAACATTCATTCATTCATTTATTCATTCATTCATTGTCTGTAACCCTTATCTAGTTCAGGGTCGCGGTGGGTCCAGAGCCTACCCGGAATCACTGGGCACAATCACCTTCACAGAGCGACACACACTCACACATTCACTCACACACTCACACCTACGGACACATTTGATTTGCCAATCCACCTACCAATGTGTGTTTTTGGACTGTGGGAGGAAACCGGAACACCCAAAGGAAACCCACGCAGACACAGGGAGAACACACCACACTCCTCACAGACAGTCACCCGAAGGAAACCCACGCAGACACAGAGAGAACACACCACACTCCTCACAGATAGTCACCTGGAGTGGCACCGCTGCACCACCGTGCCGCCCATTATATGAACAGTACAGTGAAATACCATAATACGGACACCAGAAGGGGTTGATTAGCATTTCAGAATCAAATTTTATATGTGACTGTGCTGAAAAATTCCATTTGCTCTTCTCCAACTGAAGTGATGCTGAATAACACGAGTGGGGAAATGAAAGCTGAGCAGAGAAGGGGTCCATGAGCAGAAACAGGAAGTGAGCTGAGAGCAGTGTTAGAGTGAGTGAGAGAGAGAGCTGAGGAGAGAAAATCTCACTGAAGGTGATGGCATTGCTGCTAGTTTCCAGCCTGCTGCTCCTAGCCCTCACACTACAGACCAGAGTCACTGCTTCTGTGGGACATGAAGATCTAGTCCAGTTTACTTTCAACTTTGCTTTATCCTGGATTCCACTTCCACTTCGTAATTGTAAATTATATTAAGTATTTCTCTTTTTTTTACCTTCTCTTTGGCTGCACATGTTTCTGAAAAGCAGAGCTGGGCAATATCAGTGCAGACCATTTGTGATTTTCTCGCTACAAGTTGAGTCTTGTGACCGCCGTTAAATTATATATATTTATATGTCAGTCTGTAGAGGAGAGAGACGTGTGTGTGTCTGTGTGTGTGTCTGAGTGTCTGTGTGAGAAGGTAAAGAGACCTAGAGACTGTGGCTCTGCTTGTTGTCATTGACACTGCCGTGCTGTTGCCCCTGTGGCTTAATGCCCAGCCTTTTTAATCACGGGGCTCAAAACCCCACGCCCTGACAGCTGGCAACCCAGTGCCTGCCACTGCCCCTCACACCACCTCCTCCTCCTTTCTCCTCTGCTCTCTCCTTGGTACTCTCTCATGCCATCATCCAGCCACATATACGCTAAGCTAAGAGCTTGTGACAACTCAGAATGAACCTCTGCCCGTCCTCATCGCTCATTTCTTATATCTTAAAGAGTACACGCTTGGGCACACAATCACAGCTGCCACACCCCAAAATACTGATCTGTGTTGGGGTGGGGGGTTATGGGGGTCAGTTGCTTTGCCAGATTGCCATGGCAACCCTCGACAGGCCGAAATGTCAGTGCTGACCAGGCATGACATGGCTGTCAGAGTCAGATCACACATGAACGGCGTCTGCTTCTTGCCGGAAGAGCTGGCGCATGAGGGGTGGACTGTGGGGGAGGGCAGAAAATAGGAGGGTGCAGGGGTCCTGGGCCTGTTAGCGTCCAGCACGGTCCAGTTGTGTCAAGAGCACACAGGCAGCCTGTCACTTTGCCTTTAATTGGCAAGAGTCAAACACTCCCCAGTGTCCCGTGGGGTCACTCAGCCCCTGCACTGGTCTTTCCCTGGCCCCATGCATACAATGAAGTGAAATATTGAATATGTATTAGGATTAATTCCGTTAAGATCGTATAAGACTGTTTAATATTCAGAGGTGCATCCTTGGCGTAGTGTATTTGTTTGTCGATAGATATTAGCTCAAATGCAGGTGAATATTTACATACAATATAATGGAGACGTAAAATTATACATGTATTTGTATGTTGCAGGAATGCTCAATTCCTTTCCACGGTTTTCCAAGTTGAAGTCATTGACTTTTGTCAAGATTGATGTTGCGTACGTATTGCTAAATAATCCAATTGCCTGTACATATGATTAATGGTAGCTGGAACTTTTATGCATACTAAGCATATATTCTGCTAGCGCTCCAGTTCTTGGGTGAATGAGTTTTTGATGACTTAGCCCCAGCTCTGACTCTACTACAGCAGCACAGCGTGTCCTTTTACTCGATTACTGCAAAACACTTAACTCCTGTAGGAGCACCTCACTAGAAAATGATCAGGTTAAAGTGAAGCAAACCATGTGTCCGTTCACCTGCTATTCGCACAATGCTATTATAATTTGGTTAGCTTTATTTGCTAAAAATGTTAGCAGTTATTCCTTCATTGTGAATTTGGGGTATTTGATGATGTCATAGAAAAAAGACCCGTTCTCCTGAGCATCTAAGAGACGTTGATTGATAGAGAGAGAATGAGGAGTAGTAAGATAGGAACAAAAAACAAAGATAGAATGTAGCAGCTAAGAAAAGAGATGGTGCTGAATGGGTAGAGGATGTAGGGAGAGGACAATGATCTGATGATAATTGGGCTGAGGCAGTGTGGCAGGTTTTAAATGAAGGGTCATGTTGGGGTCATCTCTCTAAGGTAAGCAGTGCTGTAGGTGAGTTTGATTTTTAAGCTTCATTCTCATCACTGTCCTAATCACACCGTCCACTTTCATCAATACTGTGTTCTCTGTCATCGCAGAAAAGGTGACACATTAATGTTGAATGAACTTCTGCGCTGTGATTTGCCCATTCTTCTGTCTAATGCCATTTCAGAATTAAAATGTTTTTAAGGCACTACGTCTTTTATTTATTTATTTATTTTCTATTTGTTTTCTTAAATTGGAGCAATTTAAAAATCTTTTTTTTTTGTCATAAATTTATCCATGTTAAAAAATTTGATTTAAAACCACACTATGTAAGATTTGCTCATGGGCTCCTCGTAAATTGCAGTAACATTCACTTTTGCAGCACGGTCTTGAAATCAAGTCCCAGTTGTCTACTCTCTCACTTAGTCATGCTCTCTCTTTCTTTTCTTCACTTCCTCCACAGTTGTTAGTGCATATGGCTTGTGCTGTGAAACTTTACACAGTTCTTGTGAGAGGTTTCCTACCCTCCTACAAATTTTTCAAAGTCCAGATTCTACTGTGCTGAACCTTGAGTAGCAACGGCATAGGCCCTGATCTCGCTATTACAGGTCCCTGCATCATTACAGTGATTTCAAAGCGGTAATGTTAAAGTAATAATGTTACATAGTGTTGCTTTGATGCACTCTGTTTGTCTTTTCAGTTGCCAGTTCATACAGTAGTGCTATAATAGAAGTGAATAAATTATTTTGTTTTGTCATTGCCTGGCTTTGTGAAGTAATTATTTGTTGTAGTCGTATGTGCATCTTTTTGTAACAACTTGCAGTTTTCTGCAAGCAAAATGTTTTCTAGTTGATATAATTAATGTGGGTATTTTTATTCATGTCAAAATAATGTACATAGTGGGTTCACATCGCCTGCAATGTACAAATGCCCTTCTGGAGCATTAGTAACCCATGCAGTGTGAAAGGGTCCAGCTTGGTAGTGTGGAAATCAATAGGTGAAAAAGGTGTAAGGCTTTTGTTCTAAATATAGATGGGCTTTTATTTCCTCAGATCCTTATAGGCCTGGGGTCGAACGGACAGTGAAGGAACATAACAGCTGAGAGAAGAATGAGTCAGAAGAGAAAACTGTAGATGGTAGAAGTGTAGGATGCGTAGACTGGACTGTGGTGTTAGATGATATCTTCTACAAGCCTCCCCCGTTAGAAGTGAAAATTGTTAGTTCTGTTTTTAATACTTATGTAAATATAGACTTAAGAAATGTAATGTTTTATGGACTGTATTACATTTACACCTACCATTCATACTCTTCTAAAATATAAAGGTCTTCTTTCAACAGTTTTCCATTTGTTTTGAAAAGATAAGGATGTCATTTTATTCCTCAAAACTATCAAGTTTATAACCATCAAGAATAAGGTTATCATAAATTCCAGCAACATTCTCTGACCCTACAGCCGCCCAGTTTCTCCTCAGGACTCCAACTCCCAGAATTCATCTGGAGATCATGTGACCACAGCTTAATTTCCAACTGTCTGTTTGCTAGTTGAGAATATTCTGATCCTATGCTATACTCTGATATCTGATTCAACAACTTTTAATAAGAGCCTGATGGAGCCATACTACCCTCATTAGAAAAGTTACCGTTAAGCAGTACTAAACATGAGCTGTAGTGCGTTTGTAATTTCTCCCCCTTTCTCACCCACTCACATCCCATTCTTTTTTCCACATTCCACAGAGCCAACTCTAGCTGTTTCCATGTTTCTACTTCTTTATACATGCTGTACCCCTCAGTGTTTAGCATATGTTTCCACATTAGCTCCTCCATTAGCAGGCATTTGTATGCATGTCCATGGTTGTGGAGTGTATGTGTGCGGACAGAGCCGTGAAGATGATTTTGCTTGCTGGTCTAAAGCAGCTTATTTTGACTGTGCATGAGGCTGGAACTAATACCCGAATATTTATTTGGCCTGTGTAAACAAGGTAAATGTGTTCACCAGCCCCTCTAACAAACACAGAGTTTGTGTGCCTAATAAAAGCATGAGGGCAATTCTATGCTAATTTTGTTTTAAATATTGAGACAGACATGCTTTTTTATCTTTTTTTTAAAGGCATCTCTTTCACTCCATCTACATTTTTATTCTTCTACAGCCATGAACATGGGATGAAATTAGTTTTCTGTGAAATACGTCCAGCTTTAGAAAATGAAAAACATCAAAACCACAGCATAGCTAGCTTCTATGCTAGCTCTAGTTTTAACTCGTTTTCATACAAACACCACACATTGGATGATTCGTAAAGTTCCTGGACCTGGTCGGCTAATATGACAGTGACAAATGCTGCTTACAGACCAGGACTACACAATACACAGTGGGCAGAAGTCCATCTTGTTGTAACATTATCCCATATTACACATTACAGTATTACATTATGACATTGTGGTAATTTCAGCGGTGACACGGTTAAAGATTTGATCTGTATTTAATCCTTCAAATGAACGTGATTTACATGTTTGGTTATTTAATGTCTTCATTAATTTTACATGATTGATTATGAGGCTCGCAACACAAAATAAAACATTCAGTGACTGGTTAAAGTCATTTGCATATTGCAGATCTCTGCAGTATAAATGCAGTGAAGGGTAATATCGCGATAATTATTACCAAACAATATGTCATTGGGCTGTTCTGTATCTGTCACCCAGCGTCAGTCCTCTGCTCTCTCAATGGCTGCGTTTCTGAAGATGTCCGTCCAATTACGTTTCAAGGCCACTCTTTAATCATTATCTCTCTGAATGCAGCATATTGTATGAGGCCCCAGAAACGTGTATGTGTGTGTGTGGTGTGTGTGTGTGTGTGTGTGTGTGTGTGTGTGTGTGTGTGTGTGTGTAAGAAAGGAAAAACGAGAATGGAGCAGAATGAGAGGCTGCAGATTTGTAAAACTTTACTACATTACTCTGATACTTTATTTTCTGGTGTGTACAGAAGCTTCACACAACCAGACACGCACACACATACACACACACACAGACGCATACACACACACACACACACACACACACACACACACACACACACACACACACACTGCTAAAGTGCTAAAAGAATCCGTGTTGATGAGACTCCTGGGAGTTATTGTGTGTGGATGTGTGTGTACTCTGTGAATAGCCCCTCCTTGAACAGGTGTCTTTAATGACCCTGTGTCTGTATGGCGGCTCTGCTGGACTCTACATGGACATTCATTTGTGAATTAGAGTAGTATTAGCATGTGACCAAGTGTGTGTCCATCTGGACCTGAGCAGTGTGTGGAATAGATGATGGAATATCTGTGTCTGTCTGTCCATTTAGAATGTGATGAACTGAAAATTGAAATGTTAGAATATTAACCTCAGACATTTGTGAGATTTGTGGTGTATTACGTTTAATTCGTGTTAAATCAGTAAGACGTAGCATTGTGTCAAATTGAAGGATGAATTTTTTGTCCACACACACACACACACACACACTGACACACCTCGTACATGTTCCATTAACTGGCAACTTGAAGTTGTTTTTCTTGATACTAATTTTAAATAAAGATTTAAAGTCTGTTGCAAGGAACACATTTTACACATTTATTTCCTTTCTTCTGAGGTATAACAACGTACTTACAACAAATCTTCCTGTAATGCATTGCTTGCTTCCTACTATAACTGCAGTATGTTGTATGTTTGCTGATGATGTTTGTGTATGTCTCTTCACTCTGATATATGAACTGCTTCACTCCAGTGCCTGCAGCTTCCATTAAAGCACTGTTTGCACTGGCCTCTCTGACAACATGCCTCTGTGTGTGTGTGTGTGTGTGTGTGTGTGTGTGTGTTTGTCAGAGAGTGTTATTAATGTTGCTGGAGGCTTGAGGGATTGAGAGACACCTTTGTGCGTGTGCAACACTCAGTGTAGTTCTTTAAAAACACAGAGCCATTTCCTCTTACAAACACACACACTTTTTTAAAAAAGTCTCTCTGCGACTGATGGCAAAATGAATGCTGCTGTAAGCAGCCTCTGGCCCCTGAAAGCATTTTTTCCTCTGGCTCTAAGTCCCTTTTACCTTTTATTCCGCCACCCCCCACCCCACACTGTGTTGTCTCCAGTTTTCCCAGCATGCCATAAAACAAATGTATGCATATCTGTCAGGATTTCTTCTCAAGGCAGTGTTGAATGGACTAAACCTCAAAGGCAATCTCTGAGTATGGTTTTCAGAGGTTCTGAACCACACTGTCGAGTTATTTGAGGGGAATAAACATAGCTTAAGGAACCAGTCACAGTTAAAAGCTGTGTATTATTCGAATGATGAGATTCTGAGCCCCAGACTCTATATATAATATGCCATACTGAGAAGCTGCTCTAATGTTTTTTAAGATTTATACAGTAATTTTTTTGCATTTTTTTTTGCCTTAAATATTATTTTTCCTTTCCATCCAGAAACCTAAAAATTAAATAGAACAATATTTGTATGAGTGTGGATATTTTACCACAAAATATATTTTAATGCAGGAAAACAAGGAATTTGCTAAATATTGTTCACAAATTTCTCTATGCTGAATATGTTCATCACCTTTTTTTTAACCAGTCTATTCTCTTTCAACATCTGAAACCATTAAAAATAAAAAATCTCTGAGAACATGATTGGAGTATCTGCCTACCTGTCAGGGTTGCGGTGGGTCCGAAGCCTACCCGGCATCATTGGGTGCAAGGCAGGGTCACACCCTGGAGGGGGCGCCAGTCTTTCACAGGGCAACACACACTCACACCTATGGACACTTTTGAGTCGCCAATCCACCTACCAATGTGTGTTTGGACTGTGAGAGGAAACCGGAGCACCCGGAGGAAACCCATGTGGACACAGAGAGAACACACCACACTCCTCACAGACAGTCACCCGGAGGAAACCCACGCAGACACAGGGAGAACACACCACACGCCTCACAGACAGTCACCTGGAGGAAACCCACGCAGACACAGGGAGTACACACCACACTCCTCACAGACAGTCACCCGGAGGAAACCCACGCAGACACAGGGAGAACACACCACACTCCTCACAGACAGTCACAGAGCAGGACTTGAACCCACAACCTCCTGGAGCTGTGTGACTGCGACACTACCTGCTGCGCCACCATGCTGCCCTGTTTTAAAATATTATTAATGATATTTCATATTACTGTTTCAATCAAGAGTATACATTCCTGGTCCCTCAGATGTCAGGATGGAGGCCTGTTGTGTTCCCTAATGGTGAATAGCGCCAGCTGATTTTCAAGACCCATATAATAGTAAGCAGACAGATAGCTTCTGATACTTTGTAAGGGATTTGATTTGCATCAACATGTTTCCATAAAGATATGGAGTGTCTTTTATTCTTCATCCTGTACATTTTTAGATCCAACGCACTCATGTATGTGGATCAGTTATGACCTGAACAGGCTCTGTTTGTCTGCAGCTCTATAATAGACAGACCCTCTGTCTAGTGTTTACTGTGCTAAAGTGATTGGATTTAAGTTATAAGAACTACAGAGGGATTAAAAAAAAACAAGCATAGCAAACATTACAAGGGTGTAGGGAAGTGAATCACAGCGAGGTTACTATGGGGGAGTCCCTCCGGACTACAAATCCCTTTTCTCTCAAATCCCATTGTTAGAAAAGCATGAAACCGGATTCTCCTAACAAGCCTTGTGATCTGAGGAGGCACGGCCCAAAGGACTCAATTAGAACCCGCTGGCCCCTGCGCTTTCTACCTTTTCTTTCCCTCCCTCCTTCTTCGGCCTCCTCTCCTCGCTTGCCCCGCTGTGCTTTTCTTCCACAGCTGAGGCCGATCTTGCGGAGCGTGGCCACGCACACACGCTGACCAATAAATGACCAGACCGGCCAATTAACCTCAGCCGCAGATAGAGGGCAAGAGAGGACTGTGCATGTGTGTGTTGATTTTCATAACGCAAAACAACAAATACAACACACTGGTGTCAGACATTATCATGACCATTTAACTCAATCAGTTATTCCCCTGCTCGTCTGAGCTGTAATCCCCCATTCATATACACACGCTGACAGTAATGATGAAAATGTGGCTTTTTTCCCAGTATCGCCCCCCTGCCTTGCCTGGCAGCCTGAGGGAGCCCATTTGCACACATTGGCAGAGCTGTCCACAGCTTGTAGACTTTTGATGTCAGCTTCTAGATGTATGATGTCAGATGCATGGTTCTCAATTTCATATTGAAATATTCGAGCTTTTGGCACACAGTGTCATAATGTGGTCAAATTTGTGAGTTGTCCTCAAGGTCCATGAGGTTATGGTAGAATGCTATGATAGAATATATTTAAAGGCACTGTAAATATAGGAGAGTTTCACCGAAAGCTAGGCTATGTCCAGAGTGTCGAACACCTGTTTCTACAAGCACATGTTTGTGTGAGGATGCAGAAGGCTCCTATCAGGCCCTAGATCTTTGCCAATTAGACCTTCATTAAAGAATAAAATGAGTTGATCTACATTTGAACAGGAGAGGTGTGTGTAGCGTTAGCGGCAGGGAGAACCCTCCTCCTCCCCACTGGGAAATGCGACGGATTCTCTAGCAGACTGTCCGTTAATGGCTTCTGTTTAGTCCTGATAACGTCTGATAATTAGTTAATCAAAGACAATGAAACCTCCGATCTACCCATGTGTAGGCTCTCTCTGTGTCAGCAGCTTTGTGAAGAATCAGGTCATTGACAGAAGGTCTGTGTGAGATTGTAAACCCTACTTTCACAATCGCCGTGATACTCCGTGATGGATTGGAATATTTGGGTTTCTATCTTTATATACATCTTTTATAATATAAGACCAATACCAAAATGGCAACACGTCTGAGCACTGCTTGAAATGAATATCGATCTAGTCTTATTTAGCTGATTAACTTAAGACTGGGGTATAGTGTTTGTGGAGTGCTCTTCATGCAAGCTTCCTTAGCTTCATTTCTTCCTTAGCTTCATTTCTTCCTTAGCTTCAAACTTAACAGAGGTTTACAAACGTCTACAGAAGGAACTAACGAAAACAGTTAGAGTGTTAACAGTTGATTGTGTCAAAGTAAAGCTATTTAAAATAAAGGAATCATCATTCTAGTATAATATTTTCTCCTGATACGTGTGGTTTATATCGTATCGTTAGGGTTAGGGTGTTACGAATCAGCTTTGATATCGGATTTGTTTCTTTTCAGCTGGTATCAGTCTGACACTGAATCTTAAAATGTTCTTTCTTCTGTTTAATGTGGAGTAACTGGATACGTGGGCAGTGCCATATTGTATCGTGTGCAATAATATCACAATTTTTGTTAAACTATAAAAAAATAACTATATCGTGATTATCGCGATATTCTGACTTGTTTACATAGTCATACGCTTACACATAATATGGCATACATATAAATCTAAAATATCAATGAATATTTTTTATAGTGTCAGAATCTTGGTAAGTTATGGTTGTTTACAAAATAAGTAAATGTTTACACATTTGTTGATTCTTCTGAATATTTGCAATTGTTAAATTTGTACTAAAATAAAATGTAATATAATTTAAATATATAAATATATAATATATATTATTAATTTAATGTAATGGATACTAATATAACATTTATTTTTAAATTTTGTTATAATAGTGCGTTCTTGAAATAATACAATTATTTTCAGTGTTTTTTCATATCGTCAAGATTATTGTTATCGCCAAAATACCTTGAAATATCGTTATATTATTTTAGAGCCATATCGCCCACCCCTACTGGATACTGTTTTTATTTTTTTAAATAATGCTTTGGGACTGTAAAGATGTGTCTGACTGGTCAGGTTTAAAACAAAACAGAAGACATTGACAAACTGTCGTGCCAGCCCTTGAAGCTGCCATCATTGTTTGAGTTATATGCTGTTTTCACGGCAATCAATTAGCAAGCGTTCATTAGCGAAGCCATTTATTACCATGCTGTGGCAGGAAGAGGATAGTGCAGACGTGTTGTATCTGTGATACACACTTAAAATGTTTATTGAGAGCTGTAATATGATTACAATATCATATCATTTATTTTTTTATTTTTCACTTGTTTTTTTTTTAATACTTTGTCCTTTTTTATTACTAGTACATTACTACAAAAATGGAAAAGTGCAGACTGAAACCACTCAATAGAGTGTATTAGTGTTAATGTTATTGATTTACTATGTAAAATGATGTAACTTGGAAACATCTACTATCTGCATTATTTGTAGGTGTTTTCATCCCCACAGATGATGCATTGTAAAAACACTGTGGGTTTTCAGCAGATATCCTCTTTGTGCTAAATGACAGAGCTCCAGTCAGTAATGACTGTGGCTGGTGCACTGAGCAGCATTAACAGCTCCCAGACTATAGTGCAAGGCCAGGGTCGGCATCAGTGGGCCGCAGTTATGATTAGAGGCCGCGGAAGATTAAAGCAGTGAGATATCGAATGGCTGCATGATGGATGAGGGGCTGTTTGGGGATCAATTAAACAATACGAAATGAATTCTGCTAGTGACATGCTCATTAGGGATGTGCTGATGGAGAGAGGGAGGTGTGGAAATGAGAGAGAAAGAGGGATTTTTTTCTCTCTCTTTTCCCCCTCCCTAGCTTCATAACGTCCTAAAAGAGGATGAATATGAATAAAATCGAGGAGGGCTTGGGTTAAGATGGCTATTTCTTGCATTATATCAGTATTCCCTCTTTCTTATAGTGTACCCACTGTCTTGAAGCAAATAAATAAATGAATGTTGGGCCTTGAGTGCAACGACCTGACTGACCTGGCACACAGCATCCTGTTTTCTTACTGGATTACAGTATAAAAACCTATATTTCTCTTGGGCTGGAGCTCACATATCTATTATTTGGTGATGGTATAGAACCCTGATTTCTGACTGAGTACATCGTACCTTATATAGAGCAACCAGTTTCCTATATATTTGAGTATAACAGTTGATTCTTATTGGTTTAGGGTGTAAACAAATTTTGTTATTGCTCTGGTAGTCTTAGCCACAGATGCTCCGCCCACAATTAGATGGAGGGACTGATACCTTCAGTGCCTTACGCTGGATTCACTGTCAGGACTGCATTCAGATTGGCTGCCTGTATGTCCATGTACATTTACCTGTGTGTGGCTCTGGTACTGCTCCGATGTGCCTCCTACACGTCATGCCAAAATCACAGACTCGATTGGTCCTTTTGGGTTTCAGTCAGATTTCTTTTTTCATGTAAAAGTAGGGGGTTCTTGGCCACATTAAGTGGAGAAAAGTACCTAACTCTCCCTAGAGACTTTGGCAATGAGAGAGAGGCCTGGGGAAAAACAGCAACCTGTTTTATAATTTGTTGCATACAAAATAATACTTACCTGCTTTTCTCATATTTCTTTGGTTGACAGCAGCCTATTTTTATAACTAATCTGCAGTGCATTATGTGTTTGTTTGATTGTAATCTAAAACGCTGATTTGTTGTGTATCTTAAGTATAAAAGCATGAATTGTAGGTGACCCTGAGTAGCCCATAGCTACTTGTTTTCAGGAAGTCTATTAATACTAATGGAGGACCTGTAGTGAATGTGGGAAATAAAGGCTGCCAGCTGTGGACACATCTGCTTCACCGTGGTGTGTGGAACCTTTTTCGATGGCTGTTGGTGCTCGTAGGCAGTGGTGTGTGTTGTCTTTGTTCATTTGCTGTGTGTAATAGATCCTAATATAGAGACATGCTCTGCTTCCAACTCTCAATTAGCACAGAGCTCCACCTATTAACTCCTACATATTAATGATTTAGCAAGCGCATATTAATGAAGTCTTGCAGGGTTCGCAGGCGCAGACTTGTGGGAAATGCCTGCCTGACTACGTCTGGTGCTGTGGGCACTGCTGAGCTGGCACCCTGAAATGTGTTTGTGTGTGTGTGTGTGTGTGTGTGTGTTTGCGAGAAAGAGCAAGAGAATTTGTGTAAGAACTGTAGTTGTATGTTTGTGTTTATACAAATTCAGGACACGTATGTTTACAACTTTGTAGAAATGCCAGACAATAATAAAAGTCCCTATTATGAAATGCTATAAAATTTAAAATAGTACTTAATTCTCAAGGCTTCTATCTTGGCAGGATATGAAGAAGAATCGAGAGTGTTGGGGGTGGGCAGGCGTACAGAAGTGCAGGAGCAGACGGAGAGGCCGTATTGTGGGCCGAGGCAGAGTAACACCATCACCGAGTGCAGATGCTGCAGCAACTGGAGCTGTAGAAACGGACAGCAGTGTTCAGTAGACTGAGAGGACATTAGGGGACGTTAGGGGGACGTTTGCTTGAGCAGATGTTGGCGTCTGTTTGTTTGACATCTGTCTTTTAATTTAGTCAGTGAAGGGCAGTGTTTGTACAGTGTGGAGGATGAGTGAAACCAGCTGTGTGTGTGTCCGCGTGTGTGCAGGGCTTGTCCTGTGATGAGGCCGTCGTGGTGGTCTTCTCTTTCATTGCGCTCTTGTCTTAATAGCGCTCCTTCTGTTCTCATGGTTTTTTATAGTTTAACCTGTGGACCTGGGGAAATGTAATTATTACAAGGGTATCTCAGTAGTTTTAGTCCTGACCTGTAAAAATAAGCCCAGGGTTTTATTAATCCCCAGTGAACTGACACGTGGATGAATATTCCATCATCACCTGAGGAAAAGGATTTTTTTTTTATTCTGTGGCTTTTCTCAAGAATGGAGGAGGCGCTTAGTGATGTAATGTACAAGTGGTTCAAGTTCGAGTGGTGAACCTCAGGTGTTGAACAACACGCCGAATTCAAATCCACCAGACGATTTGAAAGATCTAAACTTCTGGCAGATGTAGGTATGTTGCAAATTATGACTGTGTATCTGACTCATTAAATTACGCCCATTAAAACCTTTATAACAGTTGTAATGATTGTGTGAAGGATTATCTTGGCCATGTTTTTTTTTCATAGGACTAGAAGGTAAGGTTGTTGAGGGGTGAATAATAAATGACCGTACCCCAGCTCCCCACGTAAAACTAATCCCACTCAAATAGGGCTTTGCTTTTCATTGTTTCTTTCTTTCTTTCTTTCTTTTCTTTCTCTTTCTTTCTTTCTTTCTTTCTTTCTTTCTCTCTTTATCTCTTTCTTTCTTTCTTTTGCTGTTGTCTCTCTGTTTCTTCAGTTTGATGTACACCTGTTCAGCCCTGAAGTATTTTCTCCATTCTTCATTCATTCCGTTTTTGGTTTGTTGCTCTTTTCTGTTGCTACTTAACCTGTTCCTCCACTACCCTCAGGTAGCTGCATAGCTGAAAACGATCGTGTTCCGCTCTAGACTAGTGACCAAAGCCTGTGTTTGGACAGAGTGCTCTGTATGCTGATCGGTTCCAGCATGTTCTATGAAGCCCAGAGAGAACAGATTGCGGTCTCCATTAAAGTGTAACATTGTCAGACTGACAGCTCTTCTGTTGTGTGTTTGCTCAGAGAACACTGCAACAACACGCCACATCGCCTGAGACTCCTGCCCTGCAATTACTGTCTGCTGTCTCTGCTTTATACGGTGTCCCTCAGCGCTGTCCGTAGTCACATCTCTTTGTCTGTAAAAGTCTCTTGTTCTCTCTTCTTTTTAAATTTTTGTCTTTTTCTTCTTTTACATTGATTGATGATTCATAGGAAACAAAGAACCTCCTCCTCTCAGATATTTCAGCGTAGTTTTGTCCGGTGGTGATTCTAAAGACCATGATGTGCTGTCTCTTTTTACAGGGGTGCAAGTCACCACAGGCACGAATAAACACTTACACGCTTTAGTGTGTGTTGAACTAGAAGCACCTATTATTGCGAACACATTCCTCATTTCTTTCGTCTTTACCTTTCTGCATCGGCCTCATCTTGTCACCAGAGTCTGCAGTCCATTCACCATCCGTCTTTGAACATCCCTATTCCCAGATGTCTCAGTTTGTTCATAAAACAAACAAACCACACAGAAGTCTCTCGTTGCCCAGTCCCAGTCCCCCATCGCCCCACGCTCTTCCATTTGCAGGTCATCAGTGTAAAACACTGCACACACAAGTCAAAATCACACATGTCCTAAATCAATTCTCTCTCCAGCTCCATTTCCCTAACCCATCCCCCATTTTCTGCATCTGTTCCATCTCCCTCCAATCCCCCCCCCTCGCCATCCCACCCCTCCATTTCTCTCTATCTTTCCCCTTTTCTCCTCCAATTTGTTTTTTATGAAGTGAGCAGGGCCGTGGCAGCGGGTGAGCCTTCCCTCTATTATTACAGTGCAGAAACAAGACGAGGAAGATGATCGCAGTGAGAGGGAGAGAAGAAAAACATTTTTCTCCTGGTCACAGTCCAGTGGATTCCTATTAAATTGTAAATATGTAGGGGTGATTAAAGAACGTGTAGCAGGCAACGCCTTAGCGAGTCTGCAAATAAGGGTTAGCGCAGGTTAACCGCCCCTACAGTACTGTGTACCCCAACCCCCCCAACACCCCACAGAGGATAGCAGAGGCTTTTTGGCAGAACCCTTTTCAGCAGCAAGAAAAGACTGTGTAAGACAGTAATGACTGTAACAGAGGCTTGTAAACATGCCGTGACTGCTTATTAGGACAAGGCCTGTTGTCATAGTCAACAGGAGCAGAAGTTGGCATGCTCTTGTCAAAATGGGAAAACTGTGTTCCTAAACCGTGTGTGTATTTGTGTGTCAAGAGATAGTAACACACTGCAAAAAAAAATATATATATATATATATATATATATATAGAAGAGATTTCTTATCTCACAAATGATGATAAAGAAATAATAAGAGGAAACTGAGGGCATAGGCTCTGTCCCAAAAACTAGGGAGCATTTTACGTCATAGCGTTCCACTCCTGACTCGTTGGTCCCAATTCTTAGACTCACTATGCTGTATACTAAGTTATCTTTATCTGGCCTGCCCTCAGAACGCTGCCGACTTAAACAGCTGTTTATGCAGTCAGTTTTGGGATAGACCTCTTATATACCTTTCAATATAGAACCAGTATAGAAACTTGGGACTTTAACAGATAAACCCTATTTTAAGAAGTATTCACTAACCCAAGAAAGCCTTACTCCAGATCCCTTCGCCAGTTTGTCTTTTTTGTTTACTTCTTGACTGGCTTCTAGCTGGCTACCTAATAGTGTTAAAATTTCATGACAAACTAATCATCAGAAACTGTCCAAATGTCCAAACAGGTACTGCTTGTTTTGTTACTTTTTTGAGTATTTATGGCATGATTTAGTTCTTAAAGTAACTTTATCCATCCAAGTTATCCTTTACAGCAGGTACCAATTTATGTTGCCAGTTCTACGCCTGTTTTGGAGTAGCCATTTTGTAGACGTTCCACACAAATGTTCCCTTCATAGAGATTATTTAACAGCACAAATGAGGAGAAGAATATGGTTTGAACTCATTATGGGGACGGCTAGGACCTGAATCAGTCTGGCTTTGCTGAAGCTGTGCTGAAACTACACTAACACTTCACTTGCATGACACATGCTTTAGTTAGCCCGCCCTTACCTCCCCCCAGAAAGACCTCTCCCAGCTTTTGACCAGAGGGATGCACTCTACCTCATTAAAAAACCAACGGTCATTAATGTTAGATGAGATCTATGAAGACGAGAGAGGAAGAGGGAATGAAAACAGGGAAGGAGCACTGTGGTATGAGGGAGTGATCTGAGTGAGTGCTCTCTTTTGCCTAAGATGTGCCTCATTCTATTTTTTATTCACTCTTTCAACAAAGAGGTGCCTGAGCACCTACTACTATCATTCTCCCTCATTAACTCCGAGGTCATGATGTTACTGCCATTTATGAATCATTTTTGCCTTTTGTTTACACTGTGTTTTCCAGTGTTTGCATTCGGATTTTATTTCAATGTAAAACTGTATCACATGGCTTTATTAGTCTTAACACGTGTATATCACCAGACACCTTTTTAATATCATATTCCAGCATGCTGTTTTTCCCCCTGGCTGTATTTGCAGACATTTTAAGGGTTAAGCCATGGAGGCAGAGGTGAAATTGTGTTTATTTTAGAATAATCCACTCTAATTGCCACTGGTCATTTCCCTGTGGCCCTACATTGGCTCTTGAGGGATGATCAGTTCAATTCCAATTCCTGCACCCCAAATTCCATCGACAGGTCAGTACAGGTAATCAATGGCATCAATGGGGAATTGACTCCAGATTTAAAGAGCGTAGTCTATAAGGATCAAAACCACGCTGACTCCATGGTACTGCATTTTTTTTTCTTTTTTTTATGCCAGATTTTACAATTTGCTTAGTTTTCATGCTGTTTGGGCTTTCTACTCTGAGCCTGTGGGATGTATTTTTGTGTCTAGGACGTGAATTCATAATTAATTACTGGGTAAGTACATGGGGAATGTGTGTGTGTGTGTGTGTGTGTTTGGTTGGTGGTTGGGGAAGAACTGGGGAAACTGGCAGATTCTGTAGCCCTGTAGCGACTGTGTCTGTTTTGGGAGAGAAGGCCATGGGTCCTGTTTGTGTGTAGAGCTCAGAGAGAAGCCACTGGATGCATTATAAATGCTAAGGCACCTCAGGCCCTGTTTACTGCATAATTACACAATTACAAACCTCGACACACACTACCCGCCTGATTCTTAGCTTACACTGATTCTTAGCTTAAACTTAGCCAAGAGGACCCAGTGCTGCCAAAATAAAAGCCACATTTGCTTTATTCAGTTGCATTTACACTGCATGTGTAATAAACATTTCTGTAAATATGAAATGAAATAATTAATTTGGCACGTGTTGGTGGCTTGTGGTATGAAAAAGCTGTTTTAAATCTTTCGTGAAAAGTCGGAAAGTAAGAGGTGATAAGAGTTCTGCTGAGCTGTAACTGAAGTGAATGATGAATGATTTGTCCTTGACTTTCATTCAGTGTTTAATATCGACCCCACATTTGAAAAAGCTATTTTGGAATATTGTTGAACATTCATTAATATATCTCCAGGGGTTTTGAGAATAATCAAATGCCGAATGGTTTGCCCTTGACTACTATACTACAATTTATTGCAGAAGCTCCGAATATTGACCTGAGATTTTAAAAAGCCTTTTGGAATATTGGGGAATTAAGTGTTTATAAAAATCTGGGAGAAGTAATGTCATGCTGGAATGCAAGGAGAGAAGGGTGAATGAAGGAATGACGTGCCCTTGATGGCTGTGTGAAATTTGACTGCCATTTAAGGGGTCTGTCTTGACCTGGGAGAGTCTTAACGATAGGAGGGAGCAGAGTGATGAGATTTCAGAAGACAAACATGGTGAGAAGAACAGAACAGAAAAATGATTTTTCCTTCTTTACGTGTTACGTTCTGAAATGCAGGCCCATGTCCCGGGCTCCTCCTGCCTCCCTCTTTTACACGATCCAGAATGAGAAGGTCAAGGATTCATCAGACCCCTTGGGTCATTAGGTTATGCATTAACGGGGTGTGTAGAGTTTCAGAGACATGTTACCTCAGGAGGGAAGAAGTGGGGGATTTGAAGTGAAGCAACTTCCAAACCATTCAAAACTTGTGTGATTTATAGTTATATAGTTCGTTCTGTGACCGAATTAAATTTCCCCATTAAAATGAATTGAAAAAAATAATAATGCGTTCCGGCCCCAAAAAACACATATTTTTTAAAAAAAAAAGAAAAATGTACTATATTAATAATAAATAATGTATATAAAAATAATACACAATAAAAATAATGTAAAGAAACAAACTGAAGCTCAGACGAAGACGCTGGCGGAGGTGGAGGAGATTGGCAGACACACTTAATGCTACAATGCTCCAAAAAACAGCGATACGACAGGGGTGCACAGCAAGATAACCAAGTGAACTGAACGCTCGCTGGGCCACCTAGTGGCGGGTGGTGTGAGGTCGCTCGCACGCAACTCAGACCTTGGCTCGCATCATAAAGCAATAAATCGACAAAACATCTCACTCGTAAGTCAAGGTTTCACTGTATATGACATTGCTCAAACGTTTGAAAAGACTTGACATAGTAATAATGACGTAGTTAACAACTTATTAAATGATCCACAGTAAATTGTACTTATTTTATATATTTACTGTATTTCTTCATCATAGTGTGTGCTTCAGGATTTGCCTGATACGCATGTGGTTCTAGTGTTCTCCCCGTGTCTGCGTGGGTTTCCTCCGGGTGCTCTGGTTTATTCCCACAGTCCAAAAACACAAGTTGGTAGGTGGCGACTCAGAAGTGTTCCTAGGTGTGAGTGTGTGAGTGAATGTGAGAGTGTGTGTATTGCCTTGTGAAGGATTGGCGCCCACTCCAGGGTGTATTCCCGCCTTGCGCCCAATGATTCCAGGTAGGCTCTGGACCCACCGTGACCCTAAACTGGATAAGTGTTACAGATAATGAATGAATGAATGAACATGTGGTTCTAGATGTAAAATCCTGATCATATTTGAATATTACATTTACGATGTATTACCAAACGTTTGTGTATCTGAAGTTTCTTTGGAAATCATAGGTACTAGAATCAGAAATGCTGCTTTTTGCTGCTGTATCAACTTCTACTCCTCTTTGAAGAACATTTCCTGAGAACATTAAGGTCAGATACAGGTGTTTGGGGATTAGTTTTGTGTCAGCAGTTGATCCCAATTCATTAGACCTACCTGGAATCATTGGGCACAATGCGGGAATACACCCTGGAGGGGGTGCCAGTCCTTCACACGGCAACACACACACACATTCACTCACACATACGGACACTTTTGAGTCGCCAATCCACCTACCAACATGTGTTTTTGGACTGTGGGAGGAAACGGGAGCACCCGGAGGAAACCCACGCGGACACAGAGAGAACACACCACACTCCTCACAGACAGTCACCTGGAGTGGGAATTAAACCCACAATCTCCAGGCCCCTGGACCTGTGTGACTGCGACACTACCTGCTGCGCCACTGTGCCGCCAATATAGCATCGTTTTTTTTTTTTAATTACTAATTTATTTGTTTTTTAATTGTGGCATCAGCACAGTGTGTGTCTGTATGTGTGTGTGTGTGTGTGGGTGTGAGAGAGAGAGTGTGTGTGTGTGTGTGTGTGTGTGGTCATTCTGCCCCATTAGTGCTCTGTAGGCTAATGCCCTAGTCCTGCTGCAGTATGGATCTCCTGTGTCCTCTGTGGACAGCCTGGGGCTTTTTACTCTCTTCAGCCTGACACTGGACCCCCTCTCGAGACTACAGTAGGAGACACACTCTGCTCCTTCTGCCAAGCCCCTCGGCATCTCTCTCTCTCTCTCTCTCTCTCTCTCTCTCTCTCTCTCTCTCTCTCTCTCTCTCACACACACACACACACACACACACACATGCATGCTGTAATAAGGATAATGTGAAAGGACAATAATTATTATTAGTGCATTCCAGAGCAGAGTCAGTGCTGCTGTTAGGTTTGGTACATGGAGGTGGGTGGGAGTTCTGTACATGCGAACACGCTTATACACGCAAGGGGGATTTGGCCGTCATTCATTGCTATGTTATAGGGGTTATAAACCCCTTTTCATTGTGTGTGTGTGTGTGTGTGTGTGTGTAGTGGTTGTGAGTGAAGCGAGTATTGACAGCAGCAGAGAGCTGATAAGAGAGGCTTAGTCTCTAATTACTGCACTGCACTGTCTGCTCCAGTCGATGAAGACATCCCTCTGTCTCTGTCTGCCTGGTTTTGGGGAATTGTAGATTAGCCAACTCTCCTCTCTCCCTCTGTCGCCTTGACTTTCTTTTATGCTAATTCACTCATTTATTTGTTTGCACGGCAGGCTTTGACTTCAATCATCTGGGTTTCGTTATCTTCACCACAGCGTCTTTCCCCTGCTCCTAACCTCTAAACATTAGCTTACCCTTCACTAATTAAACGGACTCTAGAGCCAAGCAGGTGACAGGTGAGAATGAGCATGTGACGGAGTTACGGCTTCTGGCTTCTATGCCAGCATTAGACCAAACTGTTCTTCGTTCAGGAGTAGAGCTGCGTCGGTCCTGAATCTTATTCCTGACTGGTGATATGACCATGGTGATATCTTCAAAGCCAAACTGTCTAGTGGCCATTTTTGGGCAGATTGTTATTAGAGCATTGTTTTCAAGTCACATCCCCATTTGCAGTGTTTTTTACAAACTGAAGCTACAAATAAAGCTGTTTTGTTTGCTCCTTGCATTTGGAGTTCTAAAGCAATAATAAATTATTTTAAAAAATTAAGAAATAATAAAAATAACATTTGAAATATCCCGCTCCGGGTGACTGTCTGTGAGGAGTGTGTGCTCTCCCTGTGTCTGCGTGGGTTTCCTCCGGGGGACTGTCTGTGACGAGTGTGGTGTGTTCTCCCTGTGTCTGCGTGGGTTTCTTCCGGGTGACTGTCTGTGAGGCGTGTGGTGTGCTCTCCCTGTGTCTGCGTGGGTTTCCTCCGGGGGACTGTCTGTGACGAGTGTGGTGTGTTCTCCCTGTGTCTGCGTGGGTTTCTTCCGGGTGACTGTCTGTGAGGCGTGTGGTGTGTTCTCCCTGTGTCTGCATGGGTTTCCTCCGGGTGACTGTCTGTGACGAGTGTGGTGTGTTCTCCCTGTGTCTGCGTGGGTTTCCTCCGGGTGACTGTCTGTGACGAGTGTGGTGTGTTCTCCCTGTGTCTGCGTGGGTTTCTTCCGGGTGACTGTCTGTGAGGAGTGTGGTGTGTTCTCCCTGTGTTTGCGTGGGTTTCTTCCGGGTGACTGTCTGTGAGGCGTGTGGTGTGTTCTCCCTGTGTCTGCGTGGGTTTCCTCCGGGAGACTGTCTGTGAGGAGTGTGATGTGTTCTCCCTGTGTCTGTGTGGGTTTCCTCCAGGTGACTGTCTGTGAGGAGTGTGGTGTGTTCTCCTTGTGTCTGCGTGGTTTTCCTCCAGGTGACTGTCTGTGAGAAGTGTGGTGTGTTCTCCCTGTGTCTGCGTGGGTTTCCTCCGGGTGACTGTCTGTGAGGAGTGTGGTGTGTTCTCCCTGTGTCTGCGTGGGTTTCCTCTGGGTGACTGTCTATGAGGAGTGTGGTGTGTTCTCCTTGTGTCTGCGTGGGTTTCCTCCGGGTGACTGTCTGTGAGGAGTGTTCTCCCGGTGTCCATGTGGGTTTCCTCCCACAGTCCAAAAACACATGTTGGTAGGTGGAAGGGCGACTCAAAAGTGTTCGTAGGTGTGAGTGTGTAGTGATCGTGGGAGTGTTTGTTACCCTGTGAAGGACTGGCGCCCCCTCCAGGCTGTGTTCCCGCCTTGCGCCCAGTGATTCCGGGTAGACTCTGGACCCACTGTGACCCTGAACTGGACAAAGGTTACAGACAATGAACGAATGAATGAAACATTTGAAATAAAGTGCTAAATAAAATGAAAGTTATTTGTCTATTTATTGATGCTAGAGCATATAAGAATAGCTACGGCAGCACAGTTGGATCTCTGTTGTAAAGTAGTTTTGAAGAGCAAATCTGAGACTGTCATTACTAGACTTCACACTTCAGCAACTTTTGCAGGTTTTTAAGTCTGAAAATAAACTGCAGGTGCTTCCGCTAGCACTCATTCTGCAGCTTATGATTGGAAATGTTATGCTTCTAAGGGTTCAGCCAAAGAGTAGTATGCACTTTTACAGGCCAGAGGCTATAAAAGAAGGAGCTACGGAGGACAAGTAAAGCAGCACTCAGTTAAAGCATGAGACACTCTGCTGACTTCAGCAGCTCTGCTTCTGACCAGTGAGGGAAAAGCAGAAATAGCAAAGCAATAATTGCTTCTGGATTTGTTTTGGTCTGAACTGGAAATGGATTATGATATTAATAGTAAAGCATTCTCCTCATTTTATGCATTTTTTAGTGTAGCAATTAATGGAAGAGCAGTTTCTGCTGTGTGTGTGTTCTCCTAGGAGTTGAAGGTGTTAGAGAGGGCAAGTAGTAAGAAAAGCAGATATGCAAACACACACACACACACACACACACACACACACACACACATTTAGGTTTGACAGAGACAGGGATAAATGTCACACTTGACAATGTATGTGTCATGCCAGAGGGATGCCCTTTTCTTCAGTGTCCCCCAACGACCCTGCGTCAAGAGCCTAGACCTGTGCATCCATATGCATGCACACGCACACACACACATTCACACACACACACACACACACACACACTGTACAGGTGCAGAAGTGCGTCTGTAGCCTCAGGGCAGAAAAGGGGAACTGCTGACAGTGTGCGCTCAGGACTGGTCTGTCATCCAAGATGCCAACATGATGCCAACCATCAGATTCTGCCTCCGCTGAGGTTAACCTTTCTGCTTGTATTGCATTCATCTTCCCGCTCAGGTCAATATAGTACGATTATGGTAATTTCCTGCACTGAACAGCAGTTTTAATATAGTTAAAAAATAAAAATAATACAAATTATAAATATATAAATAAAAACAGCACATTAAAAAAGAATTAATTTATTCATTCATTCATTTTCTTTAATGACTTATCCAATTCAGGGTGGGGGAGGGTCTGGATCGTACATTGAATCACAGGGCGCAAGGCAGGAACACACCCTGGAGGAGGCGCCAGTCCTTCAAAGGGCGACACACACTCACACATACACTCACACACTCACACCTACGGACACTTTTTGAGTCGCCAGTCCACCTACCACCATGTGTTTTTGGACTGTGGGAGGAAACCAGAGCACCCAGAGGAAACCCACGCAGACACAGGGAGAACACACCACACTCCTCACAGACAGTCACCCGGAGGAAACCCACACAGACACAGGGAGAACACACCACACTCCTTACAGACAGTCACCCGGAGGAAACCCACACAGACACAGGGAGAACACACCACACTCCTCACAGACAGTCACCCGGAGGAAACCCACGCAGACACAGAGAGAACACACCACACTCCTCACAGACAGTCACCCGGAGGAAACCCACGCAGACACAGAGAGAACACACCACACTCCTCACAGACAGTCACCCGGAGCGGGATTAGAACCCCCAACCTCCCTGGAGCTGTGTGATTGTGCATTTAATCAGAAGCAGCACATAAATAAAAATGCATCACTATATATATATATATATATAGTAGTAATTGGTATAGTGCTGAGTACTAAAACGATACTTTTCCTCTGTTAAACACATTTCTTCCATCTTTATTATCATGAATGGCTGGAGCAGTGTGTACTTCAATGTGCTTTTTTTCCCCCCCAAACCTCTGGGAAGCATTTCTTTTGATTACATCTTCTGTGATCATTTTCCTGTTTTCTTGTTTTGCTCGCCTCCAGCGTGGCTTTAATGTGTTCATTCGTCTTGTAGCAATCTTCACGTTTTGTAAATAAATGGTCGCTAAATAATGATGCTATATAACGCATTAATGTGGCCCTTTAGCCATAATAAAAGGCGCAATCCGTATTGCAAAGTGCCACCACCAACACTTAATTAATCTTAATTGCTTTTCGGGCAGGCCGGCCCGCGGAGCCCCTGTCGTTATTCTAAACGACTTCTCGGTGCAAAATTGCAAGCGCAAGATTTTTCTCCTCCCTCAGTGTGATGAAATGTGCATTCCCCCGCTATCTGTCGTCTCCTTATCCCTGCCATTCCGCCACGCAGAGGGCGAGGAGAGGCTTTTGCAAGCTGCCAGATATTCACCGCGTTTGGCAGGAAGGCTATTTGCTGTTGTGCTCTGGTTGTGGGTGATGGGGAGTGTGTGTGTGGGGGGGTGTCTGTCTGTGTGTGTGTGTTGAGGGGGTGAGTAATGGCTGCTCTGCTGTGCTTATCGCTGGTCCACACACCTGCACTTCTCCAAGTGCCATGGTCCTAATTGCCCCTTCACTCCCCCTCCTTCCTCCGATAGTGAGCTCCATATCTGCTTACTCTACACATTCCTGGGCTGAGTCCTCCCTTGTCCAACAGTGCCATTGTGGACCTAGATTTATGGACGCTGGCCATTTTTGTTCCCTTCGTTTTTTTTTTTCAGTTTTAATTTATCCTTGAGTTTTATTTGGGGAAATCCCTTGTTTTTGCTGTCTTGTGCATTCTGATTCTCAAAAGGATAAAGGGAGGTTTGTGTTACACCAGTACAGACTAAGGGAGAGTTAAAAGGGAAAAGAAATTTGGGTGGCGTGACCTGCCCCTGGCTGAGCCACATGCTGAAACTGTAGTGACCTCTGTTAGGAGGGAGCAGAATGGGAATATAGAGAGGGTTATCTCTCTGCCCTTTATGTGCTCAGTCATTGTAACGCGGCCGTCCTTTCGTAGGATGTCATAAACAAAGCGCAGGCAGGAAAGGACCACGGGAAGGACCCAGGGTTCAGGAACAACAGTAGAACAGCCTGGTGGCATCTAATCCGCAAGCCCACCAATGCTTGTTGAGACAAATCGGATCTACATGAACAGAAGGTAAATGAGGCTTTCTGGAGCTGTTCCGTTGCCAGTGATTCCAGTAGCCAGGCACGCTGGCAGGCGGGCAGTCCCCTAGATGAGGTCGGGGGGAGGTGAGGTGAATGAAATCCATGTGCTCTCATGCATGTTCTAGATGGAAATGTCCAGCAAGGAATCCCCTTGCTGCTCACCATGATCTGATTGTGGCTTTGCTCTCAACCAGCTATGAGTGCTCGCCCTGTGCTAGGGTTAATACATGCTTTTCTCTCTCTCTCTCTCTCTCTCTCTCTCTCTCTCTCTCTCTCTCTCTCTCTCTCTCTATCAGCATCTTTTATCTAATGTCCTTCAGTAAACAAAATGTCTTGTTGTGTTGGTTGTAGGCTTCACCAATCTCTAAGGCCTCTGAATGTGTCCTGTCTGGTGCTAAAAGTTAATTTAGACAGGGTTTTGCGGGATAAGGATGTGTATATCTTCAGCCATGCTGTTTCCACCTTGACAGTTTTGTAATAGTCCTATCGGTGTGTGGAGCAGCAGGGGGCCTGAGCGGGTTGAAGGACTGAGTTACGGTTCAGGCCAAAAAGCACAGCATCTCTGTGGAACGTGATTGCAGAATAGCCTTAGTTTCACATTCTCTCTCTCGTTCTCTCTGACTCTCACTCTCTCGTTTACCCCCTTCTTCTGCTCTCTCAAAGGCCACCCATTTGTGTCACTACAGCTGAACAGAGGTTGCTATCCAGAGCTCATAGCAATCATCCTTTCTCTAAGGGTTATTTCGCTATGAAAAGAAATACCGAACAACAGTAAGCACTGGTAGGTTTTTGGCTGCCGTACAGGACTCTCTCCAGCCTCAGACCAGTCGTGGTAGGCAGCAAAAGTGGTCAAGACTCTCAGAGTGCTGCTGTTTGAGGCCAGTTACTGTAACAGTATCCCTGCTATTCTCAGAGCTGGACCGAGTTCCTGTACCACTCCCAGCAGTTGGACTGGACAGCACACAACCGCAGTAGAAAGGAGTAGCAGGCTATCCAGCTGTCTAACCTCCTGGGTCAGGAGGTGTCCAGGCACTGCCCAATTGGCAGGCCCCAAGACGGTGATGAATGCATGGGAGTTCACTGGGAGACGCCAAATTTTTCATCATTAATCCAAGCCATTATGAGGCCATTTCCTCTGCCATTGATCCCTTCTCTGGTCTCTATGCCCACCCCAGGACAGCTGACACAGCCCCTTAGGGCCAGAGAAGAGGGGTGGGGGTGGGAGAGTGAGGGGATGCACTCCAGGTCATTTGATTTTGAGGGACAGGGAGGAGGATCAAGGACTGAGAGTGGGCATGCACAGATGTTGGTGGAGGACTCTGTGTCTTTAGCTTGCTTACAAATGCCTGTGTGTGCTAGGCATGAGGTTATGAGTAACATCTTACTGTATCTGTTTACTAACTTTAGCATACATTTACAGTGAAGTTATATTTTATCATTTCTGATTAGTTTTCTATTTTTTTATATTTCTTCAAAGCTGGATAAAAATAGTCAGGGCACACAGCTAGCATTGCTTCACACTTAAATCATATTATCAGTGCTCTTGTAAAACGAGTAATCCATTGGTCGACACACACTCACACCTACGGACACTTTTGAGTCAACAGTCCACCTACCAACGTGTGTTTTTGGACTGTGGGTGGAAACCGGAGCACCCGGAGGAAACCCACACATACACAGGGAGAACACACCACACTCCTCATAGACAGTCACCTGGAGGAAACCCTCGCAGACACAGGGAGAACACACCACAGTCCTCACAGACAGTCACCTGGAGGAAACCCACACAGACACAGAGAGAACACACCACACTCCTCACAGACAGCCAACCGGAGGAAACCCACGCAGACACAGGGAGAACACACCACACTCCTCACAGACAGTCACCTGGAGGAAACCCTCGCAGACACAGGGAGAGCACACCACACTCCTCACAGACAGTCAATTGGAGGAAACCCATGCAGACACAGGGAGAACACACCACACTCCTCACAGACAGTCACCCGGAGGAAACCCACGCAGACACAGAGAGAACACACCACACTCCTCACAGACAGTCACCCGGAGGAAACCCACGCAGACACAGGGAGAACACACCACACTCCTCACAGACAGTCACCCAGAGGAAACCCACGCAGACACAGGGAGAACACACCACACCCCTCACAGACAGTCACCCGGAGGAAACCCACGCAGACACAGGGAGAACACACCACACTCCTCACAGACAGTCACCCAGAGGAAACCCACGCAGACACAGGGAGAACACACCACACCCCTCACAGACAGTCACCCGGAGGAAACCCACGCAGACACAGGGAGAACACACCACACCCCTCACAGACAGTCACCCGGAGTGGGGCTCAAACCCACAGCCTCCAGATTCTTGGAGCTGTGTGAATGAGACACTGAGCCACCGTTCCGCCCGATCAGGATTTTAATTCATTTAATTTTTTATGAGATCCCAAGACTGGTTTAATGTCTGTAATCTTCCTAGCGCAATCCTGGTTACACTGTGGAGTCAGTTCAGTGCCCGAGCAGATGAATTTGAGTGTGCAGACACTCTACAGTCTTGTATTTCAGGACTCAGTAATCTACTAAGTCAACGCTCACTGATGTTGTCTTGTTTTCGATGACTGAACCCTCAGCCAGACGCCTTTCCTCTTCCAAAGCTGAGATGTTTTCGATTGCGCTCCTCGTTCATTGCTAACAGGAATAATACATGTTACTGCTCTGCTGGGAGTGGGGGGAAATCTCTGCACACCTCTCTCTCTCTCTCTCTCTCTCTCTCTCTCTCTCTCTCTGAGACACACAAATGATATCAAATAAAGCAGAGGAAAGTCTGTCGTCTGTGAAATTGCTGATCATCAGGGCCTTTATTTCTCCACTAGCCAAAGGAACCAAGGGATTCTGGAGAGAGCAAGGGCTAAAAGAGAGGGATTTCATTCCTCTGTGTACCATTCAGCCACCTGCCAATCTCCTTCTCTCAGCAGCGGCTCCTTATTCATGTCCTGCTTCACCGCTGCGGTGTGGATTAGTGTGGGAGGAGGATTCTCCATGCACTGCGGGTGTAGAGTGGCTCCAGCCATGCTGACTCAGGGCCTCCTTTGAACGGGTTAAGGCTTCATTCCGACATAAAGGCCTGCTAAGTCTCCGTCGAGCCAACAGTTTACTTCAAAGTGTTCAAAGCTAACGTTTAGCAAGGTAAACACACATCTGAGGGGCTTGGCTGTCGGCTCCTCATCACTTCAGAATTATACCTGTAGTGTTCAGCAGAGTCTGTATGGAGCTGAGATTTAATCTATAAGTCCATGTGTAAAGAAATACCTCTGGTTTTTGAGGTTCATTCACACCGATGACGGTTAATTTGGTTAATTAATTATTAAAATGACTATACATTCCAGAATATCTTTCGTTTACAGGTTCTGAATGCTGAAAGATATTAGAAATGCTAATCCAAATATTATCCAAATATCTGATCTCCTATATTGTAGTCATCTACAGGATGGCCAAGCTCACGCTCTTTTTCCCGCATGCGGTTAGCCAGTTATTGTTCTCCTCCAAGTATTTTGAGCTGTTCGGTGATGCTACATTAGCAGCAGTTTAAAAATTTGAAGTGATGTAATTCATTTTTACCCAGATGAAACACGTTAGGTTCACCTTCCCAATTTAGTGTCATTGTGTGATAAGATGAGACTTATGTACTGTGTGTATACCACAGTTCATTCATTCATTCATTCATTCATTGTCCGTAAGCGCTATTCCAGTTCAGGGTCGCGCCGATCCACCTACCAATGTGTGTTTTTGGACTGTGGGAGGAAACTCTGGCACCCGGAGGAAACCCACGCAGACACAGGAAGAACACACCACACTCCTCACAGACAGTCACCCGGAGGAAACCCACGCAGACACAGAGAGAACACACCACACTCCTCACATACAGTCACCCGGAGGAAACCCACGTGGACACATAGAAAACACACCACACTCCTCACAGACAGTCACCCGGAGCGGGACTCAAACCCACAACCTGCAGGTCCCTGGAGCTGTGTGACTGTGACACTAACCTGCTGCGCCACAGTGAAGTAGAATTAAAAAAAATTAAAATATAAAAGAAAAATAAAACAATGCAATAAAAGAAATGGCATTTATTTAAAATACTATGATGCAAGTGATGTAAACTACAGCAAATTGCACTTAAAAAGAACAGTTTCATCATTCCATCCAGCTGTGCTGGACTTGTGTGCAGGTGTTTCTGTGTCTATCTGTGTGTATGTGTGTGTGTGGGTCAGCTGGATGGTGTAATTACCCGGATCAGTAAGCATGAAGGTGGGACCGTGCTCTACTGTCAGAGGTGGGTCATGGCCAGCAGCTGGCGATCTAATCCCCACCCCCAATCAACAGCTGTGTAATCAGAAGCCTGTAGTCCAGCCAGATTGGCCCCACTCACCAGCCAACACTGCGATAATACAGGTCCACAGACTCCAACTCCCAGGATCCTCTGCTGCATCTGCAGGTGCTCCTTGAATAGACAGAGCTCCGTGCCGTAATTAGAGCAGACCAGCTCTGTGTACGAATTGGCAGCTGTTCTCAGAATGCTCCTTGTGCCTGTCCAGGTGATGATACCTGCTGTAAAACCACTCTCATCTGTCTCAGTCTCAGCCTTTCTTCTGGTCATCGTGGTCAGCCAGGGTGGCTTCCTGGACTGGTGGATAATGAAGACATTTAATGGGGCTGGTGGAACTGTCTCCGCGTTATTACTCCACTGTTTCCCTAATGAAAAAAAAAAAAATTAAATTATCCGCTAATTTGTGCAGATGTCCCTGGAGGCTGGAATTTACACGTTGTGTCAGTTTCTATTAGAAGGAGCTTTCTCACAGTTTTACTGCCCGAAGAATTTCAGGGTTATAACAGGAGAAGAACAATGCAGGTATACTCTTCATATACTGCAGAGAGAGAGAAGTAGCAGTAGTAGATTGTGTTGATTTTATAAGTAGGGACAGACACTTGAGTACAGAATATTACACATTGAATAGGGTTTCCATTGCTCTTGTATTTGTACATATCACTAGCTGAATATGAAAGTTCTGATTCAAAATGCATGCAGCGAAGCTATGGATCATCACAGAGATCTTTTGCAAATATAGGCTTAGATTAATCAAACAGACTATAACTACCCTGTGATGCATTTGTATATTTCCAATACCATCCTTCTCTAATTATCTGTAGTTTGGCAGTCGAACGTCCAGCTACAAATGTACTGTACATTTCTGTAAACCACACTGAAGGAGTTGGAGTGATTGATTCTATTCATGATTTACAGTTTACAACTTCTCACTTCACACCATCAATGAATGCACGCGATGTTTAACATTACAGCATTCCTCAGGAGTATATACGCACTGTCCTTTTCTCTCTCTCTCTCTCTCTCTCTCTCTCTCTTTCTCTCTCTCTCTCTCTCTCTTCCTGTGGTGTTTTTTCATCACCAAATCAGCATTCAATTAACTGACTGTCTGTGTTTCACAGAGATGAAGCCGTGAGTGACACTATTCAATATGATGACTATCACAAAGATAATTTCCCTCCGTTCAATAAGATTAGCCTCGTCCTATTTCCTTTAACGAATGTCCCACATTAATTCCCTCAATACAAATTCAATCCAGATTGTATTTAACTGGGACTCTTCTAGAGCTAGAGCGGCATGCAGTAAAGCTGGGATATTAACCGTGGGCATTCTTTACATAGATATGATAGGACAGTCATCCGAATGCGGCTGAGGAAAGACGGGAAATAAAAAAAAACAAAAAAAAAACAATGTGCTTTGATTGGCTGTCTGTGGGTGAAAGAAGATTGATTCCATTTACCCCCCATTAAGAGTCAGACATCTGGCATGTTGCGTGCGTATCAGCCTTAACTACTACTTTAATATTCAGCAGCTCTGCCGGCTTCTCCCCTGCAGCCTGTCAGAATAACTCCGCTGCTTTTCATTCGGAGCCTGAGCCCGGTGCCATCTTTCTGACAGATGAATGGAAATCAAGCTGCTTTATTTGCTCGACCTCGTGTGATTGTTTCTCCCCCACAGTAATTGGGGTCTACTCTGTGTGGGTGTGTGTTTATTACATTGGTGAGTTAGGGTGCATATATGTGTCAGTGTGTAAAGTGTGCTTCCCTGTGTATTTTTCGCTGGGTCCCAGGGCCTTCCCGTGCCATGTTGTTGTCTGTCAAGAGCTGCAGGCCAAGCGTGGAGATGTAGAGGGGGAAGGCACATGAAAAATACATGGTAATCATGCCGCCACAGTGCACACACACGCGGGTCTAATTGGGAAAAAAACGACTCCTTCCCTGTGTTTGTGAGCTGGAGCAGTGCATAAGCTCCAGGGCTTGGGTTTCTAGAGCACTGGCACAATGGAACTCCATTACAAGCTCCTTTGTTTTATCTTATTTACTCAGGCTTGGCTTTTTTTGTGCCAGAGACACTAACAGTTGCGTTCCCAAAACAAAAGCAGTGACCGTTTGTGTTTGGACAGGGTGATAGCGCCCTGGCTCGCCGCGACTGCTCAAGTGGATCCGGATCTGTGGAATTATGGCCGAAATGGAGAATAATGGTGTTAGGATTTGGAGCTCGTATTGAATTTGGCCACGGGCAGTGTGATGGAGCGAGTGTGAATTTGTGGAAAGGATGAAGGACGTCGCTCCTCTCTCCTCCTCCATCCCATTGCTCGCTCATCCATTAAACCTGGCCAGGTCCAGACGGCCGTCTCCGCGCCAGATGATTATAAAACAATGCCTTATCAGAGGCACATTCGCTCACCATAAATCAATTAGAAGCCGTGGTTGTGTAGCACTAAATGCACAACTCTTACACAACCTCCCCTTCCACCCCCGCCCCTCTTTCCTGTGGCCCCCTCAGAGTACAGCTAAATTAATAGCACTAAGTGGATAAAGCCCTGGGTCAAAGCTGAATCTAAATGTAATTTCTGTAAAGTGTAGCTAGAAGTGAGCCGCTTGGTCTTGTTCCATTTCTGTTTTTTTGGGGATTTTTTTTTTATCTCCTCACCACTGTCCAGTTGATACCCAAAATTAATAACTAAATACATTAAAAAACAAAACTAATTCAGCCTAATTGGGACCGGGATCAATTAGTGTGTGTGTACCCATGGGTGATGAATGCGCTTAGGGTGGGGACGTGCTGTTAAAGAGCCTGGATGTTAAAGATAAACTAGAACTTTACACTAGGTAAAGGGACTTTAAACTTCAAACTGTTTTTTTTTAATCTGTGCATTTCACTTACAAAAAATACGTATTTATTGATCTAAGTTTAGTAAGATTCTCTTATGGTGTTTTTCCACTGTGTGGTACCTACTCGGCTCGGCTCGGCTCATTAGCCAAATCTGGTACCTAGTCGTGGAATGGGGTACCATTTTTAGTTCCTGCTCACACATGGTTCCAAGTGATCAGAGTAGGGATGCATAAACAGTAGAGTGCTGATTGGCCAGAGGGACTTGTGGCATGGCGAAATGCAGACATCCAGCACAAACTAGCCGCTTGTAAAATCTCCATGCTTCAGTATGAGATCACGTTTTATAACTCACAATAACAGCTGATAAAAGTGCACCATGGTGTTTTCTATAAGTTCAAAATCTCCTTGGATCGGTGGCTGACAACGAGAGCCAGACGTGCAACAAGAAAATGGACGGAGCTGTGTTTAGTCCCAAACAACAACAGCAACAACATGAGGATACACAATGAGTAACAAATACCACTATTGTTGTAATTTCCAAAACCCGGGGTGGGGGGGCTTTATAGTGGAAAATCAGCCAGGGACCAAGTGGGTAAAATCGAGCAGGTACCATGCAGTGGAACAGCACCACTGTTGGACCAGCACTGCTTCTTCTGTGGCATTTCACCAGACAGTGGGGGGTTATCCTATCTTCATAAGTAGCTGCAACCTGAGCAGTGTCCTCTACTTGCCCTACTGGTCATGGAGGGTGATTAAGTGTTGTCGTGTTCTGGAGGGGGGGTCCTTGGACTATGCTGGTGTCCTCCAAAGATTTGATACCTTGGTTTATACTCTGTCATAAATTGCACTGCAGGATGGCCCTGATGCTCAGATGAACATTTTTTTGTTTGCCCCTTCATTCCACTGTTTTCCACTTTTGTATTTTTTTCTCCCCTTCACTCCCCACTCCTTCTAGATTAAGGCTTGGCCATTCCCAAGGTCAATGGCAGGCTGAGGCCCTTCTGTTTCGTTCCATTGGTCCTCCCTCATGCAATCCTTCTCTTCATCTCTCCTCTTTGTTATTCTCCTGCCTCTTTACAACTCATGCACTCGGGAAGTGGTTGTCTTTGCACTGCCCCCATACTTGTGTCATCAGCTCCTCTGGGAGTTGGACGGCCCTCGTAGCATTCGTGTGGAAACGAGTCTGCAGCTTCACTTCTCTCGGGCAATGTCAAGAGAGGAGAGAGAGAGAGAGAGAGATAGAGAGAGAGAGAGAGAGAGAGAGAGGGTGCAGAGAAAAGAATGAAGGCTCCAGAAGCATACATACTCCTCCTTCCCTCTGGGCTCAGCATTGACCCCCCTCCCCCCTCCCCCCCTTTTTGCCTAATGACTTTTGCATGCTGTCAAGCGTGTGCTGTCTGGTCAAATGCAGAGGACGAATGATGGAGGGGAAGGTTAAAGCAGCCCAACCTCTCACCCCTTTTTGTCACTATGTGTGAGAGGGTGTTTGGGGGTGTGTGCTGGGTTTGTAAAGGAATGGTGGCATGATCCAATGGAAAAGATGGGGTCAGCTAATCCAGCGGCCCGCGACATGAACGCTGACGCACGCTTGGCTGAGTTTCAATAAACAAAAAAGTGGCGAGACTGCCTTGCAAATTTAATATTAAATCCATACCTACTGCTGGAGGAGGACAAGTGGAAATGCTTCTGGAGTGGAGTGTTAAGGGGGAGCAGAAACACTTGTAACTAATGTAGAGGTAATCCTAGCTGATGGTTACACTTCCTAATCTTGGTCCGGGAGTGCCCTACATTTCCCTTGCCGTGATGGTGTCTGGAATAATCTTCATCAAAATGTGTGAATTCAACAAATTTAAATGTATTCTGTGAAGAATGGAATCTGGGCGGCACGTGGCGCAGCAGGTTGTGGGTTCAAGTCCTGCTCCGGGTGACTGTCTGTGAGGAGTGTGGTGTGTTCTCCCTGTGTCTGCGTGGGTTTCCTCCGGGTGACTGTCTGTTAGGAGTGTGGTGTGTTCTCCCTGTGTCTGCTTGGGTTTCCTCCGGGTGACTGTCTGTGAGGAGTGTGGTGTGTTCTCCCTGTGTCTGCGTGGGTTTCCTCCGGGTGACTGTCTGTGAGGAGTGTGGTGTGTTCTCCCTGTGTCTGCGTGGGTTTCCTCCGGGTGACTGTCTGTGAGGAGTGTGGTGTGTTCTCCCTGTGTCTGCGTGGGTTTCCTCCGGGTGACTGTCTGTGAGGAGTGTGGTGTGTTCTCCCTGTGTCTGCGTGGGTTTCCTCCGGGTGACTGTCTGTGAGGAGTGTGGTGTGTTCTCCCTGTGTCTGCGTGGGTTTCCTCCTGGTGACTGTCTGTGAGGAGTGTGGTGTGTTCTGCCTGTGTCTGTGTGGGTTTCCTCCGGGTGACTGTCTGTGAGGAGTGTGTTGTGTTCTCCCTGTGTCTGCGTGGGTTTCCTCCTGGTGACTGTCTGTGAGGAGTGTGGTGTGTTCTGCCTGTGTCTGTGTGGGTTTCCTCCGGGTGACTGTCTGTGAGGAGTGTGGTGTGTTCTCCCTGTATCTGCATGGGTTTCCTCCCACAGGTAGGTGGATTTGCAAGGTACTGCCACCCTAAACTAGATAAGCAGTTACAGACAATGAATGAACGAATGAATAATGGAATCTTCACATCAGGTCTGGTTCTTTTCTGTATATGTCTGTGATCTACCATATTTATACTAAAGCATGTTGTGCAGCTTCAGTGTCTGGCAATTTTTCCGACATAATTTGCACGTGCATTTCCTTTTCATTTTAAAATAAATTTGTAAATGCCTAGTAACCTCATGATGTCTAATAATACATGACTTATGAGCATTGGTTAACATGGAGCAACTTTACTTTTTGTGTATGTGGATTTGTCAGCTATTTATGTGAAGCTTGGTAAACAGCTTTGTATAAAGCCCATTTCTGAGATGAAGTAGGTTTTGAGGCAGGACCCACACTAACGTGAAGGGCAGGTATACTCCAAATCCAACTGGGAACCTCTAAGCTAATGGATACACACGTACACTGTGTTTGAGCATCACTGTAGCGCATAACCTTTGTGGGAATCCTCCCTCTCAAGGGGACGGGGGTTGGGACAGTAAAGGCACCCCATTTGAACCTGACGCCACCTATTGCATCTCATTCCTCAAGCAATTACAACTCAGGAGCAGACCTCGCCCGGAATCAAAATGGCTGTTTTCTTGGAGAGAAGGTGGTGGTGGGGGTTTGAGGTGCGTCCATCCTCTTAGAGTGACAGGCAATGTCGCTTCACGCTGTTGCTCATCCAACCCCCGACCCGTCATCCCTCACTCAGACTCTTCAGGAGACAGCCATCGGTCACGGCCACTGTAAGAAATAACTCACCTCGAATGGGAAGTGCTTTTTTTTTTTTTTATAAGCCAAAGCTTTCCTGAGCCAATTTTCCTCCATTCAGAGCTACACCGCTACCCCGCCAGCTGGAATTCACGTTTGGTTTATAATTACGAGATAAAAAAATTCAGCTTGGAGCCATTTGAGAAAATGGTGGCCTCCAAACATTCAGAGACTTAAAAAATGAGACAAAGGGAAAAGAGAAGGGTTCAAGTCTTTATCTTCAATGTTCATTACTGCTTTGTTAATGGAACAGAGTTGTGAAGGGAATGTTAATTATTGCTCCACTCGTTTGCACTGCAAAGAGTTTAACAAAGACAAAGGGCGCGCATGTTTGGCTGCTTTTTCATTTGAATGTATGTAGTATCACATCAACCTAGTTTTTGGATCTTCAGGTACCAACTCTTTTATTAAATCCCTTCCCTTGTAAAAAAAAAAGAGGCCAAGACTTAATTATATCAAAATATAATGGAATATATTAAAATACAGGAAATATATAGAAGTATGTTGTATTATTGTCCTCAACAGCAGAGAAGTACAGGGAGGAAAGTTACTGCACAGTTTCTAATTGCCGTCTCGTCCATGACCCTCCGCTGCTGAGGCGACAGAGGACCGTAAATGTAATGGATGGCTTAAAAGGGTCAGGAGGTTTGTTGAGGGAGAATAGGCACATTCTCATTTCCTATTGCCCAGGGCTCGTGTTGCTGTGGGCAGACTGTCTGAGCTCTGCTGGTATTGGCCTGTGTTTAACACTGCCCTAGATTTGCAGTTTGCTCTGTTTTAAAACAGTATTTTCTGTTATTTATTTACATAACGTGGACTCTTACGTAGCATGTGATTCTTGTAAATAAGTCATTGCATCTTTTTTGAATGCAACATCAGACAATTAACCACGCTTGGAGGAGAACACTAATGCCGTAATAGTGCATAATTGAACAGGTGGCACAACTGTCTAAGCAGTGTTCATGTCACTGGGAGTCCTTCATCTGTCAAATAAAGTTGCTATAGAATTTGTTTGAAAAGATGCGGTGGCTGGCTTAGATTGTCTGAGAAGGCACATTCCGGCCTTCTTTCTCCCAGCATGGTCAGAGACCTGGAGGGTGGGTGAGAATATGCAATAATTAGCTAATTAATTACTTATGTAATGCTTATTTTATATTCATCATCTATTTGTATGGGCAGCACGGTGGTACAGCGGGTATGTGTCGCAGTCACACAGCTCCAGGGACCTGGAGGTTGTGGGTTCGAGTCCTGCTCCGGGACAGTCCGAGTGTGTTCTCCTTGTGTCTGCGTGGGTTTCCTCCGGGCGACTGTCTGTGAGGAGTGTGGTGTGTTCTCTCTGTGTCTGCGTGGGTTTCCTCCGGGCGACTGTCTGTGAGGAGTGTGGTGTGTTCTCTCTGTGTCTGCGTGGGTTTCCTCCGGGTGACTGTCTGTGAGGAGTGTGGTGTGTTCTCCCTGTGTCTGCGTGGGTTTCCTCCGGGTGATTGTCTGTGAGGAGTGTGGTGTGTTCTCCCTGTGTCTGCGTGGGTTTCCTCCGGGTGATTGTCTGTGAGGAGTGTGGTGTGTTCTCCATGTGTCTGCGTGGGTTTCCTCCGGGTGACTGTCTGTGAGGAGTGTGGTGTGTTCTCCCTGTGTCTGTGTGGGTTTCCTCTGGGTGACTGTCTGTGAGGAGTGTGGTGTGTTCTCCCTGTGTCGGCGTGGGTTTCCTCCGGGTGCCCTGGTTTCCTCCCACGGTCCAAAAAAACACACATTGGAAAGAGGATTGGTGACTCAAAAGTGTCTGTAGGTGTGAGTAAATGTGTGAGTGTGTGTTGCCCTGTGAAGGACTGGCAACATCCTACATATAATTATGTATAATGATTTTTGCGACACTGCTGTCCTTTAAGTCCAAGACACATTTATCAGCTGAGATAAATACAGAAATAATCTACTCATTCATAAAAGCCATAAGCTGTAGCAGCACTGTCTGTGTAACAATAGCAGAGGTGTTTATGTTGGAGAGAAAGACAGCGAGGCGTAGAAACAGACAGAGACAGAGAGAGATGGAGCTGGAGAGAAAGTGTTGTGGAGACATGCCTGTGCTCCCAAAGGAGAAGAACACTACACACGTTTACTGTCCACCTGCAAAGAGCAAGTGGAAGCAGGCAGAGAGAGCTAGTGAAGTC